>NC_141291.1:3377500-3847500 GCF_037954325.1 Fistularia commersonii | reverse complement strand
CACTGTTTGTGCATATGGGATTTTTATGTCATGCTCAGAGTACAGGACAGTAAAGGAAACACATGTGTGTGTGCGTGTGTGTCAGCAGGACAAGCGCATACACACTGCTTAAGGCACTTTACACACACTCATGCTACGCTAACACGTTGAAACACACTCAACTGCTATCTTTATTACACTTTGGATGTTTATGGGGCACCAGATGGTTGTTGATGGTCAACCTGGTTGACCCTCAAAGTTCTCCTGCCCTGGGATTCCGTGTGTGTGTGTGTGTGTGTGTGTGTGTGTGTGCTCCATGTTGTCCTGTTTGACTTCTCTTTCTTCACCAACTTCCTGTGGGGCAGTGAAGGCAGCTTCGTGCCGTGCTGGAGGGGACGTCGTCGTCCTGGTTTGTTATTTGATTTTCATTCTTTTCCAGATTTGGAAAATAAAACTTTGGTTTTATCTGGAGAACCTGGAGGAGGAGGAACAACCGGCCTCGTGAGAACATCAGCGACATCTCTGTCAGCAACATTGGCAGAAGAATCAATGTCGCCGTGCCCGAGTTGATTGGTGTATCACTGTATCTGCCATCTGACCGCAGCCTTGACTAGCCGGCACACACACACACACACACACACACACGCACAAAGAGCACGTCTAGCCGTTACCCATTCACACCCCGCTTTTTCTCGTTGCTATGACAACTGTGCTGAAGACCTCTGCCCTGATTGCATTTGTGTGTGCGTGCATATGAGTGTGTGTGTGTGTGTGTGTGTGTGTGTGTGTGTGTGTGTGTGTTTGTGTGTGTGAGAGAGAGAGAGAGACAATAATGACAACACACCACTTTGTATTAAAAGGACACCGATGTGCTCCGTCTCACAAATGTGTTGCTCTTTGTGTTCACAGACAGAGGCGAGAGGGTGCGTGGTGTGTGTGTGTGTGTGTGTGTGTGTGTGTGTGTGTGTGTGTGTGTGTCTGTCTGTCTTTGAGTGGACTTCCTGCAAACCCATTGACTGGACCTGAAGCCAGAGGGAATAACATGTCATTGATGCAGTTGGTACATGTGTGTGTGTGTGTGTCTGTGTGACTGTGTGTGTGTGTGTGTGTGTGTGTGTGTGTGTCTGTGTGTGTGTGACAGGAGTTGTGAATGAGCTATGGGATCCCCGCCACTTTCTCCCGGGGTTCCCCGCCTTCCTCCCACTGTCCAAAACCAGATCAGAAGCTACATTGAAGAGCAAAAAGTCGTGTTAGGTTGCAATGATGGGAAGCCACGGCGCGTCATGACCCAGGAGCCAATCACAGCCCAGATTGGTTCAGGAGGCGGGGTTAAAGATGGAAGGGTCAATACGACCATTCACTCGTTCATTCACTTGCCGGGCAACTTCATCAGTGAACCTGTTGTAGGACTGAGGGAGGAGGATGGAGAACGTGGAGAGAACCTTGGAAGGAGACACCATGGAGAACCTGTGGAACTGCTGATAGCATCGATTTATCTCCTTCCTTGAAGCTCTCAGGAAGGGCGGGGTTTTTGCGTGCGAGTGGCGAGGAGTCATCGCCGCCGCCGCCGCCGCCTCTGTCCGGCTGCATCGCTAGAGGATGGCGTGCGTGTCCATCTAGAACCTCCGCAGACACCTCACACACATTCTTCACGTCCATCTGCCCCCATCCCCTTGCTGTCCACCCTTGTCACTCTGCACGGTTACACACACACACACTCACACACACTTTTGACACGCAGCATTCATTTTTCACGAGGCTCCGCCGCCGTTTGATGGAGCGCCTCACGGGAATGGCTGCCGCCGGGGGCGGAGCCAGGAGATGATTGACAGGTGGATGACTTGTTTGGTGACTCTTGCATCAAATTGTGTTTTTCTTTGCTTTGCGCTGCGGCGCAAACTTATTTATTTTTACTTTATTTTTTTATTTATCGACTCATCGCCGAATCTAATTCAACCTTCTCGGGGGAATCGCAGTCCCTAGAAACGTAGACGTATCAGACTAGATCAGTGTAAAATAGTGTGTGACTGTGTGTGTGTGTGTTATTTTTCCCTCCTCCCTCTGTTTTTTTTTTTTATCCGGTTATTGGAGGGGACAAGTGATTCTGACCTCGCCGTCTGGCTGCGGGTTTCATATTTCTGCAGGTCGTGCTGCAAGAGGAGGGTCTATAAATAAGGAAGAGGAAGAAAAAGCAAAGTAGTCTGGAAGTTCTGGCGTTGTTCGAGTGGAACCGTGAGGTTTGTTGTTCTTCTTCGTGCGGATGGGATTTAAACTTGGCCGCTGTGAATTGTTATCACTCGAGTTCCAAAGGAAAACGTCTGGATATTCATTCAGATATTCATTCATTCATCATCTGTACCGCTTAACCTGCAGTTAGCCTATCCCTGCTCTCATTGGCCGAGAACACGTTGTCATATGTTCATCATCGCCATGGAAACATTCCCAGATTCATAAAGGAAAATGCAAACAAGTCACCCTCTCATTCACTCATCATCGAGAAATGCAACTATTCACCCTCTCATCATATCATTTAGAAACACACAATCATTCACGCGGTCACACACACATCATATGAAGAAATGTTAAATTTACCCTCTCGTTAACACGACCTATAGAGGCAAACAACAATTCACCCTTTCATTTCCACATCATATAAAAAAAAGGCTATCAGACTTTTTAATTCCTGTCCCTGCAGCCGCAGGGAATCTTAAAATCTGAAGCCTTAAAAAAAAAAAAAAAAAAAAGTCTCACCCACTGACTGTAAACTGTAAGAATGTATCCGTTTATATGTTCATAACTGTGCAATATTTCATTTCTACATGACACATACAATATTTTTTCATACTTTTGTGCACTCCTTATCTTTCACTTGGTACTGAAGACCTTAAGACACTTTATAGTCTTCATTTGTTACTTAAGACACTTTATAATTTATTCTTATTTCTTATTCTCCCCCTTTTTTTTTCTTTACTGTTCATACAATTTTCCACTAATTATTTATTATTGTTATGTTTTTCTTGCAACTCTGGCACAACACTTTCCTTCGGGATAAATAAAGTTGTTCTTATTCTTATAGATATACAACCATTCACCCTGTCATTCACGTCAAAAAGACGTGTTGTCATTCATTCTGTCACACATTAATCATAGAAACATTCACCCTGTCATTCACGCTGCATATAAAGTGATGCAAAATTCACCCTCTCATTCCTATGACGTTCAACAAATCACCCTTTCATTTCCACATCATCTAAAAACATCAACCGTTCACACATTATATGGACACGCGATCATTCACTCTCATTTATACATCATAAACAGAAATTCACCCTCTCATTCATGTAGAAAAATGCAACCATTCACCCTGTCGTCCGCGCACGTGATGCCCCGCCGAGGTAAAATCGGGGTAATATTTTCTGGATCAGCCTGCTGAAGGAATGCGGGGTGTATTTCATCCGAGTGTGTTTGTTTAGGGAGCGTGCCACTTGAGCCTGAATGCAGTTATTACAGCCGGACTTCTGTAATCACCTTTTACTTGATGGTGAACTCTTATTTACCCACGCTTTAATTTCACTTCCTGTCGGCGGTGAAATGGAGCAGGAAATGACTTCGGCTTTGCGGCAGGAGTTACTTTTGACTCTTGAAAAAAAAAAAAAAAAAAAAAAAAAAAGGATCGGGGATCGAAAATTGAAAATGGTTTTAAAGTGATTAAGTGACGCTGGGAGCCGAGGAGAGCGGATCGTACCAAGTACTTCTGCGGGGGGGGGGGGGGGGGGGTCTCCATGGTCTCTACTTGGTTTCTCCACCTGGGTCCTGCTCAGGTTCTCTCCATGTTCTCCAGCCATGGTTTTCTCCAGAGACTTCTATCTTGGTTCTCCCTGTGTGTCCTCTCCATGTTCTCCTGTTTTCTTACAAGGTTCTCCCCCCCCGCTGTCCTGATTGACAGGTGAGTAAACCCCGCCTCTAAACCCAATTACACCTGTGATTGGCTCATTTGACCCCAAGAGCCTCTCATGGAAATTCATTCAGTCGTGCACGCCGGACACCTCCACCTCACACACACACACACACACACACACACACACACACACACACAAAAACAGCTTCAGGCTTGAGGGGGGTCAAACCTGACCTTTAACTCTCTGGTAAACACTATTTTTCTAATGTTTCCTTTTACACACACACACACACACACACACATACACACACACACACACACACACACCTGCGCTATGTGTTCATACCTCTGTCACCATGTTGCTCCAAATGTCACCTGTTATGACCAAACAACACTTAATACCTCGTGTGTGTGTGTGTGTGTGTGTGTGTGTGTGTGTGTGTGTGTGTGTGTGTGTGTGTGCAGGATAGAACCATCGAGGGAAACGCGATGCTGTTCTTCCTTCCTGATCATCTCGTGGACGCGAATGAGGAGAGCAGGAAGTTGTCATCGGTTCCAGGGGGCGGAGCTAAACTCGAGGACCAATGAGACGGCGCAGAAGCGGCTCAGAGGGGAGGGGTCAACCAACAGCCGCCATTGGAGGGTGAACGTAAAGTACCGTCATTCATTCATTCATTCATTTGCTTTACCAGTTAGGGAGCCAATCACAGCTGGTACTGAGGAGAGAGGCGGAGCTTAGCATGGACAGGTCAGCTGTCCATCACCACTCCTGCAGACAATACAGTGAACCTACTGAGGAGCATGGAGAACCTGGAGAGAAGCCAGGATGGAGAACATGGAGACAACTCAGGATGGAGAACATGGAGACAACCCAGGATGAAGATTCTGGAGCCAACCCAGGATGGAGATTCTGGAGACAACCCAGGATGGAGAACATGGAGACAACCCAGGATGGAGAACCTGGAGACAACCCAGGATGAAGATTCTGGAGCCAACCCAGGATGGAGAACCTGGAGACAACCCAGGATGGAGAACATAGAGACAAACCAGGATGGAGAATATAGAGACAAACCAGGATGGAGAACATGGAGACAACCCAGGATGGAGAACCTGGAGACAACCCAGGATGGAGAACCTGGAGAGAAGCCAGGATGGAGAACATGGAGACAACTCAGGATGGAGAACATGGAGACAACCCAGGATGAAGATTCTGGAGCCAACCCAGGATGGAGATTCTGGAGACAACCCAGGATGGAGAACATGGAGACAACCCAGGATGGAGAACCTGGAGACAACCCAGGATGAAGATTCTGGAGCCAACCCAGGATGGAGAACCTGGAGACAACCCAGGATGGAGAACATAGAGACAAACCAGGATGGAGAATATAGAGACAAACCAGGATGGAGAACATGGAGACAACCCAGGATGGAGAACCTGGAGACAACCCAGGATGGAGAACCTGGAGAGAAGCCAGGATGGAGAACATGGAGACAACTCAGGATGGAGAACATGGAGACAACCCAGGATGAAGATTCTGGAGCCAACCCAGGATGGAGATTCTGGAGACAACCCAGGATGGAGAACATGGAGACAACCCAGGATGGAGAACCTGGAGACAACCCAGGATGAAGATTCTGGAGCCAACCCAGGATGGAGAACATGGAGACAACCCAGGATGGAGAACATAGAGACAAACCAGGATGGAGAACATAGAGACAAACCAGGATGGAGAACCTGGAGACAACCCAGGATGGAGAACCTGGAGACAACCCAGGATGGAGAACATCTACTCCTTGCAGTTAAACATGTTGCAGTTCCACCTCTTGATGTGACTCTACCAGTCGTTGTGGCTCTTCCTTCCCGTCCTCCTCCTCCGCTGACCCTCCTCCACCCTTCCACCCCTCCGTTCCTCCACCCCATCGATCTTCCTCTCATTGTCTATCTCGCTGTTTTACCTCCGCTGACCCCCCCGCCTCGGTCCTCTCTCATCCATTTCTTATAAGCGACCCCCCCGACTAACTCCATCCAAACCCCTGCCTTTTCGTTCCACTCGTCCCTCCGTCCTTATTGGACACTCATCCCCCCCTTCCCTTCATTCCTCGCTCCATTAACTGTCCATCTATTGATTTTTTTTTTTTTTTTGCCATCTACCCGTCGGTATTTATCCGCCGTTTGACGCCTCTCCATCTCGCCACCGCTCTTCTTCCCCCGCTCCTCCTTCTCTTCCCCCTTTTTCCATCCAGCTCCCGCGGCCATCTGCCCTCGCTCCGGCAATCTGACACCTTCTCACCTTTTCTTTTGATTAAATCTTCACTTCCTTATCTCCTCCTCCTCTTCCTCCCCTAAATCGTCCAGCTTCTTCTTCTTCTTCTTCCTCAATTCCGGCGGAACGACGACCAAGGAAAAATGTTTTAATCGGATTTTTTTTACCCGCAAAAAATTAATCCGTTCACTCATGTGTGTTTGTGTGTGTGTTGGAGAGCACCAGAACTGTTTAGGAATTCTTTATCGTGAAAGAGCTCTGGTTGCCATGGGCAACGGGATGAGGGGGGGTTGTTCTTCGATCCACCACTAGGGGGCAGCAGGGGGGCAGGGGGGTATTTACAGGGAAGGGAGGTAGATATGAGCCCAGAGCGCCGATACTCGCTCCCTCTTCTCACCCTGTTATTGTGCTGGAGGACACGGCAACACACACACACTTACCTGTGTGTGTGTGTGTGTGTGTGTGTGTGTATTGTCATAGGCTGTCATTTGTGGCGAGAACACTCTAATCTCAGTGCGCCGCCGTCAAGGACACCAGGGTGTGACATTTTGAAAAACATTAGAAAATATGCCCGAGAACAAAAGTGCATGCGCGTGCGTGTGCACGTACACACACACACACACACACACTCGTCACACACACTCGTCTATATTAGGTGCCGCATCCCCTTGGTGAGGGGTTCAGATACCGCGTGGAAATGTCGGCGGTGACAACTGGAAGCTCCTTCTAGACTCGGCTTGTGAAGTGTTCCGCTATCGATGCTAAGCTATGCTAGCCATGTTCATCCGATGACCTCGTAGAGATAAGAAGAGCTGGCATTGGTTGCAAGAGAACATGGATTCTGGAAGGATCTGTTCGACGACGGTTGCTGATCTGTGTGTGTGTGTGTGTGTGTGTGTGTGTGTGTGTGTGTGTATTCAGATTCTTAACATGTTTGGACTACAGCAGTGTCATAAACCCATAGTTTAAATAGTAGAGCTAAAGATAACACACACATACATAGACAAACACACACGCACAAAAACAGAAGCCGAAACTCACACACACATACATATGGAGACAAACAAACACACATGCACACACACACACTAAAAAACAGAGCCAGAAACTCACACACACAAATACACACACATATGGAGACAAACAAACTTATACAGTGGCAAATACACGCACACACCTACACAAACACGCACACACACATACAGAGACACATGCACAGACAAGCACACACGTACATAGGCAAACACACACCTTCAGAGACAACCACACATATAGATACACACACACACACATATTCACACAGGGCAATGTTAGCCTATCATGGAATAACCAGAAAGTAATGCAGTTAACAAATACACTTTGTGCTGAGGGGGGAGACACACACACACACACACACACACACACACACACACACACACACACACACTAAAAAACAGAGCCAGAAACTCACACAAACAAATACACACACATATGGAAACAAACTTATACAGACACACCTACACAAACACACACACACATACAGATACACGCACAGACAAACACACACATACAGAAATTAACACACACACATACAGAGGCAAATACATACGCACACACATACAGAGACACATGCACAGACAAGCACACACGTACATAGGCAAACACACACCTTCAGCGACAATCATACACATAAATATACACACACACACACACACACACACACACATTCACACAGGGCAATGTTAGCCCATCATGGAATAACCAGAAGTAATGCAGTTAACAAATACACTTTGTGCTGAGGGGGGAGACTCACACACACACACACACACACACACACACACACACACACACACACACAGACTGGTGTCTGCCTTTCTCTCCGTCCTCACCTTCATCACACCTGTCATCCCTCCATCCATCAGGCCTACTTCTGCTTCACAAACTCCATCTCTCCATCCACTTAATCGCTCTGTCTCCTCCACCCTCTCCACATCCATCCATCTCCCCCCTCCATCAACACCCCCCAGGTCAACGGGGGAAAGGGTCACACACACACACACACACACACACACACACACACACACACACAGTGCGAAAGCTAGAAAAATACTTTTGTTGTACATTCCTTTACCGCTCCATGTTCTCCTTCCAACGAATGAGGGGGTGAATGATTGGACGACCACATGATTGACAGCTGGCCGATCCAGGTTAAACCCCGCCTCCCCTCCCGAGCGTCACCTGTGATTGGCTCCAGCAGGGTAAGTGACATACTCACCCAACGAATGAATGAATGAAGCGCTATTGCTAATCATTTTAGTATATTTAGCATTATTCTAGTGATCATCACCTGCGGGGGTTTGTGTGTACGAGGCCAGATGTGCTACGCTAACGCTGCTAACTTTCCCGGAGCAATGATAGAATTTTCAGAGCAGGAAGTGACCCGAATGTCACATGACATGACAGGAAGTGCCAAGAAACATTGAAAAAGGTGGATCTGTTGACACCTCGCGGTTCTGCCAGGATGGAGTGCACACTCCTGACAGCGCTCTCACACGGTAACACACACATACAGATTGCAAACAAACACACACACACACCAACACACACACACAAAGAACAGGAAGCATTTTTTTGGCATGTGATGGGAGAAAAACCCTTTCATCGGAGTCCCAGTCTGTAATGCGCAATTCAGTTACACACACACTCACATGCACATACACACACACACACACGCATGTACACGCGCACAGATATACACTTTATATGTGCAAAGAATGAAAGAGGCCGTGCGACGTATCAGACAGCTGAATGTGGACCGCTCTGCACGGTGCACGTGTCAAGTCAGATCAAGATCAATCTTTAATTGCAACAGTCACGTGCACGATCTGTGTTTTGTTTTTGTTTTTTTTATCACGAACGTTATGGGATGGAACACAGAGGAGAAAATGGCGGCAAGAGGCTTCTGATTGGCGGGTCTGTTTGATTGACAGGCCGATGGGAAAAAAAAAGAGCAAAGGTCATGGGAAATTAGGTCAGCTCATGGAACAAACACAAACACACACACACACACACACACAGGAACATCTATGGCGGCAGAGTGGATCTGAGGGAGCGAGCGGTGGGAGGAGCTATCAAATCCTAATTAATAAAGACCATAATGACAGGTGTTGATATATTAAGTGGAATAATTGTTTCGTTTTTTTTTTTAATGACTATTAGCCGCCGCTGTGGAGCCGCCACCGCACCGGGAGCTTTTATCCCAACTGTCAGTCAGAAAGGTGCGTTTAACCGCAATAAAATCATAATTACTATTGTGGTAATAATTCATGGTAATTTGAAGTACAACAGACGAGCAACGCTAATTTAAATGATTTTTTTTTTTTTTTTTTTTTTTTTTTCAGTCAAGACTTTATTTGTCCCGGAGGGGCAATTGGGTTGGGTGAACAAAATTGTGAACATCAGAAATAATATTAAAAAAATAAAAATAAAAAAAGAAAGAAATATATATTATAATATAATTATATGATTTTATATATTATATATAATACAATATTATATAATTATATAACGGTACCAAATTGTGTAAATTGTATGTAAGCTCTGCATTTATATAATAAATGATCATCAAAAGGAACATACATCTGCACCAATTAATTAGTTGTATTTTCTTATATTTTTACTTGTTTATTATTTATCTTCTACCAAGTTTTCTGAGTGACAGCTCGTGTCCTGCTGTTGTTCTTGCAGAACGTTCAGTCGTGAAGTGCAGAATTACTGGATACGTTCATTAAATGACGCTAATTGTCCCAAATCTCCCTCCTCCCGGGGCCCTGCGTCAGCCGGGCGGGATGAATGGCTTCCTTTCAGATCCGCCGCGGGATTCTGCGAGGAAGGAATCGCTCGTCGCCATGGCGACATGTCCAAGGCGCCGATCGATGCTCAGACCCAGAACTTGAGCGGCGCGGATTAAGATCCGGAGGTGAGATTAAAACAGGAATGTGAAGCCGCCGTCATTGCACGTCTCCGCTCCTGGGCCCCGTTCACACACACACACACACACACACACACACACACACACACACACACTGCCGCAGGATGAGTGTGTACCGCTTGGCAGCACCTCATCCATTTCCTTTTGTGCCGGCTGGTTCTCTGGAAACCTGTGATAAAGTCAACTCTGTTCGACCCCTCTGGGTTTGCAGTCGGAGCCGGCGATTATTGACGATCACTTGATTGATCAGTCATCCGCACCTTTGGTCCTTCTTCAGTCCTTGACAACCAAGAGAGGGGTTTTTTGTACGCGAGTGTGAGTTTTATAGAAAACACTCATTTGATGGGTTTATCAGTTGATTTATGATCACAGGAAGTGTCCAGTTTCACTTTTATTTTATTTCATAATATGAAAATATTTTAAATATGCATATAAATAATAGATATATAATAGAATAATATGCAATCAACAATAAAATATATTTTATATTATTTTGTTGAATTTATTTATATTTTGTCTTACATTTATTCAATTTAACTTTCTTCTTTTACATTTTTTTTTATTTATTTTTTGGTTTTTCTTTGTTCTATTTTAAGTATTCATTTCAAAAATGTATTTACCTTTTTTTTCAGGTTAAGTCCAGCTTCTAGTCCGTCTCGTATGATACGTCAGACACGGCGCTGGAGATCCTCCTGCTCAGCGACGCTGCCCTCATCACCTCCCCGCACCTTTTATTTATATTTGAAGGTCAGTCTGTTATTCTGCGGTTAATTACAATGTAATTCATTTCAATTATTTTCAAGCTCTGATATGTGTCCTCTTAGAGGCATTGATGGAGACTCCATGTTCTCCCACTTCCGTTCTCCACGTTCTTTCTTTTCGTCCTCCTGTCCAAAAACGGGGTGGATTGAAGGTCGTCTGGAGGAATGAATGAGCGAGCGTGTGATTGGTTGGATGTCTGTGATTGACAGCTGACCCGCCTTGGTTAAGCCCCGCCTCTCCAAAGTACTCGCCAAGCAGGGATTTGTGCATCTTGACCAAACAGTGTGTCAAATTGCTAAGATGCTAAAATGCTAGTTTAGCATCTCAAACATGGCCGACCTCAACCTGAGCTGTGACTATTATGGTATGTCAGCCCTAAACGCCACGTCAGAACGGTTCACACACAGACGGCTGGATCAAAGGGGGCAGATGTGGCTCAGAGCCTTTGTCAAGTAAAGTATCTCCTCACACACACACACACACACACACACACACACACACACACGCATGGCTGTCGCTGTCACCGCTAACTATCTTTAATTACCAGATGAACCAGAAATGCCACCAACATGAAACTGGAAAGAATAACAAGACGTTTCCGGCGCCGTCCTGGAGCAGCGAGCCAAACGGCTGACGGCGAGAATTAATCACGCCAAGCAGACCCACCGTCCCGGTGCACTCCTGCCACCCTCTGGGATGTTTTTTGATTGATGCACACACACACACACACACACACGTCCCGCCACTGAGCCTCACAATTCACAGGTACATTTCCACATGGATTCGAAATGAACCAACTGAAATGGATGGAACCTGTATCTCTCTCTCTCACGCACACACACACACACACACACACACACACACACACACACACAAACACAATGTACTGGAATGGGGAGGCAGCAAGAACAGCAACAGCCTTCCAATGTGGATACACATGTTATTACACGTATTATTACATGTTATTACACGTGTTATTACACATGTTATTACGCAGCTTTTTTTCCGCATTCGTTTTTAATTTATTTTGGATAAACGTCAGTCCCGCAACCTCGAGTGGCCGCCATCGGCTGGACCTGGAATCGCAACCATGTGACAAGAACCTCTGGGACCTTTGGCAGGAAGCTGACAGAAGGTTTCCAAAACTTTCACGAGACTTTGTCTGAAAAGTAAAAGTATTTATTCTCTTAAGTTATGTCTGCCTCCCCCACCCTCCGGAGAAGACAGAACACTGAAGCTTTGTTTTCCGTCTCCGGTGTCCTGATAACAAGCTGCCCCACTTTCAGATTGACAGACTCGCCGTCCCAAAACGGAGTCGTCTTGATGTCCAAACGGGCGGCTCTGCGGGGCCTATCAAAGACGGGAGCCCATCGGCGCCGGAATCGGATTTTTCGACCCGCCTCCGCGGCGCCGTGGACTTTGATGGATCCCGGCGACCGGTTGGTCGTGACGGGGAGCGGAAAACAAACGAAGCGAGACGGGGATCCGAACGCGGGACGGTTCTCTTTGACCAGCTGGATATCTTCGGCAGGCTCTGACGGGAAACGCATACCTCCAACTGTTGTGTCATAACATGTAATAGCATGCTTATTAACGTGTAATAACATGTGTCTTAACATACTCAAAGACGTGTGATCTTCTTTCAGCATTTCAACCTCCTCCTTCTCTTTCACTACGTCCATAAATCTTCTCTTTGGTCTTCTTCTAGACCTCCTGCCTGGCAGCTCCAAGCCCAGCATCCTTCTACCAACATATTCACCATCCCTCCTCTGTACAAGACCCCACTCTCAGTCTGGCTTCTCTGACCTCCAAAACATCTAACATGTTCTGTCCCTCTGATGGACTCCTTCCTGATCCTATACATCCTCATCACTCCCAAAGAGAACCTCAACATCTTCATCTCTGCTGTCTCCACCTCTGCTTCTTGTCTTTTCATCAATGCCCCTGTCTCTAAACCATCCTTCAGCCACTTCTCTGCTCTCACTAGAGATCACAATGTCATCTGTAAACATCATGGTCCATGGAGATTCCTGTCTAACCTCATCTGCCAGCCTGTCCATCACCACTGCGAACGAGAAGGGGCTCGGAGCTGATCCCACCTCCCTCGTGAACTTCTCTGTCAAACCACCAGCACATGTCACCACTGTCTCACAGCTGGCATACATGTCCTGCACCCGTCTAACATACTTCTCTGCCACTCTTCCTCATAGAGTACCCTAGCTCCTCTCTTTGCGCCCAGTTGTATGCTTTTTCTGGATCTATAAATGCACAATGCAGCTGCCTCTGAGCTTCACTGCACTTTTCTGCCAGCATTCTCAAACCAAATACTGCATTTGTAGTACTCTTAACATGCGTTTTAACATGGCGCCATCCTTGGACCCTCAGACAGAGCATCCAGCGCTGCTGTTGTGTTTATTTCTGTCCCTCTTTTGGGCTCAAACAGTAAAAGTTTAGAAGCGGGTCGGCAGCTGTCGGATTAAGAGCTTATCCGAGGAGCGCTAAATCGGAATTAGCGTCGGTGTCGCGGCAGATGGGGGCGAAAACAAACACCTGAAGTCACTTAAAAGAGAAGGAGGTGGAGTCGGAGGGGGCGGAGCAAATTAAGACGTTAAGAAGACAGAAAAGGAAGCCGAGAAGAAAAGAAGAAGATTTTCGAACTTTGGAATTCCACGTTCTTCAGGCCGGCTGAGAACGTGGAGCTCCGGTGAAGGATCTCCGGGGTGAGGTCAGGTGAGGCGGAGATCTTCTCTCCTCCGTCAGGTGGTCATTGCTCACCCCCACCTTCTCCCCAGCTTGCTTTACCTTCACCTCCCAAAATCAAAGTCCAACAATGGCAGTTAATTTGGCTCGCCGCCGCCGCCACCGCCGCCTGCACGGCCTCGCTCGGCTCCCTGGACGCCGGAGCGAGACGGCGTTGATGAAATCAGCGCAAAAGTGGATCTGACTCGGAGGTGCGCGGGCCCATTGTGTCCTAACGGATGAAACAGACGGAGATACGAGCGGCGGGGGGGTCGGACGGTGGCGAGGATCCTGACTGACGGCGATAAGGAGAGCCGCCCGGCGCTCGGACTAATTAAACCGCCATTGTTGGCCGTGATAGAGATGGATGGGGGGCGATATTGAAAGCGATGCTTATGCGTGGAGGGAGGGGGGCGGAGATGGCGGAGATGGCGGAGTGGGGGGTCCGCAGCTCGGGCGCCGCTTGAATCCTCGCAGCTCCCGCTCCGTCACGCCTCTATCGGTGCGACGTTGGTTATTACACATTAATAACAGCTTTATTACTATTACTATAGCTACGCAGGTCATTGTGTGTGTGTGTAAGTGTGTGTGTGTGTGTGTGTGTGTCTGAAGTCATTCCGAACCAGCAGTTAGCTCGCCACCTATCATGCACGATAATCCTGACGGCGTGTGTTTTAATCCCAGTTCCTCATGTGGCCGCGGAAATTGCCACGCCGTTTACCATCTGTTGTTTCATCAGTGCCTTTTCATCATTAGAATTACACCTGTGTCTGCTAACAAGCTAGTAAAAAGGTCACTAGCTTGACTATGAGCTGTGTGTGTGTGTGTGTGTGTGTGTGTGTGTGTGTGTGTGTGTGTCTCAACAAACTCTGCAAAGATTGTGTGACCTTGAAAGACACGAAAGTCTTATAAGGGTGTATTTACATGAAGCTACATTCAAAGTGTGTGTGTGTGTGTGTGTGTGTGTGTGTGTGTGTGTGTGTGTGCGTGCGTGTGCGTGTGTGTGTGCATGTGTGTGTGTGTGTGTGTATCGACCTCCTGTGCTAGAACCCTTTCTTTTCACAGTTTTGGGGCAACGGTTGTCACAGCCACACACACACACCTTCCCCCCCGCCCACAATAAACCTCTATTTATTGTTTCATTTATTTGTTTTTATTATTATTAGTTTATTTAATATGCTTTTTATTTCTATATAATTTTTTTTAATTGTTTATTTTTATATTATATTTACCATGAGGTGCTTCTCTGTAACCGCACTGCCTGTAATTGAGGATGCTAGCCTGTTTGTATGTGTGTGTGTGTGTGTGTGTGTGTGTGTGTGTGTGTGTGTGTGTGTGTGTATGTGTGTGTGTGTGTGTGTGTGTGAATATCACTCATCCAAGCCTCATGCACTCACCTCTGCAGACCATGCGGCTCGGTCTGTCTGAGCACAACCGGTGGACGGGTGTGTGTCGCAGGTGTGTGTTCAGGCCCGAATGTGTGCGTGTGTGTGTGTGTGTGTGTGTGTGTGTGTGTGTTCTTGATCCAAACGCGACACGAAATGTAAGGCGCTGCTGGAAGACTGTGCCCGCTAAAAATACCTCCTCATTCCTTCCAAGCTTCTGAAGTTGTGAGAGAACAAATCCCAGGCTCGGCGAGTGTGTATGTGTGTGTGTGTGTGTGTGTGTGTGTGTGTGAGAGAGAGAACATATTTCTTTCACTTTAATCAATCGCTGTCGACTGACGGATCTATTTTTAGAAAGACAGAAGCATTGGAGTCTTATAGATCAGGGTTCATCCTCCTCTTCTTCATCCGTCTGGTGGTTTCACGTCTTGTCAGCATCTTCTGCTGGTTCTCCAGGTGAGAACCTTCAACTCCGTGTTCTCCTAAACTCTCTCTGATTGGCCCAGCAACCGGCGGGGTCGACCAATCCGAATCGAATTTGACGTGATCTCCGTTCGAAAGGTCAAATACGGCGGATGCTCGTTTTTCAAAAATGTTCATCTCAATCTCGGCTGTCAATCAAGGTTGTCAATCAAGCGCTGTTGCCGGGTAAAACTGCTGTTTGTTTTTTACACACACACACACACACACACACACACACACACACACACACACACACACAAACATATGTCGTCAACCAGTATTGACCAGTAGGGGGCAGCATCCAAGAACATTAACTTGTCGCGTGCGCATTTTGCAAGAGTACTGGCACGTTCCTACGTGTTTGTGTGTGCGTGTGTGTGCGTGTGCGTGTGTGTGTGTGTGTGTGTGTGTGTCTCCAGCCCGCCGCTTCTAAACGCCGGTGTTTCATCATCATTTCAGGAGAGCGCTGGCAGCAGATGGCGCCCGGTCCAGTCAGCTGATGTAAGACGGAGAAACGGCGTCCTCGGCCTCGATGTTTCGTTAGCTTCCCCTTCCATCCGCTTCCCCCTCCATCCGCTTCCCCCTCCATCTGCTTCCCCCTCCACGCCCCCGCCTGCTGTCCTCTGGAATCCTGGATGAAGTTCTTCTGATGTCCTGGACTTGATTTCTGGAGCCTGGAGATTCCAGAAAGGGTTCTTCCTTCTCCAGATGTTTCCACCTCTTCATGTTCTCCTGCCTTGGTTCTCTCCATGTCCTCCATCTCCCTCCCACAGTCCAAAACCTGGTAGGTGCTGGTGCTAATGCTAAGCTAACAGCTCCACAGTGGCGAGGAGAAGCTAAATGAACGTCCATCTGGTAGGCGTTGGTGCTAATGCTAAGCTAACAGCTCCAGATTAGCTAGCAGACACTGAATGAATGCCCCTCTTGTAGGCGTCAGTGCTAATGCTAAGCTAACAGCTCCACAGTAGCTAGCAGATGCTAAATGAAAGTCTACCTGGTAGGTGTTGGTGCTAATGCTAAACTAACAGCCCCACAGTAGCTAGGAGACGCTAAATGAACATCCACCTGTTAGGCGTTGGTGCTAATGCTAAGCTAACAGCTCCACAGTAGCTAGCAGATGCTAAATGAACGTCCACCTGGTAGGCGTTGGTGCTAATGCTAAGCTAACAGCTCCACAGTGGCAAGGAGACGCTGAATGAATGTCCACCTGGTAGGCGTTGGTGCTAATACTAAGCTAACAGCTCCACAGTAGCTAGGAGATGCTGAATGAACGTCCACACGTTCTCGTCCTGGACGTCCTCGTCTCGCGTCAATATTCATCAAAATAAAATAAACGCAAACGGAAGGAGCACGAGACGTGCACCAGCCTCGTGCACGGCAGACACGTGCGCGCCTGCCTTGTTAGCGGCATAATTTACCGACCTGAGTTCATCCATTACCTCTTAATCGCACCGCCACAGCATACACTGGTGTGTGTGTGTGTGTGTGTGTGTGTGTGTGTGTGTGTGTGTGTGTGTGTGTGTGTGTGTGCTAAATCCACACCTTCAAGAGTAATGACAACTAACCACCTTTGAATGAGTGTGTTATTACCATGTTATTACACCTTGCAGCTCAAGCGCACAGCCTGGCATGCAACCAGAGCGAGCTCACTAAAAACCTCCAAGAGTGATATTAGCATTGCATAAATCACACGTGTCAAACTCAAGGCCGAATGTAGCCCCCGAGAATATCTTTAAAAGTCTGATTGTTTTAAAATAAATAAGTCAAACGCACCTGTTGACACGGAGCTAAGGATGCTAAAGTTAGCCTTCCAGAAAAACAACAAATTGTCCAAGAATTAAAAGCCAAAATGTTACATATGCATTTGCGTAGATTCTATGAAAATGCATATGTAACAATTTAGATTTGAATATGTCATAAATTCAGAGTAATTTTACATGAAGGAGTAGTTTCATTTATTTTACATTATATTTAGTTTACATGAAGATGTAAACATTTATTTCTGTTACCGTCACTGTGGCCCTTTGAGGGCAAACATTACACTTTAAATGAGTTTGACAACCCCGGTGTAAATTGACATGTAAATTACTGCATATCTATTCATCTTATTTGTCTATTTATGGATTTATTAATTTCTTTAAATTCGAATCCCGACAGAAATGAATGGAAAAATCATATCAGGTGCATTTGAAATAAATGACCCCACCGTCACATGACTTCCTCTCTCCTCGGTGCATTCCCTCGCCACTTGACTCCCCTGTTCTGATTTATGAGCGTCATCTTGAGGCGGACGCAGCACACACACAAACACACACACACACACACACACACACACACACAGTGTGTCGACAATCTGATGTGTTCATTCTAGTGCTAACTATGAATGTCATTTGCTTGAAGTCACAATAGAAGATTAACGAGTGTGAGCGTGTGTGTGTGTGTGTGTGTGTCTCCCGAGCCCAATATGCATTTATCAAATAGGTGCGGTCAGAACAAATTCAATATTCTGAAGGTCAGTGAAAAATCATCCATTATTTATCGGGTTGGTCCTGCTCGGAAGAAGGGGCGGGGCTTCACCTGGACGGGTCAGCTGTCAATCACACGGAGGCGTCCATCCGTTCCTTCCGCTCACACCTTTGGTCCTAAAATATTTCTTTTGTGGAATGCAACCAGGAACTTTTTCTTCAAAAATTGCTTGAGGCAGAATGATTTGAAAGATTTTTTTTTTTTTATATACATGTATGTATTTATAATTTTTCCACCAGTATTGCCATGTGGAGAAGAAATATCAACCTTCTCTTGATGGAGATAAAACTGTCTTACTACACATTTATTTCACATTTATTACACCCTTATTACACCTTTATTTCACATTTATTACACCTTTATTACACCTCCAGGCCTTCTCTTTCCAGTGGCAGCCCCGGGAACCCAGTGTGAACCCAACCACCGGCGTGGAGATCTGAGTCAAAACCAGTGAGAAGGAACTCTAGGAACTCAAGCGATGTGGGAGCCGGCGGCATGATGGCAGTGAGGGACCTGATTAGAAGGAGAAGGCGGAAGAAGAACAACCACAGACCCTCCCTGAACCTCCTGAGACTCTCCCCAGATCATCCTCAGACCCTCCTGTGACCCTCCCAGAATCCCACCAGACCTTCTTGGATTCTCCCCAGAACCTCCAAAGACCCTCTCAGAATGTCCTCAGTGTCTTAGAACCTCCCCACAACCCTCACCAGAACCCCCAACTCACAGAGAAGCTTCCCAGAATCTCCACAGATCCTCCCTAGAACCTCCTCAGACCCTCCTAGAACCTTCCCAGAACCTTCCCAGAACCTCCCAAGAACCCCCAAAACCTCCAGAGAACCTCCTTGGACCCTCCCAGAACCTCCTTGGACCCTCCCAGAACCTCCCAGAACTTCCCCAGAACCCCCTGAGACCCTCCAAGGACCTCCCCAGAACCTCCTGATATCCTCCCCAGAAACTTCTCCTCCATGGGTTTTCTCCATTCCCTCCCTAAGGTTGTATCTCTATGTTCTCCTGCCTGGGTTCTCTCCAGGTTCCTCGGATGAGTTTCCTGCACATGCACTCATCCTCAACCTCTAATTGGACCTTCTTCAGGCCCACATGTAGATTTTATTAGGTTTAGAAGTAATTCTTTCCAAGTGGATAATCTTCTCCGGTTGCCTGATGTCTACCGAGGGGCTCCCTCTCCAAACATCTTCTCACCTGCCGATGCGTATACATGTTTCCACGGTAACTGAGGTTCAGCCCAAGGTTGGTCATTTGTAATGTTCGAGTCGTGAATGAATCATTTAAAATTCAAGTCATCTTACCGCTTATCTCTCATTCACTAACACGTCCCTGCTAATGCTAGCTTGCTAACTGCAAACATTTGACTATTGCACATCTGCTATGCTAGATTTGTATAAATATATCACTCACAAAACGAACAGCTCACTTAGTAACTCGACAAATGAATCGCTCAGTAGCTCTGAGTAGGTCTTTCCACTTACAAAACAACTCACTCAGTCACTTAATGAACGAATCACTCACTAAGTCATGGAAGCCCTCCCCACTCTCAAAACCAATGACTCACTCAGTTCCTCAAGGAACAAATCAAATTTCATCCCAACTTGCGTAGTAAACGATTCACTCAGTAGCTTAGCGAACGACTCACCCAATAGCTCAGAGTCGTCCTTCCTACTTGCATAGCAAACGACTCACTTAGTAACTCAACAAATGAATCAGTCAGCAGCTCAGAGTCGTTCTTCCTACTTGCATAGCAAACGACTCACTTAGTAACTCAACAAATGAATCAGTCAGCAGCTCAGAGTCGTCCTCCCCACTAGCGTAGCAAACAATTCACTCGGTGGCTCAACAAAACGATTCACTAAGTAGTTCGGAGATGTCCTCCCTACTCATTCAACGGGTTATTGACTCAGTGACTCAAATGACTCAACAACCAGATAGTTTACCGAATGACTCATAAACTCCAATCAGTAGAAAGAAT
This sequence comes from Fistularia commersonii, assembly GCF_037954325.1. NCBI lineage: Eukaryota > Metazoa > Chordata > Actinopteri > Syngnathiformes > Fistulariidae > Fistularia > Fistularia commersonii. Next base: position 3,827,531 of record NC_141291.1, on the reverse strand, counting down.
TAATTTTCGCATCACGATTGGTCATTGCAGGTCTTATTTAGATGATCTGCTTCTGCTTGCTGGTAGTGAAACAGGAGGTTCCAGCACCCCGAACCCCCGGCCCAACCTTGTGTGATGCAGAACATCCAGAAGCCACGAAAACTAAATCCTCTCTCAACCAGAGCTCTGATTTCCCCGGGGAACGAACGTTAATCCCGCACCTGGAAGGAGACGCAGCAAGCGCCGCAGAGGAGGGAATTTATCCTCCATAATGGAGGTCTGGATTAGCCTAATCCCGGGCTCAAAAGAGCAGAGGAGCTCCTGGCAGCCTGGATACGGCCGACCCAACGTCTCCAGAGCAGCCAGATATGGACTTCCTGCCCCATTTTAAGAGTCAGACCTTCATCTCTTGGTGCGAACGGCATCGATGATTCAAACAACCAAAGCCAATTGTTCAGCGATTTCCACGGAGAACATGGAAGAACCCGGGCAGAAGGACTTGGAGAGGACCCATTCCAGCACTGAAGTTCAACCATGGAACTTCTTGGTGGAACGTAGGAATACTTTGTCCTGCAAGGGGAAAATACTGGACTGTGGGAGAAGGACGGAGAACGTGGAGGAGATCCAGACTGGACTTTAACTTGACTGTATTGGAGTTTCCATCCCCACTTGCACTAACTCAGTAACTCATCGAATGAATCAGTCAGTTATTCGGTGTCGCTCCCCCCACTCATTTAATCAACGATTCACTCAGTAACTCAACGAACGAATCACCCTGGAGATCATAGAAGCTCTTCCACTCGTGTGATAAACGACTCACTCAGTAACTCAACGAACAAATCACTCAGTTGGTCATATTAGCCCTCCCCACTCGTGTGATAAACAACTCACTCGGTAACTCAATGAACGAATTACTTTGGAGATCATAGAAGCTCTCCCCGCTCTCAAAATGAATGACTCACTCAGTAACTCAACGAACGAATCACTTAGTAGGTCATAGCAGTCCTTTCCACTTGTATAGCAAACAACTCACTCAGTAACTCAATGAGCAAATTACTGAGGAGATCATAGAACCCATACCCAACACTCTGAAAGCAAACGACTCACTCAGTAACCCCACAAATGAATCACTCAGCAGATCAGAGTAGCGCTCCCCACTCATGTAGCAAACGACTCACTCAGTAACTCAGTGAACGAATCACTCAGCTCACAAAAAAAAAACGACTCGTTCAGGAGCTCAGAGCAGCAGCCCCACTCGGAAAACAATTGACTTACTCAAACGACTCAAAATCACAATTCTGTTTTTGGCGAGCGACTCGTAAACACTCGAGCGAATCAAAAGAATCGTTTCCCATCGCCGTTGATCATTTCAAATCGGGTTAATACGTCGAAGCCTTTCTTCTGTCTTGTCGACGAGAGCTCGGACCTCGATCCGGACATGACCTTTCACCCGGATTCCACCTCCGGTCCTTCGGGACGGAAACATCTCCACGTTTCAAGCGAACTCAGATACCAAAAGTTCTTATTTTCCGACCGGATTCTTAAAGGTCAAGCGAGGAGGAGGGCGCAAGATGGAAAGGGCGAGGAGAGGAAAACAAATCGGCGGCTGGAAGCAGAGGGATGTGAGTGAAGGCGGGGAGGGAAGAGCCACGGAGAGTCAAATTAAAAGGGATTAGACGGCTCATTCTCCCCTTAATTCCCTTATCGCCTCCTCCCACGGTGGATTGGGTTGCCACGGCGATGTTTACATGACCCCCGCGTCCCGTCCCGGGCAGAGCAGGCGCGCCCCACATTACGCTAAACCCTCTGTTTACCTGACATAATCCCCGCCGGGGGAGGACGAGCCGCCGCTCCGCCCGGAACCCCAAACCGGGATGGGAGGCGGGGCTAGAGGGATCCGGCCTGCCAATCACGCGCGGTCCCTTTAGCCCCGCCCATTTTGCGTATCTCGAAGGAGTCCCGCGATCGATCGGAGCGCGCGAAAGTTAAAATCGATGAGCCTGCAGACCACGTCGCCATGGAAACCATGTCCTTGACTTCCCTCTCCTTCTCCGTTGGACCTCCACCAGGTGGATCCGTTCCTTCTCCAGAACCGGATCCACGTTCCCGCAGAACCCAACCGTGTTCTTCCCTTGATTCAGTGTACTCACGATCTTTTCCCACCCACACACACACACACACACACACACACACGCACACGCACACACACACACACACACACACACATCATGTGGGATCCAGGTTAGGAATGTACCTTTCAGATAAATGAAATAGAGCGATCCCCTCCAGGCACTTCACGTATATACTTATATAACACACAACACACACACACACACACACACACACACACACACACACACACACACACACACACACACACTCACGCACACACCTGTGTGTGGATGTCCGTTAGCCTGACGGCGCAGACCAGGCGCCAAAAACAGTCTCTCTCCGCTCTTTGAGGCCTGGTTTGTATACACACTTCCCTCTCAATACCCATTACACACACGCACACACACACACACACTTACACACACACACACACACATCCGAGAGCCTTTCCAGGGTTTATTGACAGGTAGATTGATCAGCAGGCCGCCACCGCCCATCCATCACCCCATCAAGAGACGGCTTCGAGGAGCTGATGCTAATGAGTGACGTGTGTGTGTGTGTGTGTGTGTGTGTGTGTGTGTGTGGGGATTGACATCTATCATTGCCATAGAGTGCTAGTTATGAGGTGCACGTGCACACATCTTCTAATTAGGTGCCTGACTTGTGAACCTGGTGGAGGCAAAGGTGGAGAAGAAAGTGGTGAAGGTTTGAGATGTTCTCCAGCCTGGGTTCTTCAGAAATTGTCCGCAGGTGTGTTTGTGATTGACAGCTGTCTGGTTCGGGGCAAATCCCGCCTCCCTTCCAGCGCCCGCTGTGATTGGCTCCGCCCCCTGGACCATGTGCACCAGAACTTTGATTGACAGCTGTCCTTCCATGATGAAACTTGGCGCAAGCTTGTCTGTCGGCGATGTTTTCTCTCGGGGTTTCCGAAGCTTCTGTCGTCGGCGAGGGGTTCGGCGTCCTCTGTCCTAGGTCCTCCAATAACGAGCCGGCGAGAGAAGAACAAAGCGGGTCCTGCTGGGTTTCGGTGGAGGCGACGGCTGATTGGCCTGTTGTGGAAGCCGCGGAATCTCAGATGGTTCTCCATCTGAGGAACCCAAGATGAATCAGAGAGGAAACGCAACACGGCAGCAACTGCCGGCCAAAGCCGAGGAGATAAAGCGGCGAGCTCAGCCTCCGCCCACGCACGCCGCACGCCTTCTTTGAACTCAGCGTGCGGCCAATCAGACGCTCTCCTCGTTAACCGCTCAGGAACTTCGTCCCCAGAAGCGAACAACTGTCCGGTTGGTTCATCCATCCATGACTCATCCATGACTCATCCTGGTCCTCCTGCGTGAGGAGAAGCGAACTGACCAATCACAGCTGGAGTCAGGAGAGGGCTTGACCCGGACAGACAGCAGGATGGAGAACGTGGAGAAAACCCAAGCAGGAAGATGGAGAACCTGGAGGTACACCAGGCAGGAGAACGTGGAGAGAACACCAAGAGAGCACCCAGCAGGAGAACATCTAGAGAACCTCCGAAGGAGAATACTGGGACTCCAAAACAGAGAACCAAGGCAGGAGAACATGGAGAACACCCAGAGAGAACCCATCCAATCCAGTCTTCCACCTCCCATTGGACTATCCAGAAGAAGAAGTCGTCCCCCCCCCCCCCCCGCGAAGACGAGAACCTTCATCCTTCTTGTTATTAATTCTTAATTCCTCCAGAGGAGCCTTATCAGCCCAGAGCCTCCTCCTCCCTCTGCTGCAGGATTAACACACTCCGTAAGGTCGGTGTGTGTGTGTGTGTGTGTGTGTGTGTGTGTGTGTGTGTGTGTGTGTCCGCAGTTCTCTTGGTCCAGATCACTCCATGTACGTACTCAAATATTCATATGTGTATTCATAATCTAAATCTGGCCATGTTTGGGAAAAGTGAGTCCGCCGCATTTTGGGACACGTAGGAAAGTTAAACCGCTTTATGGTTATTTGTTTTGAAAGGCCACTTCCACTTCCTGCGGAGGCATGTCGGCTGTTCATTCGATGACAGGAAGTGGCCGGGTTCCTTCCTCTCGGACGTTCCGCCGCAGGAGATGAGACAGCAACCCGGCGCCAATCATTCCAAGCCCTGGGGGTGACTTGTATGCTAAGTTGGTCTCTGCTGGAGGTAAAACACTTGCCGCCACATGCTGGCATTGTATTTCTGTACGCCGCCCTGCGCTCAACGTGACGGCGGCAAGCAGCGTGGAACACTCTGGTTCTCAAGGGTTCTCGAGTTGTGGAGAAGGTTCCTTGGGAGGGAGCAGAAGTGTTGTTCCATAAGTCCACCTCCTGAAGCAGTTTCCATTTACTTCTTGGTGTCCCTTTTGGGTCAACCAGTGGTCGGAGGTAAGATCCTGGGTTGGGGAACATGTGAGAAGAAGCTAGTTGAAAGTCAAACCATTGGACCCCCAATATTCTGAAAAGTATTCTTGTGGAGCATCTTGTTCCCACCTTTGGCCTAGGTTCACGTTCTACAGCTCACCATTGGTTTTGCACTCACACTGCCACCCGGTGGCCACGTCTTCATGCTTGGAGAATTCAAGTGTCGATGGTATCGTCAGTAGAAAGCTAAACTCGAGGTCTGAACACGGACATCACACAAGAACCACTGCGCCTTCAGTAGTTCTCAAGTTGTCCACTCGCGGTCGTCGTCCTCGATTCGCTTCCCGGAACCCATCGTCACGTCGTCTCAGAGGGGTTGGTGCCGCTCGGTGGGCGACCACGCGGGAAGTAAATAAGCAAACGGTAGAAAGATCGGGGAAATAGGGGGAACCCGTGAACTCGTATTGAACCGATTCGAGGCGATACAACATCAAAGTGGCAGAGCTTGTGTGAGAAATGAGTGTTTAACTGATTAAAGCGTCGGTGACAGTGGAAAGGGGGGGCGCCCCGAGGACGCCACGGTAATGAGAGCGGTTCCCCCGTCGCTCATTACACCCCCCCGCCCTCCCGACACTGGTGTAAAGTATCGGTTCTGTAAAGCGAGCCGGTTAATTGCCGTCAGTTGGGTTGTTTTCCCTCCTCGCTGGGAACCGATGAAGAGCGAGGGGGCCGATCCGCGCCAGGTGGAACCCCAATCACTGCTGATGTTTAAAGAGTCCCGAAAGTGATGGAATGAACCAATGGCGATGGGAGGGGGGTGGAATTATGGTCGGATTATGGAGCTGGAATTAAGCATAGGCGCTGAGCCTAATCCATCTGATTAGGATGATGTGTTTGAGACGCTTAGGAATACGTAAAGTTTTAAAGTAGGTTCCAGGTTTTGTTCAGGTGGACAGCTCTCCGGTTGGGTTCTCTCGAGGTTCTCCTTTCTGGTTTTTCGATGTTCTCCTGCCTGGATGCTCTCCAGGTTCCCTGTCTTCCTTCCACAGTCCTAAAATAGTACCGTAATTTCCAGACGATAAGTCGCGACTTTTTTCACGTAAACAACGATGCGGCTAATATATGGACTATGGGTGGGGGACGCTAACGAGCTTCACGCTGCTAAAACGCTTATCCTCGTCGCGTCGGACCGATGAAATGACCGGGAAATTCTGAGTCCGTTCAACTCCGACACCGAAGAAGACGACTTTGACGGTTTCAGTGCGCAGGAGGAAGCCCGAGATAGCGATCGGCTAGCCGGTGCGGCTTATATTGAGGTGCGCTCAATAGTCCAGAAATTACAGTAGTTTCATTGAAGACTCGTAATTGTCCAGGGAGTGTGAAATCGGGTGAACGGTTGGACCACCTGACCACCAACCATCCGACCAACAACTGACTACCTGACCCAACCTACCACAACGTTTGACCCCCTGACCATCCAACCAACACCTGAACACCAACAACTGACCCGTGGCCTCCCGACCATCGACAGACACCTGACCATCGGGACACTTGATTTCCTGAAGGTCAACCGGGACACCTGACCATTTGGCCACTTTACCATTTGCTCAACAACTGACACCAGACCACCTGATAACCCAACAATCCAACCAACACCTGACCACCAGCAACTGACACATGGCCACCTGACCATCATCTGACACCTGACCATCATACCAACATCTGACCATGGACCACCTGACCAACAACTGACACTTGATTTCCTGACCGTCAACCAGCACCAGACCATCTGACCACTTCCCCTTAGATGCAGAACTACCGGTGAGGAACAACGTCCTCTGCCGTGTTCCAGCTTCTCCACGCTAGCATGGCGCCGCTCCGCTCGGCTGTGATTTATGGGCGGTGACAACACGCCCTCCAGAAGCTTCTCAAACGTACCCCTGTCACCACAACAGACTTCAACCTAGCATGAAGTGTGTGTGTGTGTGTGTGTGTGTGCACACACTGGTGATTTTTTTTTTTTTTTTTTTTGGATTAATAATTCAAATTTGACGTGGGAACAAAAGCCGGATCACATGCACGCCCCTTCATGGCTCTTTCCCTTCGTGCGTCGCCGTCGCATGTGAGCGCCTGCCATCTACAGGGAGCTGATGAGAAGTGACAACTGTGAGGAACCACCGGGGAACCCACCGGAGAACCTCCCCCCCCCTCCACCGTCGGTTCTCATAGCTCCCCTGAGAGTGCACGTCGCGATGCTTCGCTTTTTCAAAAACGCGTCATCTTCCGTCCAACACTGGAGGACAGCCGCGCGCATGTGTTCCGCTTTGGTACACGGCGCGAATAGCATCGCTAATCTGATTAGCCGGGCTAATATAACATTTCCCCACTAATCCGGTTCTCCGGGGTCACATGGTTCCGCCGCGCTGAGAACGTGCGAGATCGTCTCGACGGATGCGGATGGATTAATTTGCAATCATATCTATTATTTTTATCCAAAATAATGATGGATGGGGGACGGGTGAAAAGAAGGAGCAGCTGGCGTGATGTCATTATCCAATAGCACGGTCCTGCTTTGGCGTCCATCTTTACCAATCGATAGATCGGGAGGCTTATTGAACAGTGATTACGGGGGCGGGGCTTAACTCGGAATGCTCAGCTGTCAATCATCCAACCATAAACTCTCTCATTCCCACCTAGAGTTTTCCATGAAGTGAGAACCCAGGCAGTAGAACATGAAGAGAACCGAGGTTGGAGAACCCGGCAAACCCATGTAGGAACCGGGAGAACATCTCCTCATCTCCTCCTGATGAGGCTCTCCACCTGCAGCAGGTCTGGACCACCGCTGTTTGGCATGATCTCAATGATGGGCGACCTTCTGCCTCGACCGGTCGTGGGAAAAAGGTGGACAAGAGGTAAAAAAAGCGCTAACGGCTACATGCTAATAGCTTAAATGATGCAATAATAGCTCTGATGTTTATAAAATAAATAAAATATCAATTATATTAATATTTTATAATTTTTCATTATAATTCACATTTACATTTTAATTTACCTGCCTTATTCATAGGCATACGCGTACTCAAAATATTTAAAAGAGTTTAAAATTCAAAAGAAAACAATGAAAATAAAAAAAATAAAAGTGACAAAATGGTTAAAAAAAAAAGAAATAAAAAAAGTGACAGCAGCTGGCGTCGGGAGGAATTGGCCGCTGGATCAAGCCGGACCTCGGAGGAATTATTCGGTTGCTGTCGTGGATCGACGACGGGACGAGAGAGGCGCATTAAGGAATATTATGGGATATCCCTCAGCAGAGCTAGGAGCTAGCCTTGCTCTAACTAGGCTTTCTCAGAACGCCTGTAGGGGGCCTCATTTTTTAAAAACCTGAAAATACGTCACCAAAAATCCAGAATTTTCTTACGCAGCTGCTTTATTTTATTTTTTTCCGTACGCAATCATAGAATTTTTTTTTTACCCCCTCCCCGCCAGGCTCACGTGTCGCCGTGACTCAGGAGGAGCTCTTTATTTGGAGAATAAAGCGAGTCAGTCAGTTTGAATAATTTATACCTCCTCGCCGCTCATTTCCTCTCACACACTCTCTTATCTGCCGCCGTCACACACCACATACATTTTTATTACGTGGAAATCTTCCCCACATGTGTGTGTGTGTGTGTGTGTGAGGCTAAATAAACATGGCTCTGGGAGTGGGGGGGTGGGACGGCGTGACAGACGCGAGCGAGACGTCAATCACGCGCAGATGAAAAGAGGAAGAGGAGTGCGGGAGGTTGGGCATCTCAAAACCGGCACTCCGCCGTTCAGGAGTGTGGAAGATGGACGCCTGCGGCTGCATCGGAGGACGCTGCATTTACAGAGTATCTCCAAGCTTTACCACGCGTTTGTGCTTATGTGGAGATATGCTTTTACTGGGCGCCACAGTGGTTTGCCAGAAAGTCCCCGGTCTGATTCCCACAGGGAGGCATTCCTGCGTGGGGTTCCTCAGGGTTCTCCGGGTTCCTCACACAGTCCAAACACCTGCGGCAGGATCACAAGACTCCAAACTGTCTGAAGGTGTGGATGAATGGCTGGAGGTCTGTGTGTGATAGCTGACGCATGTGATGGACAGCTGACATATATGATTGACAGCTGGCGAAGGTGATGGACAGCTGGCGAATGTGATTGACAGCTGGCGAATGTGATTGACAGCTGACGTATGTGATTGACAGCTGACGTATGTGATTGACAGTTGACGTATGTGATTGACATCTGACGCCCGTGATTGACATTTGAGCCTATGATTGATAGCTGATGCCTGTGATTGACAGCTGACCCCTGTGAGTGTCAGTTGACGCTCATGATTGACAGCTAAACCCTATGATTGACAGCTGACGCCTCTAAGTGTCACCTGACGCTTGTGATCGACAACTGACCCCAATGATTGATAGCTGGGGCCCGTGATTGACAGCTGAGCATGTGATTGACAGCTGACGCCCGTGATTGACAGCTGACGCCTCTCTCTCCGTCCAAGGCTGTCAGAAAATGACTCCTGGGTGCATAAAAAGAATGAATGAATGAATGAAACACAGTACACCCTCCATTGTGTGAGTGTTTGCGCATGTTTGTGTGTGTGTGTGTGTGTGTGTGTGTGTGTGTGTGTGTGCGTGCCCGCTCCTCTGCATCTCCCTCCTTCGCTAATGACCTTGTCCAGATGGTGAATGAGAAGGCAAATGCTTGCGTTTCTTTATGACTTGTGAATGAGAGGATGAATGTCTTATTTGGTTTGCACGTCTCCACAACATGTGAATTCTTGCATGTTTCTAAACCACACGTGAATGAGAGGGTGAATAGTTTTATGTAGCAGGGACTGCTTTTATGCATGAAAATGTTCCTGCGGACCAGTTAGAGGCGCGGGTTAAGATAATAAAAATGTTGTCAGTTTACAGTATTTAATCTTAATACAACCGTTACATTTTATACTTCAAACTATAATATACAACAAAATTATATCACAAAATATATATGTGTACATATAAAGGCCATACTTGTCTATAAGCTGCAGGTGACCATGTAACATGAGATATTTACACAGAAACATTTTTTTTTACTTTTAATTAAATATGTAACAGGAACATCCACAAATACATACTGGAAATGCTTTTTTCCGAACAGTGGCTGTAACACAGCTGATGAAAAGGATTAATAATAAATAACGCAAGGAAAAGTCCATCCATTTTCTGTCTTTGTCTTACTCCTGCGCGCTAAAGCCGTTAAAGTCGTCCTTTTCGGTGTCGGAATTGAACGGCGTCAGAATTTCACGATAGTTCCACCGATTTAATAAGCCCCCTCCACAAAAATACATATACACTGCTCAAAAAAATAAAGGGAACACTTAAAAAACACATCCTAGATCTAAATGAATGAAATATTCTTATGAAATACTTTGCTCTTTACACAGTTGAATGTGCTGACAACAAAATCACACAAAAATGATCAATGGAAATCAATTGTATCAACCATGGAGGTCTGGATTAGGAATCACACTCAAAATGAAAGTGTAAAAACAAACTCCAGGCTGATCCAACTTTGATGTAATGTCCTTAAAACAAGTCAAAATGAATCTGTGTTGCTTCCTGAGTGGACACTATGATTTCACAGAAGTGCGATTGACTTGGAGTTACATTGTGTTGTTCAAGTGTTCCCTTTATTTTTTTGAGCAGTATATTAGCCGCATCCGTGTGAAAAGTAGCAGCTTCTAGTCTTGAAACGACGTTAAATGCGGCAGTAAGGTGAAGTCGATCTGGTTATATTTCTTTATACAATACGTGAATGAAAAGGTCAATTGTTGCACGTCTACGTTCTCCATCTTTGGAGTCTCCACATTCCATCAGACTAAACCTTACTTTTCTCCTGTAGACAAAAAATCTCTCTCACACACACACACACACACACACACCTCCCACCATCTCCTCGCACATGGACCGTCAGTGAAGCCAGTGAACGCAGTCACCGGATTATAACACAGTTATTACAACCCTTTCCCAAACCGTGTCCCACGGGTGACGTCCGCACGCGGCGACAGGCGGCGGGTGACGGGCCGCCGCGCACGTCACCGCTCAGCCGTGACGGCACCGTCGCGCAAAACCCGGTCCCAAAGACGAGTTTCCCTCGGTGTGGAAATGGACTTGTGAAATGGAACGTGCGCATTTTCCTTAATCCAGTGTAATAACTCAGCGGTGCAGAGTTATTAAACAGATCCGTATCTGTCGGAGCGTATTAGGCGATGGAATTTGAGCGGAGGGTTCATCCAGCAGTCTGACTCATTGCTTATAGGAAGCGGGTTGGATGATAATACACGTGTAATGACTGATGTGTAATAACTGTGTAACAACTGTGTAATAACGGTAACAACCACGCAAAACAGACTCAGAGTATCTTCCCAATTCCACAATAATCCAGCTGACGTGAATAACGGATGCCAGGCCGCGTCCTCGGCTGCGTGACGCCAGCAGGCAGGTCGTCGGAGTCTGACGGCCATCTTGGATTCATCGCAGATTCCCACAAGTTGTTTACCTCGCTACCAACCGAGAAGAAGGGAAGTCTGTGGGTTTTTTTTTTTTCCTGACGGCAGCAGGGCGACTCCGGGCTGTACCGATGACGACCACGATGATGATGAGGGAGGAAGAAGAGGAGCAGCTGCTACAAAGGTCAGAATCTCCGCAGAGGGGGTGCAGATGCAGAGGAAGGGGGAGCAGGTGGATGACTGATGGATGGAGGGATGGAGGGATGGAAGGATGGAAGGATGGAGGGAAGGAGTGATGGAGTGATGGAGGGATGGAGGGAGGCGGGCGCGGCGTCAGACACCATCGGGGCTCCGCCTCCCTTACTCCAGCACGCTAACACATCATGCTAGCTCATGTGCTAACTGATCTTTTTAATAGTCGCCAGTTTAACAAGGAACCCGAGAAGTGTGTATCTGTAAATGTGTGTGTGTGTGTCGTACATGGCCGTGCACTGACTCCACGTGCACACGCTTACCCCTGCCACCATTCCAAAAAAAAAAAAAAAAAAAAAAAAAGGCCTCTGACAAGCGTCCGTCCTGCTCCGGTGCCTCAGACAATTCACTTGGCGAGCAGCTAATGAGAGTAATGAGATTACACGAGCAGGAGTTTGCGGCGGGTTCTACGCCCGGATGAGCGGGCCAAGGCGCCGCAGACGTCTGCCTGGCAAGCTCGCCGTTTGTCAGCGGGGAAAATACAATTAAATTTTACAAAAAAAAAAAAAAAAACAATATATGAATTAATAAAAGTCTGGCAGTTTTAGTCCATGGCGTAAATCTGAGCTAATATTACTATAGCATCAACAATGGTTAGCTTTAGCTTTAGCTGTAGGAAATTTGAATGTGTGTGATTGTGTGTGTGTTGGTTCAAAAATTTTTTAATTTTCTTTCTGACACACACACACACACACACATTCAAATTTCCTCCCCGCCAGGGAAACACACTTCCCTGATTTTTCAGACTTAGGAGGATCAACCGCATCCAGGTACGAGGCATCGCTCATCTCTCGGTTGCCGTGGTAACAGGCCAGGGATGACTCGCGGGTCTCTCCTCCCCCTCCTTTAAACCCTCTCCAACACTCTTCCCTCATTTCTTCACCTCCTTCAATCGCATCTCTCTTTTCTCCTCCATCCTCCCGCCGGCATCCTCATTTCCTTACCCTATTACCTCGCCCCCTTCCCTCCTCCTCCCTTCCCCTCCTGCTCCCGAACGCTGTCACCTTGCATTACCGCTCCGCTCCTACAGGGTGCCTCGGCGGGTTACTTACGCCTGTGTGTGTGTGTGTGTGTGTGTGTGTGTGTGTCTCCTGCCACCACGCGCTCAGATGAGGCCCTGAAGGCATCACATGGCAGAGATCTTCAGTGGATACAGTTGTTTTCCACCGGAGCTGGGTTTATTTATTCTCCGTCCGCAGGTGATATTCCTGTTGGCGTAAAAATCGTCGGAATATTTCTTTGGTTTGCTGTCCTCCCCGGGGGGCGTCGGGGTGCGAGGGGGTACATCAAATAATGGCGTTTTCCCAGGGGGACGGAGCTGCTTTACTTCCAGCTTTGAGGAAAGGTGGACGATCGTGAAGTTCCTGGACGGCGGCGGCGGCGACGGGTGACTCAGCAGGCTGAGAGGTCGCTCTGTGTGTGTGTGTGTGTGTGTGTGTGTGTGTGTGCGGGGATTCTGACTCATCGACCTCCTGCACGCCACCTGGGTTTGACTCAGGTTGGTTAACAACACACACATGCATTCACAGACACACACACACTGCTCACTACATTCACATAGGTGTGCTTATAGGCGTATAAATCGATGTGTGAAGTCGCTCTTATCCTGGAATTGTTGGTGCACACACGTGCACGCACACACACACACACACACACGCATGCATACATGCACGCTTACACGCACAAACACACACTTACACACACACACACACACACACACTGCTCACTCCATACTCATATACATGCTTATAGGCACATACATTGATGTGTGAAGTCACTCTTATCCTTGTATTGTTGGTGCACACACGTGCACACACACGTGCACGCACACACACACACACATACACACATACACACACACACACACACACACACTGCTCACTCCATACTCATACACATGCTTATAGGCACATACATTGATGTGTGAAGTCACTCTGACCCCTTTCAGAGTTTTTGCAAACACACACACACACAAACACACACACATGAAAACATACACACTCTTGCCTAAACACACTCCTATCCACTAGCAATGCTCTCCACGACACATATAAAATATTGTAGCGTACTCAAACATCCTTAGTCTCGTGCACGTGCATGCACACACACGCACACACATACACACATACACACAGACACACACACACACTGCTCACTCCATGTACACATGCGTATAGGCACATACAGTGATGTGTGAAGTCACTATTACCCCTTCCAGAGGTTTTGCAAATACACATACACACACACACACACACACACACACACACACACACACACACACGTATAAAAAACATACACACTCTTGCATAAACTCACTCCTATCCACGGGTGATGCTCTTCGCTACTCATATAACGTAAGTTGCAGTGTACTCAAACATATTGAGTCTCGTGCACATGCAGACACACACAAACAAACACACACACACACACACACGCGAGCGCATGCATGCACGCCCACACACACTCACTCACTTACTCACACCCGCCCACACACACACACACTGCTCACTCCATTTTCACACACATGCTTATAGTCACATTCAGTGATGTGTGAAGTCACTCTTATCCCTTCCAGAGGTTTTTGCAAACAAACACACACACACACACACACACACACACACACACACATAATTAAACACATACACACTTTTGCATGAACACACTCCTATCCACAGGCAATGCTCTCCCCTACACTTATACACAACATGAATTGTAGTGTACTCAAACATATTGATTCCAGTGTACATGCACGCAGACACACACACACACACACACGCACACACAAACACACACACACACACACAGCGCAAGTGTTTATTCATATATCCTTCCTGGCCACCCCTGATCTCCTTCATGTAAAAACACAAGACTTCCAACCTGTCGACCTGCTCATTCTGATCCTGAGCACATATAAGAACCACACACACACACACACAGCCACACACACACACACACACACACACACACACACACACACACACACACACACACACACCTTTCTGCTCCCGGCCTTTTTCCAAGATACGAGCCGCACTAGATAAACGTCTGCACAATCGCTTTGAAAAGTTCCCTCCCACCCCCTTGCTGGAGTGTGTCAGCCTGCTAGCTGCAGCCGGGAGTTTATCTCTCTCTCACACACACACACACACACACACACACACACACACACATATATACACGTGCACGCACACACACTCACACAGGCAGACGGAGGTGCCAATTTATGTTTTTTATCCTCGTCAGGTTGGCCTGCTTTTTTAAAAATTATTTAAATCTCTTGTCTACCGTGTGAGTGTGTGTGTGTGTGTGAGTGTGTGTGTGTGTGTGTGTGTGTGTTTACCTGCAGGCTGCCGCTGCGTCGTGGGCCCCCGCCCCCGGGATGTTCCGGCTGGGAGGGGATTGGACATGTAATCCTGAAATTCGTGAGTTTACTCGTCGGTTAAGAACATATTTCACATTCAGCGAGCGGCGTCGGAGGGATTACTCTCTCAGAGTACTGGGTACGCCCGCGTTTCCTGAAGGCCCTGAACGCCTCCTGCGGCGCCGCCCGGTGGTTCAACCCCGACATGCACGCTAGCGGAAAAAACTGGGTACGGCATGACCTTTGACCCCCAGCGGGCAGAGGAAGTTCGGGCACCAGGGGGAGGGGACGTAAACCAGTGGTGATTCAAATCAGCATTGTCATCCGCGGTAGAAGCCATCACCGTAACACACACACACACACACACACACACACACACACTCACACACGCACACACGCACTCACACACATGCACACACGCACACACACACACAGATTCATTGATTGTATCATGTCTTGCAGCCAGGTCCAGTGTCGACCCCCACCAAGGCGTGGCTGTCCTACTTCTAGCCTGATTGAAACCTAATGAAATCTTTTAATGAGTGCGTGCTTGTCTGTGTGTGTGTGTGTGTGTGTGTGTGTGTGTGTGTGTGTGTGTGTGTGTGTGTGTATGTGTGGGGGGGTAACCTCTGGAGGATAAGATTGCAAGATAAAGCAACACATCACTGCATGTGCCTGCAAGCCTATCTATCTGTATGTAATGAGCAGTGTGTGTGTGTGTGTGTGTGTGTGTGTGTGTGTGTGCGTGCGTGCTAGCATGCATGTGTGGCAGCAAAGACAGGCACACAGGGGCTAAGAGTGACTTCACACGTCACTGCATGTGCCTATAAGCATATGTATGGAGTGAGCAGAGTGTGTGTGTGTGTGTGTGTGTGTGTGTGTGTGTGTGTGTGTGTGTGTGTGTGTGTGTGTGTGTGTCGGTCTGTGTGTTTGTGTGTGTGTGTGGACGTGCATGTGTGCATGTGCACGAGATACAATATGTTTGAGTACACCACATGTGACATGTGTAGCAGGGAGCATCACCAGCGGATAGGAGTGTGTTTATGCAAGAGTGTATATGTTTATATATGTGTGTGTGTGTGTGTGTGTGTGTGTGTGTGAGTGTGTGTTTGTGTGTGTGTGTGTGTGTGTGTGAATACGTGAATGTAACTACCAAAATATTTTAGCAGGCCACAATACATGTACTATCTGCAGCTGAGGACACAAGTGTGTTTATGCATAAGTGTGTATATTTTATATGTAACTGTGTGTGTGGGTGTGTGTTTTTGTGTGTGTGTGTGTGTGTGTGTGTGTGTGTGTGTGTGTGTGTGTGTGTGTGTGTGATTACCAATATGATTGAGTGCACTCCAATACACATAATATTTGCATCTGAGAGTTTTGCCGGTGGATATGAGTGTGTTTATGCAAGAGTGTATTTTATCTGTGTGTGTGTGTGTGTGTGTGTTTGCGCGTGTGTGTATGCGCTTGTGCACATGATTGTCAATATGTTGGAGTGCACTACAATACAATACGAGGGTGTCTAGGCACAAGTGTGTATGCGTGTGTGTGTGTGTGTGTGTGTGTGTGTGTGTCTGTGTGTGTTTCTGTATGTGAGTGCGTGTCCATGCTTCTGTATGTCTGTGTGTGTGTGGAGGGTATGAGTGACTTCACACATCTTGTGTGAAGTAAGCATGTGTATGTAGTGAGCAGTGTGTGTGCATGCATGTGTGTGTGTGTGAGTGTGTGCGTGCGTGCGCACATGATTGTCAGTATGTCAGTATTGTCAGTATAGTGCACTACACTATAGTAAGACTGTGTTTATGCACAAGTGTGTATGTTTGTGTGCGCTTGTGTGTGTGTGTGTGCGCGCGTGCATGCTTATACATGTGTGTGTGTGTGATTGTCTGCGTGTGCATGTTTGTGTGTCTGTGCATGCGTGCACGTGGGACAACCTCTTGAGGGTGAGACTGACTTCACACATCTTATGTGCCTGTAAGTATGTGTATATAATGAGCAGTGTGTGTGTGTGTGTGTGTGTGTGTGTGTGTGTGTGTGTGTGTGTGATATTGTCCGTGCGTGACTGAGTGTGTGGGTGTGTGTGTGTGTGTGTGTTAGTGTATTTGCGCATGCACATGATTGTCAATATGTTTGAGTGCACCATAATACAAGTGTGTTTATGCACAAGTGTTTATGTTTGTGTGTGCTCGCATGTGTGCATGTTTGTACGTGTGTGTGTGTGTGTGTGTGTGTGTGTCTGTGTGTGTGTGTGTGTGTGTGTGTGTGTGTGCATGCTTGCGTGTGAGCGCGCATGTGGGACAACCTCTTGAGGCCAAGAATGATTTCACACATCTTACGTGCCTGTACGCATGTGTATATAATGAGCAGTGTGTGTGTGTGTGCGTGTGTGTGTGTGTGTTTGTGCATGCGTGGGTGTGCGTGTGTGTGTGTGTGTGTGTGTGTGTGTGTCTAAAGCCATCCTCCTGGTCACTGAGGCCTGGAAGGAAACCAGAAGCAGACAGACGGTATCAGCTCTGGGATCATAAATGGACTCTGATATAAGTTTAATTTGAATCATCTCCTCCTTTCCTCCCTCTTTCCTCCTCCTCCTCTTCTTCTTCTTCCTCCTCCTCCTCTTCTTCTTCTTCCTCCTCCTCCTCCTCACCCCCTCTCGTGTTTTGTCGTCCCCGCAGAGAGCTGAGGGGCTGTTCTCCCCCGCACCGAGAAGGAGATAAGAATAGGAGTCGCGTTCACGGGCCTCTCGCTGGAAGGAGGTGGGGGAGGAGATCCAGACAGGGAGGGATGGAGGAGATGGTGGAAGGGTGGTTGGGCGGGGCGGCAAAAGAGAGAACTCAAGGAGACGAGACACGCAAGCCGCACTTTGTGGCGCTTTGAGATTTTGAGTTTTACTTCCCTCCCTCCTCCTCCTCCTCTGGTGTGGAGGGTTTACAGGAGGTGAGATGGAGCTCCGTGGGGGAGCATCAGGAGCTCATCTACTTCCTCTTCCGTGTCCTCTGGATGCGGCGGGAGTGTGTCGACAAGGGGATGGAGGACGTTCTGATGCAACTTCGCATCACACACACGCACGAACGCATCCACGGAGTGGGTGGAGGTCGGCTGCGGGAGGCGGAGTCATCAGAACGCCGCTTGTGAGCGGCATACTGGCATACACTTGTGCAGATTAGCATGAGTAAGCTACGTGTTAGCCAAGTTTAACAGTTAGCATCAGCTAAATGAGTCCCTTTGCTGTATTAGTGCACTGTTGTATTATTAGCATGTATTATTAGCTCTTATCAAGTCATACATGCTATTAGCCCTCAGCCACATATGCTGAGTGGTAAGTTAGCGTTATATATACATCATTGAAGAGCCACTGTCAGAATGACACCCACAGTTTAGCATCATGTAGCTGTTTACCGTTTAGCTCTGCTAGCACTAATAGCCTCAGCATATGTGATGTCGATATAGCGTCAGCACCGGTTAGCATCTCTCAGTGGGTACAAAAACCGCGACCGAAACGCTAAATAGACGTGGCACCGATGTAGGACCATGAGGGTTTATTTTTTGGAAATCTCGCTTCCTGCTGGAAAGTAATGTGTCTCCCTCGCTGTGAACATTTTGCATGTGTTGCCGTGGCAACCTCAGTCACATTTCTGTGCATTTACTGGCATGGCAACGACAATTATCCGCCACTTTTATCGGCTCCTTTAACGGCCGGTCTGGGCGGATTTGCAAGCCCACCCTGCACGTCTGATCACACACACCCACACACACACACACACACACACACATATTTAATTTCTAAGTTTCTTTTGACAAGCTTTACACAGGATTTCACAATGATTAGCATGGTAATTTTGCTAGCATCCGACTAAAGTTCTACACATTTTTGGACAAAGAATCATATGAAGTGTTTTAGCCGCTATTTAAACTTCCATAAGGAACTTATAGATGCTTGGTTATTGGTGGAACTCATAAGCCCCGCCCCTTCTTCTTCTTGCTATGCACCAATTTGAACAGTTATCGTTGTCAGATGTTTTCTCGCACCTTTCAGACACAAAAAGAACTGTCCAGTTGCATTTGGCTCCAGGAAATAACCTCCTCCGGGGGGGAACTATTTACCTTTGCATTCCCACAGGCGGTGTGTGACGTGCACCATCAGCACCGCGCTCAAAAACAAACCACCAAAGAAGAACAAGAAGATGAAGACGTTGTGGACGACATGACGGTGGAAGCGTTTATATCTTCTCTCGCCGCCGAATGAAGAACCCCGTTAGCCGTTAGCTAACTTACTCTGGCCAAAATGTTGATATGAGTTCCTATGGAATTCTCAAAACACAGTGCCTCGGAGAAGAAGCTGTCTGAAAGCATCAAGAACCAGCCTTGATCCCGAAAAAGGCTTTTTCGCGTTCCAAACACACACGTACAGCGCGAGCATCATCTTCCTCACCTTCGTCATCACCATCATCATCATCATCATGCACGATGTAGTGTGAAACCAACGTGGCGAGACAGGGGTCCAGCAGGTGGAACCACTTGTGACGAACGGAAAAGACTATTTCATGTGTGTGTGTGTGTGACATCTTCACACAGTATGTGTGTGTGTGTGTTAAATGTTTCATGCTGTTCTTATTGGCGACCCACGGGAAATCTAAAATAAGCTCCTGCAGATTTTAGATGATACAAATAATTAAAGCGAATGGCAGAGGAGCTTGATAATAACACACACGTCTGATCAAAGGAGGCAGCCAGACATTCTCTACAAGTGTGTGTGTGTGTGTGTGTGTGTGTGTGTGTGTGTGTGTGTGTGTGTGTGTGTGTGTGTGTGAGAGAGAGAGAGAGTTTGTGTTTACGGGGCACGATTCAGACAAGTACCAAAGCTAAACTGAAACGACATCGCCGCTAAGGAGCTCTTTCCGGCGCCTCCAATTGGCCAAACACTTACTTGCATTAAGAGGGAGTATATTTTGATCTATATTCCTGGAAACACACACACACACACACACACACACTTACTGCAGCATAATCTGCCGCATGTCGCAAACAAGCTATATTCAAAGAGTGTGCAATTATGTTGTAATAACATTGTTATACCATGTTTATTACACAGAGCCAGACAAACTCTGCAGGGGTCTTCTTTCCCTTCAGGGGTCGTCATAGCGAATCCACTTCCCCTGCCCAATGCCGTCGTCTCCAAAGCACACAGCATCGTTGTCTTTTTTGACGTGTCCTTTCATTCTGACCGATACCCTTTTATCACCCTTTACATTTTTCTTCACCCATTCCAACCTGTTTGAACCTGTTTTTTCAGCTCTTCTCCACCTTCTCAATTGCTCTGGACTGTTGACCCTAGATACTAAAGGTGTCCCTCTGTCTGTTTTCTGTTCTCACGATGTCCTCTGCAAATGTTATGGTCTATGGTGATTCCTGTCTAACCTCATCAGTCAGCTTGTCCATCACCACTGCAAACAAGAAGGGCCTCAGAGCTGCTCCATGATGAGGTCCTACCTCCTCCTTGAACTTCTCTATCACGCCTACAGCACACCTCGCCACTGTCTCACAACCAGCATACATGTCCTGCACCCGTCGAGCATACTTCTTTGCCACTTTTCTTCATACAGTTCCTCTCTTTGCTCTTACTTGTATGCTTTTTCTAGATCTAGGTCTCCAGCTTCTTCCTTGAAGTCCCTGGAAGTCGGGGGGCCGTGGGAAGGGTTGTGGGGGGGGGTCACCTGTCAATCAGAAAATCCCACCACTCTTCATTATCTGCTCCTCCGGGGGAAGGCAATTATAATTACGCCGCGTTTGTTCGCCCAATCAGCGGGCGTCCTGGTGAAAACCCACTCCAATCACACACTTGCCGGGGCGCAAAAATTTACAGGAAAAGAAGAATAAAATTAGAAGAAAAGAAAAAGCAGGATGATTTTTGATATTTTTAATTAACCGCCGTGCTGTTTCCACCCCGAAGACGTCAGCCATGTTTGTTTTACCTTAGTGCGAAATCAGCCGATTTATCCTCGGCTTACCTGAAGGTGCCGCCGGGTCTACAATCCAGGAAATAGTCTCTTCTCGGGCCACAATAACCAAGCCGGCGGCTTCATAAGTGGTGTATTACCGCCTTATCACACCTACACAATAAAACTTTTTATTTTAAATACAGGCATAAAAAAATCTCATCTGTGTTGCAGGAGAAGTGGAAAGTCAGGGCTGTAAATTATTCAACCAGCAAGAAGAACGTCTCGGGGTTCCTGTCGCAGAACGCTGATGGAAGCACACCGTTTGGGTGTGTGTGTGTGTGTGTGTGTGTGTGTGTTTTCAAGGCTTCAGTAATTTGACTCATCCCCCACTTTCTTTTTCATTTTATCCCTCCAAGGCACTCCCATTTGACTATTATGGTATGTATAGATAACCGGTCAAAACCAATGCCCGTGTAATACGTCAGGATCCACCTGGGCAACGGTCGGTCCTCCTCTGAGTCCACGTGTCGTTGCTTTTCACGCGCCGAGGGACGGAAACGCCACCGTTATTTGTAAATTGAAGAATCCGTGTGATTGACAGGTGACCAGTCCGGGGTTAAACCCCGCCTCTCTCCCATGGCGGCCGACTTTGACTCCGCCCCCGACCGCCCCTACCCCCACCAGGAGACCAGGATAAGAATGAATGAATGAATGCGTGAACGAGACGGCTCTATTAATGTGTTATTACATAAACACATCATGTGTTATTACAACGTAATTACACAAGGTGGATGTGACGCAGCCACGCTTCTGCACGGAGCGGAAGGTTTTTGGAGAAAACACCGACAACAGGTGAGTCAACCAAAACCCAGCCCACGCACACACACACACACACACACACACACACGCGCACACACACACACACACAGAGCACGACAGGGGGTGTCATCAGCCAGACAAATTAGGGAATACTTGACAGGTTGAAGGAATTCTGAATCCAGTGCACACCCACCGTCCGTGTGTGTGTGTGTGTGTGTGTTTGTGTGTGTGTGTGTGGGGGGGGGGGGGGGGCGTAGAAGAAAAGTGTGTTTTTTGCAAGCAAGAGAAGACAAATAAGGTTGGCAGAAGGAATGCAAACACCTCATTTATAAATCCCCACATCGGGGGAGGCAGGCCCAGGAGCTGCGGCACGACGGTGCCCCCTGTGGCCGGACAGCGACACTGCACACACACACACACACACACACACACACACACACACACACATATGAAACCACCAGAGGGGCTCTAAACCCAGGGGTTGTTGCTCCACAGGAAAGGTAGAGCTTGGAGTGGAAACGTGGGTTCTGAACCTGAAGGTTCTCCTGGAACTCTGGTACTCGGTTCCTGCTGGTGCAGGCGACGTTCTCCCATGGATCGGCGTCAGACCACCTTCATCGGACCACAAAGCGGTCACACTTCTTGCATCTGGGACGTCCTCCACCGCTTGTGAGACCGTCATGGAGGTTCTCCTCAAGAAGGTCTGGTGGAAATCATCTTCCAGGTAGCTCTCCATCCTCATCTGGGATGTAGCCTGGACCCGCCCACTCGGCTGAAGAACTTTTGACATTTGGAATTTTTCTTCGGTTCTCTGCAGAATACACACACACACACACACACACACACCCTTGTTGCCATGGGCAATCTCCTCCTGTTCCTCCTGCAAGCGCGACCATCCACCGTCCTGATGTTCTATCATGTCCGTTTGTGTGTGTGTGTGTGTGTGTGTGTGCACGCAATTCATTTGATTTGTCTGATTATTTGACTCCCTGTGATCAATCCCCTGATCAATACGTCTCATCCCGGCGGATAAACTTGCACACGCACGTCCCTCTAACTGTTTGACGGGATTCGCGATCACAGCTGAAATGATTGCGCTGTTTAAGAAAATTTAAAAAAAAAGGAAATAATGTCCCTTAATAACACGTTAATTACAGCGTTAATCCAATCCCACGCCTCCCCTGCTTTAGAGGGAGGAAATGACTGTGATACATAAATCCAGAAAGGAATTTTGGATTTATCCACCTTGTTCTCAAACTCCGTCCGGCCCGAGTCTCCACCTCGTTTTTCATCCTTTCCCAGAGAAAATAGCCTTTTTTTCAAGGGATGAAGAGCTTGTTTGGAACAAACTCAAATCAATTCCTCTGATCGATCGATCAGATGGCAGGATGATTGACGCGTCTGCATGCCGGTGTTGGGTTCTACCCACCCCGACACACACACACACACACACACTGTCAGTTAGAACCGACAAAGAGCGAGAGGGGAAACATCTTCAGAATTGAGCAAACAAAACAGAACCAGGTTGCTGTGACAAACTGGAGTGATGGAATGTGTGTGTGTGTGTGTGTGTGTGTGTGTGTGTGTGTGTGTGTGTGTGTGTGTGTGTGTGTGTGTGTGTGTGGTGCGTGTGTGGGGTTAGCTTCAGAGAGGTGCACAGTATTCCATCAATTGCAGAACGGCTCAGGAATGTCAAACACAGAGGCTGTGGGAGACCCTCCATTAATTACAGTCAAACCTGATTGATTGATTGATTGATTGATTGATTGATTGATCAATCGATCAGTCATTCGATGGATGAATTGACGGACAGATGGATAATTACAGATGGATGGTGACTGGCTGTCTGCCTGGTTTATTAATAGATTGATTCATTGGTCAACTGATCGAATGATGGATGGGTGGTTTGTTGACCGACTGACTGATTGATTGATTGTCTGATAGGTCGTTCGATGGATGGATGATGGTTGGTTTGTGGACAGACTGACTGACTTACTGACCAATCAATTTGTTTAATTGATAGGTCAGTCGATGGATGAATGGGTGGATTGATTGACTGACTGGTTGGTTGGGTTATTGGTTGAGTGATTGATTAATTGATTATCGATCGGTCAGTTGGACGGTCAAATGGACGGTCAGTGGATGGGTGTTGGATTGATGGATAGTTTGTTGGCTGGCTAACTCACTGATTGATTGATTGATTGATTGATTGATTGATTGATTGATTGATTGATTGATTGATTGATTGATTGATTGATTGATTGATTGATCGATCGATCAATTGATTGATCGATTGGATTTGTGGTTGATCATGCAAAAGACCTCAAATGTAAATCACCATTTTTTACAACCCAATTTTATATATATATATATATATATATATATATATATATATATTTACAATGGGTTACCATGGTGATGGTGATTAATGATTAGTTTGTCCTTTCTGGCTTCACTCTTATTTCTTCTTGTTTGTAAGGCACTTTGTTGGCTATTACTCTTATCATTATTATTGTTTGTATAATAATTATTATTATTCTATATGTTATACTGTAATATTATTATCATGTTGTTATTATTATTGTTATCATACATATAAATAATTATTTTTACTATTGTTGTTGTAGGGTCAAAGCCGCCAAAATTACCGGCACAGCTGACTTGGACTCGGTTTCCCGTTCCATTCCAGCGGTGAATCGTGTTCGCCGGAAACGATACCAGAACCACATACGTGCGCACACCCACACCCACACACACACACACACACACACACTATGTTGAAGCGTACAGTAGAACGTAGGCTTGAAATAGGCCCTTCTGCTAGCACGCTAACCCGAGAGCTGGCTCGCTAATACACACCAATGGAGACCGATGTCATTCGCCATCGGGCACTCGTTACCCTTAGCAACCACAGTCACAGGGGGGTGAGCGGGTGTTATGACGCTTGTATTTATGGTCCTTCACCTCCAAAGACCTGAGCTTCTAATTTTAAGATAAGGCCAGACACGAGGGTCAGGGTCAGACGAGCACTGTGTGTGTGTGTGTGTGTGTGTGTGTGTGTGTGTCCTCCCGACGTTCTTGCCGTGCTCCACCTCGGCCCCTCCAAAGCTGCAGGGCCGGAAGGGAAGAAATGGAAACAAAAAATGAGCACAGGCGCAGAGGAGGGAGGAAGAGGAAGAGGAGGAGGGGTTGCTAGGAAACCCATCTAGTTTTTGTTGTTTTTTTCCGGGAGAGGCCGTGATGGACAGGAGGACGGCGTGACCCGAGGACGGAGGGAACCCGTTCCACTTTAACACTTCCTGTCAGAACCCCTTAAATTCACCCAACGGTTTAATCGAGACCCCGTCGAAGGCGAGAAGGAGACGGCGGCGGCCAAATTCCGTCCCCCGGACGCCATTTCTGACTCTCCATCCATGCCGGCGGGTCCCTCCATCCTCCCAGATGAAGGATTTGTTCTGAGACATCTGGTCTGCCGTGACAGTGGAGTCAAATGCAAGAGGCTAAGCAGGAACGCAGAGGAACCCCGCTGGATAAAGTGTCAGCAGATGTTGTTCTCCATCAGTAACAGGGGGAAACGGCGAGAAGGTCGTGACCCCTTGAAACCAACGCTCAGGAGCTCAGAGGGTCTCCAGAACCCAGGTCAGACAAATCTATCCCCTGGGTTCTCTCCACATTCTCCTTCTAGAATTTTCTTTGGTTCTCTCCATGTTCTCCCACCCGCGTTCTTTCCTGCGATTGACGTCCGACCATCCTTGTTAAGCCCCGCCTCCTGCCTCCTGCTCCCCCGGTGAGCGAGATAATCAGCCGACGATGAAGGAACGATCGGGCGAGAACATGGAAGATGTTTTATTCTGCAGAGGAGCCATTAATATTTGACGGGACAAACGGAGGTGGAATCCTGAGCAGGTCCAGGGAGCCCGGCGGAGTCTCAGGAGTGCACGGAATCTGAAGCCGAAACATCTTCGGGTGGGCGTTTCCATGGAAACCAACGGCCCCCTAGGAAACCGTGATGTCACCCACCTAGATGACATCATGTCCGGTGCGGCGTGGAGCTCCGTGGGTGGACAGAACATGCGGTCCACGGAGGAGAGCATCATCTGGAGGAGCAAGAGGGCTTCATGGTGACTTCATGGTGCAAGGGTTTTGGAAAAAAGAAGCGTGGAGCTTAAAGGTGGAAGGAGCAATTAGGTAGACCAACCGCAGCATCCCCCAGATGGACACATCCATGGCTGGAACGTCCCGAGAGGGAGGGAAGGAAGGAAGGGAGGGAAAGACGTCCACCTGCTTCTCCTGAGAAACCTCAGGAAGAAGGAAGGAGGGATGGATGGATGGATGGACGGAGATGAAAGAAGGAAGGATGGATGGATGGATGGACGAATGGATGGATGGACAGATAGTTGGGTTGATGGATGGATGGATGGATGGATGGATGGATGGATGGATGGACGGACCGACGGACAGATGGACGGACGGACGGATGGATGGATGGATAGATAAATGGATGGATGGATGGATGGATGGATGGATGGATGGATGGATGGATGGATGGATGGATGGATGGATGGATGGATAAAAAAATGAAAGAATGAATGATAAATTGATGGATGGATGGATGGATGTATTAATGTCTGGGTGGATAGATGGGTTGATAAATTAATGGATGGATTATAGACGAAGGACGGACGGACGGATGGATGGACGGATTTTTATCTTCTCCACATCCAAGTCTCATCCCGTCAGGAAACATCTACGTGAAGCACAGATATCAGGGTCTGGCCAAGTGTGTGTGTGTGTGTGTGTGTGTGTGTGTGTGTGTGTGTGTGTGTGTTTGTGTGTGTGTGTGTGCATGTGTGTGGATTAATGAAAGACAACCGGGTTTTGAAGAAGAATACTTCCCGGATGTGGACCCACCAGAGAAGAATGAGGCTCCTGCAGGCTTGGACTCCCCTCCTCTAGGGGGCGCTCCGAGCCGTCCAGAGGTCGGACATGTCTGTATGATTGACGGCCGTCCCGTCCCCCATTAAGCCCCGCCCCTCCATTAAAACAAGTTATATCCCATAAACATGACGGTGTGGCTCCACGTGTCCGAAATCCCAATGAGCTTCACCCTCCGATGTTCTCCACGCCTTTTCCCGTGGCTTAATATAACCCCCGCTTCCTGGAGGGTCCGTTTCGGCCCGTCGATTTGTTCCGGCCAAGGACGGCGGCGGCGGCGGCTGCAGCCACCGAGGGAGGGGGTGAAGCTTCGCAATCAAACGTTCTGCTTGGGAGAAGAGCCGGAGGTCCGTCACAGAGCCGGAGAGGACGGGTTCTTCTCCAGGCGACCTTCAGTCTCGTCCTCGCCCACGTGTTCTCGCACCATAACAGAGCCGCAGGTTCCCTCCTCCCGGCAGGTCGCCGGAGCTGGAGCTCCATCATCCACCGGGATGACACGGATGCTTTGGGGATTTCCGGTGATTGGCTGCCGCCATCTAATCCACAACCAATCATCTTCCTCCATCTAACCCTGAGCCAATAATCTTCCTCCATCTAACCCCGAGCCAATCATCTGCGTGTGTGTGTGAGTGAGTGCATGTGTGTGTGTGTGTGTGTGAGTTTGTGTGTATAAATGCATGTGTGTGTGTGTGTGTGTGTGTGTGTGTGTGTGTGTCTTCCCAGATGCTCGTATCACGTTCCTTATCTTGACCTTGTCTCACATCACCTCCGGGAGGAGAGATGATGTTGGTAGGCATTCAGATCAGTCAGTGTCACAAGCTGGACACACACACATACACACACACACACACACACACACACACCATACACACACCTCTCCCCCCAATCACTGATTGCAGAAACATTAAACACAAGTCATTAATGGGCAGTGTTATGGCTTCCTAAACACATCAGCAAGGCTACAGTGTGTGTGTGTGTGTGTGTGTGTGTGTGTGTGTGTGTGTGTGTGTGTGTGTGCGCGTGTGTGTCAGGCCAGCTGTCAATCATCTGACAGTTTACATTCTCATTCCCACCTGCAGACCATTTAGAGCCTTCACAGAACCTGGAGGAACCAATGCAGGAGAACATGGAGAACTCCGACTCTCTGGAGAACAGGAGGTTCCATCTGAGACGTCCTCTCCAGGCAACGTTTGGTGGACCCACCCCGGTTCCAGGTTCTAGACTCTTCCCTCCGCGGACCATCAGTCCAGGCGCTGCAGGTCCTTCAGGTGGCGTCCATGGATGCTCTGCAGCAGCAGCAGCTCCTGGAGAGTAGCTTCTCAGACCTTCTGCATTCAACCGGAGGAGGATCATCAGATGGATGATAATCTCTCCCTCTTTCTTTACTCCATCTCTTCTTTCTCTCTTCCTGCCCCTCCCCCACCCCGTCCCTGGAGCCTGGACGAAGGTAAAGGTCATGGATAAAGTGTCAGCAGATGTTGTTCTCCATCGGTAACAGGAAGAAACGACGAGAAGGTCAAGGGTCGTGATCCCTGGGAGCCAACGCCTCAGACCTCAGAACATCTCCAGGTCCAGGTTAGAGAGATAGTTCTTGCCGGGTTCTCCTGCCTGGATTCTGTTTGTGTGGAGCCTCCATGTTCTCCTTGCTAGGTTTTCTCCATGTCCTCCATCAGGAGATGCATTGAAGACTCCAAATAGTCTCAGGTGTGAAAGAGTGAATGACTGGTTTGAGACCTTTGTGATTGACAGCTGACCAGTTAAGCCCCGCCCTCATCCTGGCTTTTCCCATCTTCAGGAGAGCCTCTCCAAGTGATTGCCAGCTGTCCGTCAGCCGTCAAACATCCCTCGGTCTGTTCCTCGTCACCGCCGGCGAGAAGGTGGTCACTCTTCAGAAAAAATGAAGCGAGCCATCGGCGGCAGCCGCTCCTCCACCACCTTCACGGTCTGATTTCCTCGCAGGAACCAGATGAAGATGCAACCGTTCTCCTCGTGCAGACCTGGATCCGTGGAGCTGTGGAGCTCTGTCCCCCCCCGGTGTTTGGAGCAGGACCTGCAGCGGATGTCACCCCACCTCCACTTAGTTCCCTCCTCTCCAGACGTGAATCGGTCAAGCCCTACCAAGTTTTGGCACGCTCTCCTGCACATTAGCAATTAGCATTCGGTATGGCCACAAGACGGGGCATTGGCCGCCTGGCAACAGGATCAAACCGGAGCACCTGGTAGGACCTCCGGGCAGGTTTCAAAGTATGGAGCGGTCTGGACCCGAATGGACGCTTGAAATATTCAACAGAAATACAACGCGGACCAACAGCTAGCGCGGAGCAAGAGGAGGCTCCGAGGAAGCCCGAAGACGTTCCGGAGGGGGGCGCCGTGTCTTTTTAATCTTCTGCAGACTCTCGCCATGAAACAGATTACATAAATAGATTAAATGGAATCAGTAATATCAGAAAGACTCGCGGTCCAAATATAAACTCCTTGGATCGTGTTTGCGAAAAAAAAAGAGAAATGAAAGTGTTATTTTATTTCCATTTCATGGCTATTGGGTTCATTAAATGGACACGATTCTGCTTCTTGTTTTGCAGGACTGAAGCCAATTAAAAAAGCCGTAGCAAACACTGACCCTCCAAACCAATTAGAGGGGAAAGAATGCGTTAAAGGGTGAAAGAGAAGGTAAACAAACGCATGCTGCCCAAACATTTACGACACTATGGCAATTTCAATTAGCCGTTTTGGAGTCACGTTGCTCCGTCATTTCCTGGGACTCAATGAACACACTGAAATGCTATATATTGGGCATTTTCTCTGAACCATCTCAAAGTTTTGGTTTTCTGTCATTGCCGAACTCATCCAATATACAAACAATATTTCCTTTATACTTCTTTGTGTAACCATATGGATTAAAGATGGATTATAGATAGGATTACAAGAATTGCAGTAACTATAGAGGAATAGATTTGATGAGCCATGCATTGAAGTTATGGGAAAGAGTAGTGGAAGCCAGAGTGAGAGCAGAAATCAGCTTTGTGAGCAGCAGTAAGGGTTGCCAAGGAAGAGTAGGACAGAGGGTCTGGCCGAGAGGGTACAGAGTACAGAGAAGGTCAGAGAGAGCTGAATTGTGCCTTTTAGACACAGAAAAAGCATACAACAGGGTGCAAAGAGCTGTGGTACTGTCTGAGGAAGACTGGGGTGGCAGGGAGGTATGTTTGACTGGCGCAGGACATGTATGCCAGCTGTACTGTAGTGTCCCGTGAGTGTGACAGAGAACTTCAAGGTGGAGGTCAGGAGTGTATAAGGGAGCAGCTCTGGGCCCATTTTTGTTTGCTGCGCTGATGGACGGGTTGACAGAGGAGGTTAGACAGGAATCTGCATGGATCATGATGTTTGCAGATGACATTGTGATCAGTAGCAGGTGGTGGCATGGTTTGGAGACAGCGGCGTTGATGAAAAGGCAAGAAGCAGAGCTTGAGGTTGCAGAGATGACAATGTAGAAGTTCTCTTTGGGAGTGATACAAGCAGACAACTGGGTGCAAAGAGAGGAACTAGGCGACTGTGAGAGGAAGAGTGGCAGAGAATTACATTACACTGGTGCAAGACTCGTATGCCAGCTGTGAGACAGTATAGAGGTGTGCTGTAGGTGTGACAGAGAACTTCAAGATGGAGGTCGGGAGTGCATAACAGAGCAGCTCTGGGCCCATTTTTGTTTGCTGCGCTAATGGGCAGGTTGACAGATGAGGTTAGACGGGAATCTGCATGGATCATGATGTTTGTAGATGACATTGTCATCTGTAGAGAGAGCAGGAAGCAGGTGGAGGAGGTCGAAGTATGGTCTGGAAAGGAGAGGAATGAAGGGTAGCAAGCTAGAAGACGTGTCAGGATGAGAGGTTCCCAAGTGAAACAATGAGGCCAAAGGCAGTGGAGATAAAGAAGGTGGAGAATTTGAAGTACCGAGGGTCAGCAATTCAGAGCAATGGAGTGGGTGGAGAAGATGTGGAGGAATGTGTGCAAGCAGGTTGAAACAGGAGGAGAAAAGTGTCAGGTTTGGTTCGTTTCAACGAGCTGTTGGTCAATTTGTCATCTCAAGATAAAGTCGCCTTCCATTCCTTCCAGGTTGGAGATATCTTCTTTCTCCATTTTGAACATACACATATACAGAGTATGTCTAAATTAAATGGCGTCTAGCACACATCTGCGAGGTTATGGGCCGTGGAGATTAACATTCATTCCACTCAAACGTCCTCTCGTGCTGCAACGGCACGATTAAATCTGCGGGTTTATGGTTAATAAACTTAAAAACGACACGGATTAACTGGCAATAACTGGAACTAATTCCTCCGAGATGAAGGTCCGGCGCTCGCGTCAACGGCGGACATATTGGGACGTGTACAGTTACTTCATTCTATCGCCATAATGGAAATCTATTATGCCGCTTTTTCTCCCCCGTCTGCGGCCCAATTGGAGAATCTGCTCCCCATATTCTCTCCACGCCCCGTCGCCTTCGCGTTATTCCTTCGAAGGAAATCAGCCGCTTTGACTGAAGGAGAGAAAATGAAAATACATTTTATTTAAAATAAATAAATAAAAAAGGACAGGACGTTGGCCTGGTAATGATTACACATTTTAAATAGTACACAGCTCATTGGCGATATCGAGTGCCACCCCTTGATTTATGTGTCTTCATCACTGCAGTAATGCAGAAATGATCTTGTTTATGGGTGGTGGAGCTCACCCGGATGAATTTAAAATCAGTTTCAACTACCAGAGTAACTGATTGCATTTACTCATTTGACTCAAACTAAGTAACATCTGTGTGTACTTGTGCAGTAGTTTGTCAAACTTGGTGGTTTTACTCAGACCCTCGGCTATCTAACACCACTGACCGCGAACAAATGGTCCTTCAAACACAGTATTCGATCAAATTTCGAACCGAGCTGCGAACAAGCCTTGGTGCACGGCCACGCTAACAAAAAAACTCACCGGCCTTCCGTGTTGTGGCGTCGTAGCATAGCGGCGGTTGTTTTTTCTGTAAGCTAGCCCTCATTATGGCCACGAAAAAAGTGAAAAGTGCTAGTGGCTAAGAAGCTAAGAATTACAGTCGATCTGAAGAAGGAAATAGCAGCTAAACCTGAGGGTGGCGTTCGTGTCACAGATCTCGCCTAGCAATGACATGGCTAGTCAACCAGCTGAAGAACAAAGATGAGCGAGCTAAAGGGGGCTAATGTGGCTAAAGCAATTACTACGGTCCCAAAGCAAAGGTCTCAAGTCTTAGAAGAAGTAGAAAAGTGATTGTTAGTTCGAATGAATGAGATAGCATTAGCATTAGCATTAGCATTAGCGAGGCCCTCATATGCGAGAAGGCTTTACTTTTGCTGATTTAGTGAAGGAAACGCCAAGTACAAGTGCCGGCAAGAAGAGAGAGAACGCCAAAATGGTCAGACGTCGCTATTTCTGTTATTGACAGCTGATGCGACCAGGTAAAACCCCACCTCTCGAACCAACACATCTGGGATTGGCTTGCTAAGCAGTAAAAGAAAATGACAGATTACCATCTGCTACCTCCTTAAATTAATGAATAATTTGGTCATTAGCTCCTGACCTCCAAACGAGGGACCTTGGCGGAACCCATTTGGATGCATTTGGGTCCCTGAGGGGAACGCCACTTCCCTTAAGAGCAAGACAGGCTGCAGCTTCATTAGGATTTATTTTAAAAGTCGCTATCGGAGGCCTTGGCCGATAGAAGGGAACATTCCAGCTGTGTCAGGCAAGAAAAGAGTCGGTATCAACACTTCCTTGTCATCGTCTGCGACGGCATGGCCTTGACCCGTTCTCACCGGGGAGATCTGAAAATAATATTTGCCACAGAAGATGAGCATAATGGGCTAAATAATCCAGGATTAATGGCCTCTCGTCGATTGTTATGAGGAGCTTTGCCAGTAGTACTCCTGTTACCTCTGTGAATATTAGCACGGCAAAGATAACACCTTGTAAGAGATGCACCTGATGACTCATACATACCCAATACATGTCACACCATGGATTTCGACACTAGTTGGCGCAGCGGTTCGCATTTCCGCCTCACAGCAAGAAGGTCCCTGGTTGGATATTTTCTGTGTGGAGCCTCCAGGTTTTCCTTGTGTCTCCGTGAGGTTCCTCCAGGTTCCTCCCGCAGTCCAAAAACATGCCGGAGGTGCTTTGTAGACCCGAAATTACCCAGATATGTGAATGAGAAAGTGAATGAGAGGGCGTGTGTCTCTTTATGTAGCCCTGCGATCACTTGGCGATCAGTCCAGGGCGAACCCCACCTGTCAGCCAATGACAGTGAAGATAGCACAGCTTTAACCCTCCCATATTAGAGTTAATAAAGTTACGCAACGCACTACCTCAACAAGTTGTATTCCTGACCACAAATATAATGACGCACCAAACCGTACAACCACAGTTAACCCCACTGTCACTCCAGAGAATCTCAATTCTGGATAGAAAATGCAGCAACTCCTTTATTATTTACATGAAACTTATTCCCTGGACGTCAAAACAAAAATGATATTTTAAATAAATTTGATAAGGAATCGATTGCCAAGCTGCGAACTATGTATCTGGCTCTACACATAACCCCCAAGGCAAAAGAGACCCGCTTCAAAACTATGAATGACATCTACCCATCTAAGGAATTATTGAGAGTACGCTTTAATATTGAAGATAATATTTGGACATTTTGTGAAGACAACATTGAAACCACTGACCATATATTTTTCTCATGCGAAAAAGTACAGGGCTTTTGGGCTAAAACTCAAAAATGGGTTTAAGACAAATTTCCATCATCACCAGTTTCCTTCTCAAGAAATGATATAACAACTGGTTTACTTTTAAGCAACAAAAGAGATGAACTATGTGTCAATGTTATTTTAGGCCTGGCCAAGTTGTTAATTCACAAAAACAGAATGCAAAAGTGTTCCCCCAATTTGACGTTCTTTGTTAACAATTTTGAATGATATAAAAAATCCTTAAAACTTATGGACAAATCCAAAAAACAAAAAATATACAGTTTGATGTCTGAGATTCCTTGTGAACCACCAAGTTAAATACATATTATATTCCCCTTGCAAGTTGTTTATGTTTTTTTATATTTTATTTATCTACCTATTTATTTATTCATTTTCTTTCACTTTCTTTTTCATCTAGCATTAAACATTTCTCACAAACCTTTAACACTGATAACCTGTTCAGTTAAGTGATTACATACAGTACCAAGCTCCTTATTTCCTTTGATTCCTCATCCTCGATTGATTCATTGACATTCAATTCTACCTTGTCATGTTTATATGTACACATGTATATCTGTTTATACTATTTATGTTCAATAAAAGAATAAAAAAATGTGAAAAAAAGATCTCATGGAGGCCAGGAGTTGCGGCTGCCGCTGCCTTTGCAACACAGCGCCCCCTTGTGGCAAAATGGAGTATGGCAAAAATAACAACACCTAAGGACGAAACCATTCCTGTAGGTGACGCGAACACGGATGGCCAACGCTGACATCGAATATGAATCGAATCGTGGATCTTTCTTCGTGGAATTAAATCGGGGGTTTAACAGCTAGTGAAATCTACATTTTTCCCCTTTGTGCTTTTTTT
Source organism: Fistularia commersonii (assembly GCF_037954325.1). Taxonomy (NCBI): domain Eukaryota; kingdom Metazoa; phylum Chordata; class Actinopteri; order Syngnathiformes; family Fistulariidae; genus Fistularia; species Fistularia commersonii. Next base: position 3,793,658 of record NC_141291.1, on the reverse strand, counting down.
ATTTAAAGAGTGTCTGAGGTGTCCTGCTCCCCGCGCGGTGATCCGGTTGGTGCGGTCCAATAGTATTGAAGGCATAACTGAAAAGCGGTTTGTTTTTGGTGGAGGAGCCTCGCTGGCTGCAGACGCTGCACCGTGGGGCCGTTTTTAATAAAAAATAAAAAACAAACAAACAAACAACGGCACTCGCTCTTTCGCACCGGGGCTGAAATTTTCACAGCGTTTTTTTCTAGCTCGCCATGGCTCTGTGCGGGGGTGTCGGAGCCATGGCTCTGCCCAGCGAGCTTATCGTCCACATCTTCTCCTTCCTGTCCGACCGAGACAAGCTGCGGGCCTCGGCCGTGTGCTCCCGGTGGAGGGAGTGTCTCTTCTACCCGGCGCTGTGGACCGAGCTGAAACTGCGGATCGGCGGCGGCTGCAACGCCAACGGCAACGGCGGCGTCTCCAGCTCGGAGGAGTCCCCGAGGTTGGAGTTCCTCATGCGGAAGTTCGGCTCCTTCGTGCGGGAGCTGCAGCTGGAGCTGGCGCCGGTGGAGGGTTACCTCAGCCCGCTGAGCAGCGACCCGTCGTCGGCCAGGGTGGACCAGCCCCTCGGTTCCGACAACGACCCGCAGCTCTCGGACCGATGGAGGGACGCCATGGCCATCTATTTGGACCAGGTGTTGTGCGTGTTCACCAGCATCCGCAATAACAGGTAAGCTAACGGTCCTCCCCGCTAGCTTCATTTATACCCGTTGGGGGACATTATTGTATTTCCGCTAGCAGCTAGCTAGCTAGCCTAGCTAACCTAGCTATAAACAAACCCTGACATTCTGCGTTACGTAACACGGTCACGTCTGTGGTGAGCTTAGCATCCATACGCTGTATTCCCCAGCATCCCCGGAGTTTACGCTTACGTGTAACGTGTCAACAAACAAACGAGAACGCAAATACATTTTATTTTTACGGGCTTCCATCGTGGTGAAACCACACGCACTTGGGTTCGTTAGCCAGGCCGGCCCCAGGGGTTTTCCTGTGGTAAAAACAGCTCTCTAAGCTAGCAGGTACAAAGCAAGCTGCGGCTGGGAGAGCCTTTGTTGGCAGTGACTTGCTGATATCAGCGCTGACACACACACACACACACACACACACACACACACACACACACACACACACACTGTATTGTGTGTGTGTGTGTGTGTGTGTGTGTGTGCTCATATACATGTATACGTAGCTCTGCTGCGTTCAATGCATGCTACAGAATACAGGGACTTCCATATGCTACATGCCCATTCTCTATACTTTGTCCATTCTTGCTGTGTAAGTCACTTTTCTGTTTAAAAAAAAAACCTCTTATCTATGAGGGTCCTGATGGTTGTGCAGAGCTGTCCGCTCCCCTTTCTGTGCTTCTCCCACATTCTCCATTATTCTCCCCAGTGCTTTGATGCTTTGAAATCCAGCAACACCCACCCAAAGTTGTGAACTTCAAGTCTTGCAGTTCTGCTGAGGGGTTTTGAAAGCTCCTGCTATTGTTAGAGCAGGTTTTTTAACTTTTTGCCCCCCCCCACATCCTCCTCCTCCTCTTCATCGCATAAGTCTGCGGTTTGAAGTATGCGTTTGTGCGGAAAGATGTCAGCGTTGTGAATTTTCCTTGGTGTAAATGTCACAGGGCGTGCGGTGAAAGCTTTGGGAAAATAAGACGTTTGAATGGATCTTGTTATAAGCCGGGAATTAAATCGCGCCGGTTGGAATGCCACCTCTATTGCACAACTTGGCGTATTCATTCATTGTCCTCTAAAGACGCCGCACAGGCTAGGAGATAATATCAGAGCCATACAGGTTTTTTTTTATTTTGCTAAATGTTTAATCTTGGACTGGCATTGGTGAAAGTGATGGCAGCATCACCAGATTGGCCACGCTCATCGTCCTAATTTACCTTCAGAGGTGTTATCATTCAGTTTCAGGCATTTCCTGTGGAGCATGCTGATAAGAGCTCAGAAAAAATGGCATGTTATGAAATTGAAAAATGTCAGTCACCACTTTTTCATCAGTTTCCGGTGCCAGGATGTCGTAGGCCCTGAAACAGCAGCGCAGCTCAGCCGTAGCTCTGTGTATGACAGGCGAAAACCTACCAATATATATGATATTTCGGCACAGCTCAAGGTGAAACTAAATTTACACTCCCACATTTCTATAGGATTAGAAACTAGTATTGGACTCTTGGAGAGAATAGCGTGGGAACAGCTTAACCCCCTGAAAGTCGCCCTGCGTTCGCCGCCGCATCATCGCTCTGTGTAATGAACCCCACCTCACGTCTCCGATGCGTCGGCGCCCTCGTAGAAACAGCTCTCCGTCGTTCACAGAGGAGCGAAGGTGTTTTCCGGGACACGTCGACACGAGCGTCTCGGGATTCAAATGATCTCCTTAATTATTAACCAAATGCACGGCAATCTTTCGGAGGAATATTTACACAGCAAACATTACAAAGCAGTAATCTGGAATTAGAAGACGCAGCTGAGTTTACACAACGCGGCGAAAGACGGATCAGTCACGTGTCGGCCGGATCCTGTGTCCCTGTCTTCTTCACCAAGTCCTGTCCAGGCGCCGCATCCAGAAACGCTCAGCAGGTTCATTGAAGACTAAATTGTCCGCGAGTGTGAACGGTTGGATGTGATTGACAGGCGACCCGGCGAGGTTAAACCCCGTCTCTCAAACCCGTGCCAGCCGGGATCGGTTCCAGCGCCCCCCCTACCCGTGAGCAGCTGTGCGCTATAAATAGAATGACTGAGCGAACAACTTAATGAGTCCGAGTTGTGGGTCTTTTAGCACCAGCTGCTGTCGGCGTCGCTCTCTGCTTTAATTTGCACGCAGGGGTAAACAGCCTTGTTAATAACATAATGAGTTCCCTTTATATTTCTGTGTAAATATTGCCCGTCTCTTTTCTCTTTCCCTCTCAGGAACCTGCAGAAGCTGAGCCTGTACGGAGACACCTGCGTTCTGCAGCAGGAGGGCCTGCTGGACAGCTCTAAGCTGCTCCAGATCCACCAGGGCGACAAAAAAATCAACGAGTAAGTGGCTGGGATGGCAAAACAGGCCTCGTGAAACAGGATTAGACTCTCCACGCGGCATGTTATTACCGCGGCTCGCTACGGCGCCCGTACGAGGTGTTTGGCCGAGATTAGCGATCGATGCATCGGCCAGGTGGTTTCTAAACAGAAAATCTCACGGAGGGAGAGAGAAGTTTCAGTTTGGCGTGTTCAAATATTCCACAGCGCCAGCGTCCTCCGATACGCCGAGTGGTAGAACTGGCTCGGACGGAGGAGGCGTCTGGGAATCTGGCGTCAATTCCGACGCTTTATTTTCGTGAAGTTTTTCCTCTCTCGGGCTCCCGTCACAGGGATCAGAGAGCAGGTCAGCTGCAGAGAGGCGCACCAGCGAGCACGGAAATGAATAAAACTTTGCGGAGAGTCCAAAGCGGAGTGATATTTTCAAGTTACATCCGGACAGCCTTTGTGGCCTCTGTGGATTCGCAAGGGCGATACCTTCAAGGTCTTCTTCTTCTTCCTCCTTGTAGAATCCAGCAGTTGTTCATGGAGCTGCTGTCCAACAGCAGGCAGCTGCGATGGTTGTCCTGCAGCTTCATGCTGGGTCTGGTGATCCCCTGCTCCCTGGCCTGCCTGTCGAACCCCTCCGCTGAGACCCTGCAGCACCTCAGTCTCCTGGACCACCAGCTCGGTACGCCGGGGCTTCCTGGGATTCATGGCTCTGCAGGCCGACTGCACACTGGCCGGCTCCACCCTCTCGATGACGCATCGAACTGAACCCGTCTCGCCCGCGTTCACGTCTCCCCAGGTCCGCTCATCTCGCCGTCGGAGTTGGACCGTCTCTCCATGCTTCATTCCCTGGCCCTGGATTTCTCGGACCTGACGTCGGAGCTGTGCGGTCTCCTGGCGTCGCCGCGCCGCACTCCGCTGCATCGCCTGTCGCTCCTCTTGAACGGCGCCGCCCTGGAATTCAAACCGTTGGACGGGACGGCCACCGAGGACGACTGGAAGGCACTGGTAATGCAGCAGATGCGACTGTATTTAATCCGTTAAAAAAAAAAAAAAAAAAAAAACATACAACAACCTCACGCCGTCGCCTCCAGGTCAGCGTGAGCGCCAATTTGCGAGTGTACATCATGGCGCTGGAGGTGGACAGCTCGGAGCTCCTCAGGGTCCTGAAGCCCAGCCTCCCTCTCGAGCGCCTCCACCTGGACAGCTACAGCACGCTGGTGACGGACGCCACCCTGGAGCTCATCTCGCAGCAGTACAACAAGACGCTGACCCACTTCCTGCTGCTGAGGGACGACCCGGACTTCCCCGACTTCAGCGTCAACCGTAACGAAGACCCGCTGGTGCTGCTGGCCTGGAGGTGTACTCAGCTGGCTGTCCTGGTGATTCACGGTGAGCCGGGTTCACGGGGGGGCCAACTAACGTTATTTTTGAATCGTCCCCCCCCCGGGCGTCTTCCGGGGAAAATGTCACTCGTATCAAAAATGGCTCTACGTCCCAGCAGCTGGGGGATGTTTGAGTTAGCAGAGCTAGCGCAGAAGCGAGCATCGCCCTCTGGCCCGGAGGGACAGACCCACGTCGGTCCCGGACCTTCTGACGGAGGGAGATGTCGGCGTGGCTTATTTCCCCAAACAGACCCCGCTGGGTTGTGTCCTCTGCACAACCAGAACGTCCATTCTTAGCAGGAATGCGTTGTTGTTATTTGTTGGCAGATGGCCATCCCCCCCCCCCCAGCTGTATGTTTCTCATGGATATTTCTGAAAGCCTTTTGCGCCGCGTCAACGGCCGATGGTTTCAGCGGGCTGTACGACCCCGCCTTTGACCGGCATGTTTCCAGGTAGATCCAGAAACGCCCTCATTGTTTCCATATTTGCTCCCCCCTGGACGGGCCGGGGGGGGGAAATCAATCCTCTCTTGTGTCTTCGCACAAGCACAGTTCCTGAAAGCTGCGGCATTTTTGAGGGAAAAATATTTTTTATTTTACGCCGGAGATTTCAGTTGCTCTCATTCATTCCTTCTTTTTTTTTTTTTTTTTTTGGGGGGGGGGATTTTGCTGCACGCCGACGGCCCGCCAAACCTGACTGACGAGGCCGGACCCAAGAAGAATGCGTCTTCGGCGGGAACGTTGCGCCTTCCTTATATTGTCGGTCCTCTCTCTCCCCTGCAGGTTACACCGTGTGGTCTCACAACCTGGTGGCCATCTCCCGCCTCCGGGGCTCCAGCCTGCGCGTCCTGACCGTGTCTGAGGAGAGCATCGACTTCGACCCCGACCAGTCGGTGTGCATGGAGGGCGACCCGGTCCACAACCTGGTCAAGGAGGTCTCGCTGGGCCTCGGCCGCGTCTGGCACCCGTGCTTGGATTCCGGCCTGGTCCTGTCCGAACCCACCCAGCACTTCCATCGCGAGCTGCACGCCTTCAGCGCGGGCATGTAGGCGGGCGGTCCCGACAACACCCCCCCCCCTCCCCCCCGAACTGCGTCAAGACTAGGCCGGAGCGAGCGGGTCTTCCCTCGCCCCGGGCGGGATGTCTAAACCCAGGTTGTATTCACACACGTCCTGTCCAGAAACGCGGGCGCCTCCTTCCGCGCAACATCGCCTTTTAACACGCAGCAGGGTCTCTGCTTACTACCCGCGGTCTATATTTTTTCCACAAAACGCCGGTATTTTATTCGCAATAATGCTACGAGGGCCAGTTAGCATGGCCGCCGCTGCCGAGACGTGCCAGTGCAAACCGGCGGTGGACCCGAACAACCGGGTGGGGGGTGTGTGTGTGTGTGTGAATACAGCCCGGCTTTGGACAGGGGGGGGGTTATTCTTTTGTCCGACGTCAGCCTGAAATCTTCCTACTTTCCCCTCCTTCACGGAGAAACAGACGGATTCCTCGATGTTTTTTTTTGTTTTGTTTTGTTTTTTTTTTCTTCTTTTTAAACGCGGCCCGTCAAATCAGCGCTGTCCCATCACGCCCCCCCCAGGGCCGCGCCCTGCATCTCGCTCCGGTCTGGTCTTGCCCACAACTCAGCGTCTCCCCCTCACTTTAACAACCTCCGGAGCCTCTGTATGACCCAACTTTATTTTTTATCCCCCCTCCTTTATCTCCCTCTTCTGTTACTAACTTCCCCCCCCCCCTTGTGGTGGTTTCCTCGCTTGTATGGACTTTGTGTGTATTTAAAAAAAAAAACATATCTATTGTCATCCTGCTCACGGCCTGAACAGGACAGGTGGGGTTGGGGGTGTGTGTAAGGTGTGTGTGTGTGTGTGTGCGCATTCAGACACCGGCTATTAGCTTTAGCTGTGAACCCATTTCTCTTTCATCCCCCCCCCAAATATCAACTCGTCGTGTGTGTGTGAGTGTGTCTTGATTCTGGCAAAAGTCGGAGTTTGTCAGAACGCACCCGTCGGCCTCCTCCCGGGTAGCAACCTCCGCTCTGCGCTCGTCGGCACGGTGGAGGGATGGCGGGGCGGGGGTGTTTCCGACGCGGGTCGGACGGACGGCCGCCGGTTGGCTGGCGTTTCCAAGCCAAATAGTTTTCGGGGGCATCTTACTGACGGGGCGCAGCTCCTCGCCCCTCCTGTTCGTCTTTTCTCCTTAAACCTCACGCGTCCGCTGAAAAGGTCTTCCGGCTGACATCCATAGCCAGACCACAGAGAGACAAAAATAATAATAACGGTCCCAACAATTCAGCGTTGTAGTCCGATCTCCATCGAGCTGGTCCTAGATATAAACGTCTTGTTTTTATTTATTCTTCCGTGTTTTGGATTTTACGGAGCCGTGGTGCGTTGAACGTGTCACTCGGGTCCCCCAGGCGTCCCAGATGAGCGTGGTGTGTGCCGCGGCGGAGGGATCCTAAAGGGAACCGTTGGGCGTCACTCCGAGGAGAACCGGAACGCCACGCGTCAAGTTTTTTTTTTTTTCTTTTTTTTTTTTTTTTTTTAATTATTTTGAAGACCAGTTTGTTTTTGTTCTTTCTTTTTTGCTATAACACCAGTATTGCAGGACAGCACACACGGGTTTTGCATTTCGATGCCAGCATCTTCCAGTGTAGGAACGTCTCTCTCTCTCTCGTTTTCTCGTCACGAAAAAAAAAAAAACACCTCCTCGGTAAAGGATGGCGACTCGAAAAGATGCACTGAATGTAACTTCGCTCGTGTCTGTCGGCCAGTAAGTCTCGCGGCCTTCAGTTTGCCTCGGCGGCAGCGGGAGGGGAAAAACCAGCCGCCGGCTCCGCTGACGGCCGGGACTTGTTTGTTTATTATTTACTTCTTCGGTGTTTCGTCGTTCCTTTTTCCGATCCGAGAAGCGCGACCAACGGCACAACGCGGTCTGTTGTTTTTCCCCGCGGCGGGACGAGTTGAGTTAGTCTCAGGTAAGGCTGTAACATCCCTATGACCAGGACGGCGGGGGCTGGTGGTAATGGTGAAGAGAAGGGTGTGTGGAAACAATCAATCCATGTGACACGCTGTTTAATTTGTTTCTCTTTAGTCACAGTTGCCTTGGAAACACCCCCCTTCCCCACACGTGTTTTTTTTTTTTCCCCCCCTTTCCCCTGGAAGCAGTCGTCGTCTTCGATGATGACCCACCCGCCCCCCCTTGCCAGTCTCGGACCTAATCATACATTTGTTTTTAAAAGATTTAGGTTGATAAAGACGAACGAATGGCACATATTTTATATCGCGGGTAGATTTTACTTTTTTTTGAAGGGGGGGGGGAGGTTGCAGTCGAGCGATAGGAAATCCATGCTGTCAGCGGAGGACCTGGTGGGCCTTGCCGGCGTCTGAGATGAATGTAGTCACATTTGGAGGCCTGGCTCACTAACCAATGGGAAGGCAGACCATCAGACCATGTGACACCGTTTGACCTTTTTTTATCTTTTTTTTTTTTTTTTTTTTTTTCGGGAAATTTGCCCCCCGCCCAGATAGATAAGGCTAAGTTATTATAGTGTTGCACACCATCCGGGAGTGGGGGGGGGGGTGATAGCATAGCATAGCAGACTGTGAAGGTCCATATCGAGGTCTCAGTTTACAGCGTTGCCTTTCCCCGGTCCGACACGGATCGAGCGAGCCGAGAAGGAAGCGGCCCGGCCGATGCGGGGTGGGGGGTTCACACCGCCAGCGGTTCGCCGGTCCACCGCGGGACCTGATTGGTTCAGCCATGATATAATCTCCAATACTTGGTCCGCTTCTCAGGATAATTGCACTTTTGGTACCAAGAGTTTGTTTTGGAGGCTGTGGAGAGGGGACCGAAGTACCAGCACCGCACAACCAGACATCCGCAGGTTGTTTTTAATCTCGTCGTTCCTCCTCCCCTCTCGTCACACCTTGGTTTTTAAAATCTCCCCCCCTGTTTGTTTTAATGTGAGAGTTTTACACTGTTGTCTTTTTAATGACCTCTCAGCGGTTAATGGGGAAAACAGTACCTGGCTGTTTCTGCAGAATCTCCTTTTCTTTTTTTCTTTTTTTTTTATAGAAAGAACTTTTTTTTTTTTTTTTAAAGCTGATTGTGATGTTCCCATTGCCACCAAACACGTGCGCTTTTCTCCTCCTCCACGCCACGTGAAAGGTCGGCTTTCGCCACTCGGCCGGTTCCACTCGTCTCACTATGTCTGCGCAGACGCCGTAGTTTCAGTAGAAGACGGTCCTATGTATACAACCTATATACACACTCACATATATGAGTGTGTGTATGTACATATTCCCAATCATACTGTGTGTGTGTGTGTGTGTGTGTGTGTGTGTTTCGTCGCCACAGGTAGATGTCACTCCAGAGAGGTCTGGTACCACACCTCGCCAAAGGTGATTCGAGAAGAGATGGTGCAAAAAGGGAGGGGGCGGGTCTGTGGCGGGTTGCCATGGGGACCGTGGGAGGAAATAGTCGCAGCGGAGCGTAGAGCCTTCAAACCTCCCATCAGGCGGAGAAACGGTTTTGACTCCAGCCCCATGCATGTTGTCACTCATTGCTAATATTGAGCCATTCGGTGCCTGAGGCCGCATTGTTTCAAAACGTGTGTTGTTGTTGTCGGCGGCGGCGGTGGCGGCGGCGGTGGCGACGTCCCCTCCCCTCGCCCCTGTAGCCACAGGCACAGCCTCACCGCTAGCTTTCATAGCACAGCTGGGCACACCTGCCTTGTTTTTATCTCTCCCGGAGTAGGCCTGCACTTTTCTGCACAAGAGTTGTCGTACAAGTAGAGGTGTGTGTGTGTGTGTGTGTGTGTCTGCCATCATGTGTTTTGCTGTGTCTATTTAGGGGTTGGGCCTGCTGGCTCTCCTACCGCAGCAGGAAACAGGAACAGAATTCTCGCGTTCTCAGGGTTCAGTAGGTTTGTTCAAAGAGGAGGAGGAGGAGGAGGGCGAAAAGGAACAATAGCTCAGGCGTCTCGCTTGCGCATACGAATATTTCGGATTCGCCGGATCCGCTCTGGAAGCTGCCAAAGACACCGGTGGAGCGAGCTGACCGGACAGAGGTCTTTCCCGAAGTGCCCGCGTTCCAACCAGCCAAGCTGCTGCTGCTGCTGCTGCTGCTTCTCCTCCGACGCTCTTATTTATAGGACTTTTCCGTTCTGCCTTTTTTTTTTTTTCCCCCCTCTTTTCTCTTTCCCTCATTCGGCGGGTCCTCATCCACTCCTCCCCGGAGCTACCGGGAGTGTCCAAACACAGCGGTCCATTCTGGCTTGTGCCTGGGAATGTGTGTGTGTGTGTGTGTGTGTTGTTGGAGTGAAAACAGACCAAAGCACAGAACATGTGCAAACATTAGGCCAATGTTGTGTTGGCGGCTGCTCTCTCTCTCTCTCTCTTCCCTCCCTCCATCTGAGTAAACCCAACGCCGGGGTGATTTCACTCCCGCCACGCGGAACGTACCATTCAGGTTGCGATGGTCAAGCGAGCACCAGTGCACAGTGCGAGAACATGGCCGAACTTCCATCTCTTGAGCAGCACTCAGGTTTACAGTGTGTGTGTGTGTGTGTGTGTGTGTGTGTGTGTGTGTGTGTGTGTTGGGTCTGCTTGGGTCTGAGAGCATCCGGGAATAATAGCTCCCGTCGGGGGGGAACGGGTGAAACCCCAAAATGGCAGTTCAGAGACACGTGAGAGATAGGAATATGTAACCCATCTGGATATACTGACTAGTCACTCCGGACGAGCAGCTGGTCTGAGCAGAACGGAGGCGTGATCCCACTCAGGAGTGGCTCCGGTCGTTCGCTCCTCTCCCCAGGAAGCTGGTCTCTGGGTTTTACTGCGGCCGAGTGTGTTTGCACACACCTGGATACACACAGGAGGTTGATTACCCCCCCCATTGCCACCACGGGTCCAGTGGGCTTATCCCCGCTCCTCACACGGGAGGGTGTAAATATCGTGTCGGCGCGCCGCGAGCAGAGCCTTACTCCTACCCGGCTCGGCCGCGCTGACCAGCGCCCCTCCGGACCGCTGCTGTGAGCGCGAGAACCCGTCCTCCGCGGGTTCTGTTCCACTCCAGATATGCAATAATAGAGAACTTGCGTGGCCGGCGGCGGGACCGGGAACGCCCGGAGGGACGTCCCAACCACAGAGCTGGGCTCTAATTGGTCCATCGCAGGCGGCTCCGCGTGACATGTCCAGAGGCGGTGCGGCGGCGGGGGGGGGGGGGGGGGCTCGCAGCGTGCTAAGGGTCGGTAGCCAATATGGGAATATTGACTTTGACGTGTGTGTGTGTTGTTCTACTACCAAAGCAGCAGGCTGTGTGTGAGCGGGTTCCGCTCACAACTTGGCATAGAGATCCCATTGATGATCGTCACACGTGGGAAGATGTGCACGAGCCCCGGCGCGCTCCCGTCTTGACGCCCTTCCTTTTCACTCGGGCGCCGCTCCCAGGGCAGAAGGCCGGGCCGGGGCTCCGAGCGGCGGCTTGCCGAGGCCGGCTTCCTTCGCCCGCCACCTACCCGGCGGCTCCGGCCGGTAACCGCAAGTCGGCGGGGCCGAACCCCATCAGCTCGCCGCCCTTTCCGGCCTCACAACTATGCAAGAGGAATGCACATAATCCACACTCTTCTTTTCCAACGGGAACTTGCAATGACAATACTTGGCCTTACGAGGATTCGCGAAATCTCATCCTTTCTTGTTTTGTTTTGTTTTGGTTTTTTTTCCCCTCCTTTTTCGGGATCCCGGTCAGCCATCCCAGCGACAGCGGCGGTGACGGCGGGCGCACTCATCGGTCTCTGTGAGACTAGCCAGACAAGCCCCCCGGTTTTATCGTGGTACGAATGTTGTGCATTTGTGTAAAAATCAGGACAGTTTGCAATAACAGCAGTCTTACTAGCAGAGCTGACAGCGGCCGGCTGTGTCTTACGAAAAAAAACCCGCAGGGGAAGCGATCACGGACTCTAGAGACAGTAAGAACCTCTCGCAGGACGTTATTTGTACAAGCGTCGGCGGTTCTTGACCATTGCGTAACAGCTGTCGGGGTTCGGTGTGTCCGCCGAGTCGGAGGGTTGTTGTTACAGGATCCGCGGCAGGAGCTGAGTTAAGTCGCCTGTTTTTTTGTTTGTTTTCTTTTTTCTTTTTTTTCTTTTTTTTTTTGTTTCTTTTTTTGTTTCTACCCCCCTGCCCCCCCACCCCCCCCCCCCCCCCCCACCCCCATAAACGGACGCGGAGCCCCTCGGCGTCTGTCCCGGGGTGCAGCACAGCAGCGGGTCCAGACCCCCACCCCTCCCCCACTCCCGGACTGAACCCGAACGGCAGCTGGACGAGTTCTCAGACGGTTAGCCGGTCTGTATTTGCAGAAACCTGGCCTTCATCACGGCTCAGACTCCCACCTCCTCAGTCTTCCTCCTGAAATCGCTTCTAAATTCGGTCTCATTGATCCCCCGCGGGTCTGATCATGCTCTCACCTCGTCCTTTCCCGTCGTTTTTTTTTTTTTCCTCTGAAAGCCTCCCAGCTGCTCCTCCCGGGTTCGGTCCGCAGGACGCCGCCCTCCGACGTGGTGTGGGACCAAACCTTATAAGCCGACAGACTTTTTATTTCCTCGATCCGCGGCGGTTCCGTTGTAGAGACAAAGGGAGGGTTCGCACAAAAAAAAAAAAAGAAAGAAAACCTTCACGTTCAATCTCTGGGCCTCCGGACGGAGCGGGGAGGGGGGGTCAACCTGCCGAATGTTGATTTGAATCAGTGTTGAATGAATGCTTCTCTTCTTTTAGTCAGTGAATAAAAGCAGAAAAAAAAGTCACAAGCCGTCCGTTCGTCTTTCTTCCCGTCGTTTTCGAACAATGGAAGACCTCACGTCCAGGTGGACCTGTTTGCAGCAACAGGGTGTTCGGGAGGGAGGAGGAGCCAATTCCAGTTAGAGGCGGGGCTTAACCTGGACCAGTCAGCTGTCAATCATTCATTCTCACAGAAAATGTTTGTTTTGGATGAGCCCGCTGACTGTCTTGGGACTGTCGGAGGAACATGGAGAACCCGGAGGCTCCATACACTCGCATTTAGGAAAATACATGTTTCATGTTTTTTAAAAAACAATTTTGGGCAGAAGTCACAGCCAAGCATCCTGGTGGTGGTGATGTGTTTTCAGTGCTAACACCTGATCCCAGCCTTGTTCTAGAGGAGCAGGCGATCAACAAACCGCTGGAAACCATGATTTAATTCCGTAATCCATCAGAACATTGTAACTGTGCAGGACATGCAGTATTTTTACCGCCCATGTTTGCATTTTTGTTTTTAGCTCTTTTGTTATTCACTCATTGCAGGCTCATGCTGTTCATCTTGAAGGAATGGAACAAGAGCTGGGAAATTAAGGGATTTGGTGCTGGTGTGAGTAACAGGTGGTGAAAATCCTAATTCCTGCAAATTAAAGTCTGACGGAAAGACTAATCCGCCCGCGTGGCGCTCCATTATTTTGCGCCCCGGCCTTTGGGACTGTGCCGTGACGCGCCTCTGATGAAAATGGGAGCTGGGCCTGGTTGCCTGGCGACAAACACATCACAGAGAAAGGTCGCGCAGTGAACCGAATCCCAGGTGAAGCAACGGAGGTTCAGCATCCCGACCAGGGAAATCAAGAGCCTGCTGCCAGCCGTCTGGCGCAGCAGGGCTCCGCTTTGATACGCCCGAGGTGCAAGGCCTGCTTGGGTTTATTTTCAGCACAACGCTCGCAGGTCTCCTGAATCGCAGCAGGTTCTGATGAAGTTTCCTAGAGAAAGGCAGAAGTAACCTTAAAAGCCAGCATCTCTGTAACCCAAATCATAACGGATCAGGCAAACTCACTCCCTCCACTCCGAGTTATCGTGCAAACCGAACAGAATTTAATCAATTTCACCTTTGTCTTGTTATACAAAAACCCCTGATGTGTCGCTCCATTTTTTCATTTCATACTGTAATATCCCTGGTGTCACATATGTATTGAAAAAATATTACAAAGTATGTTTGTTTTCAATACAACCAATAAGATATCATGACACCTCATGCGTTACATGAAAATATGTTTTGCATTTATTGATAAGAATAAGAATAAGAACAACTTTATTTATCTCGAAGGAAATTGTTGTGCCAGAGTTTCAAGTAAAAACATAACAATAATAAATAATAGTAGGAAGGAGGGAGAATAAGAAATCCAAATAAAACCATAAAGTGTCAAAGTCGAGGCTATGAAGTGTTTTAAGGTCTTAAAAAGTACAAACATTTGAATTTTCCCTTCGGCTGAAGGAAGAGGAATTAAAAAGTCACCCGAGTTTATTGTGCAAAATGTAACGCGTTACCCTTTAAATTTGAGTCCTCCGCCGCTAGGGGGCGCTGTGGTTCCGGCAGCGACCTGCGGTTAGAAGAAGCCCACAAAAAAGCAGAAGAAGAAGAACACGTGATTCGCGCTAACTGGGGGGCAAGATGGCGGTGGTGGTGCGGAGCTTACAGGACCAGATCGAAAAAGCAAAGGAAAGCCTGAAAAATGTGGACGATAATATCCGCAAACTCACCGGACGTGATCCGAATGAGTCGAGGTGAAACCCCCACGCCGCTAACCAGCCTTTTGTGCGCGTTTTAATTGAAATTTAATTTAGTTATTAGCATGCAAACCACTGGCTAATTGTGCTAGCATGAGTCGGCTAGCTAGCTAGCCAGCGAACATGCCTTCCCGCACACTGCTAGTTTGTTGACGCTAGTCATATCCCAGTCAACGTCCCCCAACTGACTCGCACCGCACCGATCTGATCGTTATTAATAAGTATTTTAGGATGTAAAATAATCCAATTTGAAGACGGGAAATTAAGAGATATATTAAATGAACCGAGGCCCGGCAAACGCCGCTACGTTGTTCTTCGTGATCAAGGCCCCTCGTCGGCGCTCCGTCAGAAAACGCGATTCTTACGCGGTGCAGCTTTATTGCTACCCGCCGTGCGTCACTGCCCGTTGGAAGTTTGATGTTTCCTCCTTTAAACTGTAACCTTGTGTGCACGCAGACCGGGCCAGATGCGCCGGCTCGGCGGCCCCATGGCAGGGATGGCTGGAGGTAGAGGCAGAGGATTCAACCTGCTCAGGTAACAAAAATAAAATAATCGCAGGATGGTATTCCAGCAGAATCACCCATGACCACTTTGTATACCTCTAAAAACGGTTTCCCGTGCAGTGTTCGTTGTAGCACATAAAGTTGTTCTCATCTCATCTCACATCACTCTTGTTTGCGCTGCAGATGCTTTTTAAGAGAGGGGAAACACTGAGTTCTAATCCCGTTGTTTGTCCTCCTTCAGGCGTAGTCTCTCGGACATCGGCGGAGGAGGCCCTCCCGCCAAGCAGAGGGACATCGAGGGAGCCCTGCTAAGGTGAAAGACACATCTATTCCATACCGGTGTATTCTTGAATAACTTTTCCATAGTTTCTGTGGCACCACCTGTCTCTTACACCTGACGCTGCATCCCCGGCACAACCAACACCTGTTTCAGTATCCTAAAGAATTTAGAATTATTATTGCATATTCAGGTTTGATTCCTGGATGTCAAAAAGCATTCACTTGGTTTGTTTTGAGCTCCCTGTGTGTGTGTGTGTCTGTGTGTACAGGCTGGCCGGCGACCAGAGGGCCCGCAGAGAGACGCGCCAGGAAAGCGATGCGGAGGACGATGACGATGTCAAGAAGGTTGGGTGGAATTGCTTTAATAGTTGGAGTTAAAATCAGCCCGACAAGTGTCCTCTCTGAGTCAGACACGATCTGCGTGATGTGGCGAAGTTCTACTCGTGTTCGACGATCGGTCGTCAAAACTCTCCGTTGTTTCTCGCCTGCAGCCAGCATTGCAGTCGTCTGTGGTAGCTACCTCCAAGGAGAGAACGCGCCGAGACCTCATCCAGGACCAGACGATGGACGAGAAGGGCAAACAGAGGTGGGACGCGTGGATCCCGTCGTGACGTCCGAACCTTCAGTCTGTAGTTCTTATTTGTTTGTTTTTTTGCTTCCTTTGCCAGGAATCGGCGCATGTTCGGCCTGCTGATGGGCACCCTGCAGAAATTCAAACAGGAGTCCAATGTTTCCTCAGAGAAGGTGCGGAGTCTCTTTGTTTTTAACCGACCGCAAAGGGACTGCCTTTTACTCGGCACAATTCTTAGACTGGTCCCAGCTCAATGTGTGCTGCGAGGGGTCGGAGTTTTCGTGCGTGTGTGTGTGTGTGTGGACTTACGTTTTTTTTTTTTGTTTTTTTTTTCTCCTCACCGCAGCAAAAACGACGATCAGAGATCGAGCAGAAGCTGGAGGTTCAGGCTGAGGTGGAGAGGAAGAAGGTGGAGACGGAGAAGCGTGAGCTCTTTGAGGAGCGCCGGGCCAGACAGACGGAGCTGAGGTTACTGGAACAGAAGGTTGAACTAGCTCAGCTGGTAAGCAAACACTTCGGGTCTCGGGAAATCGGCCGCAAAAATGTCCGCTGACACGCCGGGGTTTCGCGTCTGTCTTCGGCCCGCAGCAAGAGGAGTGGACCAGCCACAACAACCGCCTGGTCAAATACATCCGCACCAAAACCAAGCCTCACATCTTCTACCAGCCCGGCAAAATGTGCTCCGCCACGCAGAAACTCCTCGACGACTCCACCAAGAAACTCAATGGTCGGTAACTTCCTTCCCTGGCGTTAATTCTTAACTTTAACTGAAAATGCACATTCAGGCGGCAGCGGCTTGCAGGTGCGGTCGCTGCAATGGTTCGAGAGCCGCTACCCGCTAACGCTAACGCTAACGCCGCGCTTGTCTCTGCGCAGCTGTGTTCGAAGAGAGGCGCGAGGCTTTCGCCGAGCACCTCAGCAAGATGGAGTCTCGACCCCGGCGACAGCCCAACCGCGACCAGGACGGCGTCTCTGCGGCAACCGGGACGGACCACTCAGCGGAGGGTAAGCCAGCAGGTCAGGTAGTCAAGGTGACAGGTAACAAGGGAGACGAAGAGATGGAGGAGGAGGAAGAGGAAGAGGAGGAGGATAGAGAGAAGGAGGGGGACAGGAAGGTCACAGTGAAGGGGGAGGGGGAGGAAGGAGAGAAGGAGGGGCTGAAGGATGACGAGGAAGGGATGGAGCTGGTGGAGGCAGGGAGCGAGGAGAAGAAGGACGAGGAGGAAGAGGAGGACGAGGAGGAGGAGGAGGGGGCTAAGAGCAGAGAGGACCAGACTGAGAAGGGAGAGAAGGAGGCAGGTGTGGAGTCAGAGGAGATGGAGGCGGAGGGAGGCGCAGAACAAGACGGCAGGGGCAAGGGGGAGGAGGAAGAGGAGGACGAGGAGGAGTCAGACAGAAAGGAGGAGGCGCCCGCCGACCTTCTCAATGAAAAGATCCAAGACGACAAATCATCCGAAGCGGCGGCGGTCGGACCCGACGCCTCCGAAACCAGCCCGCTGCCTCGGCCGAGCCCCGGGGAGCCGGCGCGTCCGTCCTCCGAGCCCCAGAGCGGCCCCTTGACCCAGGAGCCCCCGGCGTCCTCCGACACGCCCGGGCCGGATCCCGTCCCGCCCGTCCCCGAGGCGCCGGCCTCAGCGGCGGAGAATCAGGGGGCGGAGCCAAAGCACGAGGAGGAAGCGGTCAAAGCCGCTCAGCCCGACTCCCAGGAGGCTCCGGGCGGAGCTCCGGCGGCCGCGAAGCTGGACGGGGAGGAGGACGGCGGCGGCAGGGGGAGGAAGAAGGAGCCGAAGAGGGGCCGCAGCCACAGCTCCTCCACGTCTTCCTCCGGCTCCTCCTCCAGCGGGAGCTCCTCTTCCTCCTCCGGATCCAGCGGAAGCTCCTCGTCGTCCTCGTCCTCTTCCTCGTCCTCGTCCACCAGCCGCAGCCGGGACGGCGGCAAGCGGAAGAGGAGGCCGTCGGGCAGGGACAGGAAGAAAGAGGAGCGCGGCCACCGCAAGAGAGGGGGGAGCAGCGGAGGAGGCAGGGACTCGAAGGGGCCCAAGGAGAGGAGGAAGAGGAGGAGCGACGAAGGCAGGGCCAGGTCTTCCCGGGGCGATAGGGAGCATAAAGATAGAGACAGGAAGGACAAGAGACGCTGAGGCGGCTCCTTCGGAGGGGGGGGGGGGAATATTGTCCCCATCTGCTGTCTCACAAATTGAGTTTTTAAAGCGACGTTCACCCCACAGCAGCCCCCGAAATTCACCTCTTCGTCATCTTCTCCGCGCGGCCGAACGAGACGCGTAGTGTTTCGAGTCCCTCCGACTCGTGGACTCGGGGTCGAAAGCTGGGGGCGGTTCCCCCCCCGCCGCCTCTAGATGGAGCCGCCCGGAGCTGTGAGACGAGGGAGCCGCTCTTGACGAGTCCCATTTGTCCGACGGTCGGCGTTTTTAAGGGTTTTTGCGGCACCGCGATGTTAAAAGGTGCTGTTGAATGTTTTGCTTTTTTTTTTTTTTTTTTTTTCCCCCCCATTCTGATCACAATGCCAGACGGGCGTCCCCAATAGTTGTGTCGGCAGTCACACTCACCACAGTAGTCATTTTCAAAATCAATGTGCTAATGCTGTCAACCCCCCCCCCCCTTTCTCTTTCTTTGCATTTTTGGATCCATGTCATGGCCACGGCGCCCTGTGATTTGCTCGAATACTGGTTTCTGAAAATGTTTTCCATTGTTTTGTACCAGCTAATCTGCTTAAAATTAAAGGTTCGACACCAGTAGATGTTCGTTTGGGTTTTTCGTTTGGCCACCGGTGTCCTTCGGCAGGTTTCCCGAGCAAGCGGGCTCCTCACTGTCCTCAGGCACGACGCCGGGGGCGGCATTTGATCCAAAATAAACAGCTTTATTACAAAGATGGCAAATATGAATGTAATAACATCAGAGTCGGCTTGTCGATCCGGTGAATTGACGCAAGAGACCGGATCCGCTCAGTCCGCTGACCCCAGAAGCAAGCGGTTCAGCCTCTGCCGTCAATTCCAAGGCCGCAGTAGCCGACATTGTCCACACGGTGGTGCGGTCTGACACACACACACACATTTAGATCCGCAGGTGGAGGTTTGCTCCTGCAGGGCGTCGCCGTACTCAGTAGATCTCGGTGCTGGAGGTCGGAGCCTGCACGCCATGCGGAGCTTTACTCCGGCTCGTCCGCCAGGTCGTTCTGCTCAAAATACCTGCAGGACAAGAGATGTTCAGATCGTTAAGCGGAGCTTCAGCTTAGTAAATTCTGTCAGTTCGGTCCAGATGCCGAGCAGGATATTAGATACCTCGCAACGAGACAGATTAGAAGGTTGAGAGCAGGTAGCCTCTCGTCTTCCTGGGTCTCCTGAAGAGAATAACAGTGGAGCCGACGTGCGTCGTCAGGGTAACCTACCGAGAGAAGCGTTTTAGCTTAAAGCGAGGGTCCTACCAGAGTGCTGCGAAGGTGGGCACACCTCCTCGCCAGCTGTCTGATGGAAGAATGGGCTTCAGGGATGAGAGGCTTCTCCAGGCAGGCCAGCAGGGCGTACAACCAGCGACCCTGCAACGTCACCATCTCGGCGTCAGCGTCTAGGAAACCATGACGATGCGGGAACGCCGTTGTGCGAAGAAACCGAGCTCACCAGCTGCGGGACAAAGTCCCCTTCCTCGAACCAGCCGATGAGGCTCTCCAACACCGTCAGCACCGTGGACTGCGGGCGAAGGCGCGTTAATGGAGATCCGGCGAGGATGTGGAGCTAGTATGTCTGCGAGGAGGTTCGACTCACCTGGCTGAGCCTGCTGACGATGCTTAAGAACGGTGGGAAGCCAACCTGGACACACACACACACACACACACATTTGTAGAGCTCCTTCACCTATGACAGGGGTGTCAAACTCAAATTCACAGAGGGCCAAAATTAAAAAAAAGAACATTGTCGAGGGCCAGACCAATTTTTTTTTTATTAATTTATTTATGTTTTTATTATCTTTAAGATACAGTAAACGACTGTATTAACCATCCTAATATATTACAATTGAATTTTTGCTTAAATACTGAAACCAGAACAGGTTTAAGAAAATAATAAAAACAATGGTGAAATAATAATCATAATTAAATAATAAAAAATTAAAAACGGCCACGTAAAATGCCGACACTTCGAGCCCCGAGTAGAGACAGACAGTTCCGGCACTCGTAGAAAAATGCAGCCGCAATTGCGGGACGATTGCCACACATCGAGCCTGCTCCATTTCCCTTCCGTTCGTGTTTTGAAGACACGAACGAAAAGTGTCGCGGACGGCAGTGCCCCTTCTATCGCTTAGCGGCAGCTAAGCTTAGCTTCCTGCTCCACATCGGGAACTCCCGCCCCCAGCACCGGCTGCTTTCCTATTGGCCGCGCGTAGATGTCGTCACAGCGTTTTGACGCTCGAATTAAAAATGTCTTAAATCGGGCGTCAAGCGTCAAGGCGTCAAACGCCACCCTTGCGATGTCGCACATACACAATGAATGGCTGCGCTGACGCCACCCAGCGCTTGACGCGTTCAATGTGTAGGCACCTTTAGCGGTACGTGCGCTGTATAACGGGCCGGCGGGCCAGATGTAATACATATTTGAAATCATCTCGCGGGCCAAATATAATTGTAGTGCGGGCCAAAATTGGCCCGCGGGCCAGAGTTTGACATGTCTGACCTATGATGTGCTAATATAACACCATTTATTAACAAATCCAAACCTTTTTGTAGTCCAACGCTGGTTCTTCATCCACGCTGCAGGACGAGGAGCCCTGAAGGACCGCCTCCCCCAAGCAGAACCTCTTCCATCCCTCCTCGTCCGTCGGCTTCGGCTGCGGAAACACACACACACACACACTCAGCGTGCCACTCCCGTGAGATGTTTGAGAAATTCAGGCCCTGAAACCTCACCATCAGCATGTTGTCGTCCAGAGAGCGACTGCCCCAGTGCTGTCGGTTCTTCGCGATGCTCTGGAGATTTAGAAACACAACCGTCGAACACTGGACTCGTCCCACGTCAGCCGGATCTCACCGGGAGGCTCCCTGGAACGTACCTGCCTGACGTCCGAGAAGCTGCCGACCTGCTGCTGCTGCCAGCGGTGGCTGGGGCAGAACCCGGCCGGAGCGGCGCTGCACACCGCCACCTGGAACACAGCGAGAAGCTCGAGATGTTCCGCTTTGCATCCCGGCATCATCGCGCAGCCCTCTTAAAGACAAAACTCTGGGTACACATGTGAAGATGCTCCGCTGTGCACAACTACTCACAGATATTTGAGCCGTTTGATTCTTCTTCAACTTCTTGGGGTCAATCTGAGCGACCACCACCTCGGGACACAAGGAGGCCTCCAATCTGATTTGAAAACAAAAAAGAAGACGAAGGATCAACTGGTGACCATCAGGTTGTTGTTGTTGTTGTCAGGCCTCTCGGGGCTGCGGCCTGGTAAGAGGTGTTCGATGTTCCGAGAAAACGCAACATCAACTGAAAGCTCAATGCTACACTTAAATGTAAAAGTTGTGTATTTGATAAAAAAAAGAACAGTAGAGTCACTCTGTTGTCTATCATCCGTCAAAAACGTATCAATCGGTGATGAAAATAACCCCCCGCCATCATTTGATCCTGCAGTGCAATGGAGGAAACTAGCTTGTCCCACTCAACACTTCTTCTTTTGGCTTTTCCCGTCAGGGGTCGCCACAGCGAATCAACTCTCTCCATCTAACCCTATTCTCTGTATCCTCCTCTCTCACACCAACTACCTTCATATCCTCTCTCACGACGTCCATAAATCTTCTCTTTGGTCTTCCTCCAGACCTCTTGCCTGGCAGCTCCAATTCCAGCATCCGTCTACCAATATATTCACTATCCCTCCTCTGCACATGACCAAACCATCTCAGTCTGGCTTCTCTGACCTTCTCTCCAAAACATCGAACATGTGCTGTTCCTCTGATGGACTCATTCCTGATCCTCTTCATCCTGGTCACGCCCAAAGAGAACCTCAACATCTTCATCTCTGCAACCTCTAGTTCTGCCTGCTGTCTTGTGGTCATTGTAACAGTTTCTAGTCCAAACATCATCGCTGGTCTCACCACTGTCTTGTACACCTTTCCTTTTATTCTGGACGACAGTCTTCTATCTCTTGGTACCCCTGACAGTTTTCCCCACCTATTCCAACCTGCTTGGACCCGTCTCTTCACCTCTTTTCCAGATTTTCTGTTGCTCTGGACTGTTGACCCCAAGTACCTGAAATCCTCCAACTTCTTGATCTCCACTCCCTGTAGCCTCACCGTTCCACCCGAGTTCCTCTCATTCACACACATATATTCTGTCTTGCTGCGACTAACTTTCATTCCTCTCCTTTCCAGAGCATACCTCCACCTCTCTAGATTTTCCTCTACCTGTTTCCTGCGCTCACTACAGATCACAATGTCATCCGCAAACATCATGGTCCATGGAGATTCCTGTCTAACCTCATCTGTCAGCCTGTCCATCACCATTGTGAACAAGTAGGGATTCAGAGCTGATCCCTGATGGAGTCCCACCTCCACCTTGAACTTTTGTTACCCCTACAGCACACCGCACCACTGTCTCACAGATAGCATACATGTCTTGCACCAGTCTAACACACTTCTCTGCCACTCCACTCAACACTGAACGTCTCAAAAGCTAACATTAGCTTTGTGTTAAAATTCGAGCACGCTGGAATATTTGTGTTACTCAGAGCGAAGATGAAGGTGTTTACTGGACTTGTCGGAGGTATTCCTGGGGGTTTCTGGGCGGCCCGTCCGGCTGCGGCCCCGCCGAGGCGCCTCCGAGGTCCACCGGCAGCAGCTTCGGCATCAGCTCCTCCACGTCCGACTTCATTTTCCGCCGTTCGATCGCGAATATTGATGGAACAAGTAGGTGGCGAGGTGTAAAAAAAACGCTACAAAATGCAACAAAACCAGCTTCGACGCCCTGGCGGACGGTTTATTTGGTGTCGTTATGTGTTTTTCCTTCTCCGGACACTATTGAGCCAGCAAGCGGCTACTCGGACGCCATCTTGGCGCTGTCGCGTTAAAATGACGTCATATTCATGCGCCGTGATTGACAGCTCACCAAAGAGGAGGCCAGGTGGAGGAGCTTTAGCTTTCCAAAAACAAATCACTGTGTTTCCCCACGTAATTTTAAATACTCCACTCTTAACTAGAAATCTATTTCATGAATATTTTAAATATTAAAGCGCAATAAAGTCCCCTTCGATCTGAGAGCATGCCAGTGTTTCCGACGGTTAATGATTACTCCTCTATCTTATCTTTGCTCAGGCTGCACGACCGCAACAAACCGAGAGGCAATGTCCACCCGACCCACACGTTAGCGGATATATCTGGCCCGAACGCGGAGAATGGCTTCTCCGGACGCTGGCGGCGTCCTCCTGCTGCGCGCAGGTCTGGCCTTCCTGCTTCTACCGCACCTGAATCTGGGCCTGCTATCGGACTACAAGATCTGCGGGGAGTCTGGCTGTGAAAGTGAGAGCTTCGTCCGACCGAGGGTATCATATCTGCCATTTTACGTAATCCCTCCATCGTAGGTCCGTTCACGCATCTTCTCGCGCTGTGCGTAGGTCCGATGAGCAGGGTGCGGGCCGTCAGGGACCACGCCGCTGCAGACTGCCGTTTCCTGAGGTTCCGAAAAGGGGACAACATCTTAGTTCACCACAAGCTGACCGGGCGGAGGGAGGACCTCTGGGCAGGCAGCGTACGTCCTGTCTGTGTCTCGTTCATCATGTTTACTGACACACAGGATGGAAGGTCAGGCCGGGTTAGC
This sequence comes from Fistularia commersonii, assembly GCF_037954325.1. Classification (NCBI taxonomy): domain Eukaryota; kingdom Metazoa; phylum Chordata; class Actinopteri; order Syngnathiformes; family Fistulariidae; genus Fistularia; species Fistularia commersonii. The sequence continues at coordinate 3,770,521 of NC_141291.1, read as the reverse complement.
ATACAGGCGAAGGATCACCTGAGGTGATGAAGTTACTGATATGAACGACGACTTCCATTCCCTTTCACTTTATCTACTCGGCGATTCGATTTTTATCTTTCGCTGTGAATCAGCGCCGAGAAAAACAGAAGCGCCTGAGGCTGAGGTTCGTCCGTAACTCGCTGAAATAAACGCAGCATGAAGTTATTTTTCACGGGAATAACATTCATTTTCATCCATGTTTTTTTTTTAACCTTTATTGAACTTATAATATAAAGAAACAAAACATATCAACAAAGAAACACGGCGAAATTCCATCGTACATCAGTGACATTTAACAGGCACGAGGAAACAAAGACACTTATTTCGTATACCATCAATTAACTGTAAGAGTAAAACAAAGAATAATGAAATAATGTATAATTTGATTTTAAAAAAAAAGTGGCAAGGGGAATATAATGGATGTAGGTCAATGAATCTAAGGGAATATCATTTTTGGATTTTTCCATAAATTTAATATAATCAAAATCATTTTTAAAGAGGGTAAAATTGGGGGGCATTTTCATCCGTGTTGGTGTTCAGCGTAGCCGTATCATGCTACATGCTATGTTCTTCTAATCTGCTGCCCACAGCCAATCGTCCGCCTCCATCTAACCGACAGCCAATCACATGCAACCGTCTAACTCACGGCCAATCAACTGCTTCCATCAACCCCTCCACCTTCGACTCCATGGAGCTGGAGATGATCGATCTTCTCTCTCGCTCGCTCCCCGTTGTGACTTCCGTTTTCTTCCTCCAGATGGACAAACACTTCGGCCATTTCCCGAAGGACGCCGTGAAGGAGGAGCAGATTTTCGCAAAGGTCGAGAAGGTCTTCGAGACCCAGGTGCGTGAGCCGCGTCCTCGCCGGGGCCTCCGAATCTGCGACGTGACCTCGCCGTCCTCTCGTGTTTCCCCTCTCAGGATTTTGACTTCCTCTGCCTGGACCAGTTCGACTCTCCCGTCGACATGGTGGCGGCGGCTTCGGAGAGACGACCGAACCGCGGCATCGCCGAAGACGGCGAGATCTTCGTGTCGTCCGGAGAAGAACGTGGCGCTGTGGCCGGAGGTCGGGAAGAAAAACCCGAGGCCCCTACAACGCCGAAATTGGATGGCGGGCCTCGCTTGTTTTCCTGGCTGGGATCTTTGGTGACGGGATCCAACGGCGAGGGGGACGAGGGTCGGCCCGGACGTGCAGGCGAAGGAAGAGAAGAAGAAGTTGGACTGAAAGGCGGCGGAGGTTCCCTCACCGAAAAAGGTCGAACCCTCGGTTCCGTTGTCTCCGGCGTGAGCGACTGGCTCGGCTTCGGGGCCGACGACGAACCGGACCTCCTTGCCGAACGGGGGGAGGAAGAAGAGGGGGAAGAGGCGGAGATCTTCCGGAGCAGGAAGTTCTACCAGAACCCGGAGGACGATCCCGTCCAGGAGGAGGAAGAGGAGGAGGGGAGGGGCGTCCTGGGCCGGCTGGCAGGTGGACTGGCCGAGAGGTTCAGACCCGGGAGAGGCGCCGCCGGAGGAGAGGCTGAGAAGAACATCCAGCAGACGTCCAGCTCCTGGTTTGACCTGGGGTTCGGCGGCATTTTAGGCGGCGGGGGCGTGGAGGAAACAGGAAGGGAGGACCAGGATGCGTCAGGTGAAGATCACCTCCGCAGGGGGGAAAAGGAAGAAAATGAAGATGAGAAGCAGGAGGAAGAAATCCAACCTGATCTAGAGGCTGATCCACAGAGAGAAGACAACTCGGGGTCGACCTACGCTGGTGGATCGCGGGTGGTAGGTTCGATCCAGGAAGAGGCCGGATCTTTGAATCAGGGGGAACTCGCAGAGAAGATACCCGACGCCGGACCAGGAAGCGAGGAGGAGACGCCTCCGACCGGCCGACCCCAGCCTGAAGGTCCGGCTGAGGAGAGAGAGGCGTCCTACTCTGGCAGGAGCATTCAGGAGGACTCACATCTGGACCCGCCGAGCGAAGGAGACGAGAAGGAAGAGATTGAAGAGGAGGAGGAGGAGATGTTTGAGCTGGAGGAAGAGGAGGAGAACATGATACAAGTGCAGGAGATGAGACAAGAGGAGGATGAGGTGGAGCAGATAAGGGAGGAGGAGGAGAACGAGGAAGACTTAGAGAAGGTTCAGGTCCAGGGAGAGGTGGAGGAGCCGGAGGAGAAGGAGATGGAGGAGATAGAGAGGGAGGAGAAGGAGGAGCAGAGGAAGGAAGAGGAGGTGGAGGAGATACAAGGAGAGGAGAACGTGAAGAAGACTGAGAAAGAGGAGGAGGAGGAGGTGCAGATGGAGGAGATAAGTCAGGAGAAGAAGGAGGAGGAGGAGGGGTTGGAAGAGACGGAGGAACTGGAGGAAGGGAAGGAGATGGAGGAGCAGATGGAGGAGATAAGGGAAGACAAGGAGGCGGAGGAGGAGGTAAAAGAAGAGAAAAAGGAGGAGCAGATGGAGGAGTTGAAGGAAGAGGAGGAGATACAGGGAGAGGAGAACGAGAAGGAGACTGAGGAAGAGGAGGAGAAGGTGCAGATGGAGGAGATAAGCCAAGAGAAGAAGGAGGAGGAGGAGGAGGGGTTGGAGGAGATGGAGGAACTGGAGAAAGGGAAGGACATGGAAGAACAGAGGAAGGAGATAAGGGAAGAGAAGGAGGTGGATGAGGAGGTAAAAGAAGAGAAGGAGGAGGAGCAGATGGAGGAGGTGAAGGAAGAGGAGGAGAAGGAGGAGGAGATACAGGGAGAGGAGAATGAAGAAGAGAAGAAGGAGGCAGTGGAAGAGGTGAGGGAAGAAGAGGAGGACGAGAAGAAGGAGGAGAAGGAGCTGGAGGAGGTAAAGGAAGAGGCAGAGGAACAAGAGAAAGGGATGGAGACTGAAGAAGAACAGAATGAGGAGTTGGAGGAGGTGAAAGAAGAAGAGAAGGATGAGGTGAAGGAAGAGGAGGAGCAGACAGAGGAGTTTCAGGTGAAAAGTGAAGAGATGGAGGAGAGGAGGCAACAGATAGGAGACGAGGAAAAGATGGAGGTTGAGGAGGAGCCTGGAGAGATGCAGCAGGTGTGGAGAGAGGAAGAAGAGGAGGAGAAGGGGGAGGAGGTGGAGGAAGGAGGAGAGAAAGAGGAGAAGGAGGAGGGTGATTCCCAATCTTCACACGAGCTTTGCTCTTCACGGGCTGAGGAGGAGGCGGGAGGCGGAGGGGGCCGCCGTCCTGAAGATGGACGGGTGTCGGAGGACAGGACGGAGGAGGGCGGCGATGAGGAGGATGAGGGGACGAGGAGGGATGAAGGTCAGGCCCACGGGGGCCCAGAAGAACCAGGAACAACCTGGGAGGAGATCCAGGAAGGCCGGGAAGTCACCGTGGGAGCAGCCGAAGGGCCGGCTGGGGCCGAAGGGGGAGGAGCCTTCAGTTTTATCAAACACACCTTCGGGTTCTTCGGCCGGGCGGAGGACGTTGAAACAACGGAGGCCGCGGATCTGGACCCGGACCTGGGATCCTCCAAACCGGAACCAGAACCCATCGGGGATCACCGTGGAGACCCCCCGGACTCCTCCCACGTCCAACCATCACCTCCTCCTCCGGCCCACAGCTCAGACACCCTCCTGAAGGACTACCAGAACCTCCTCTCCCTCCTGACCCCGGGGGACGCCCGGGTCCTGGTGGACCTCTTCGGAAGGACCAAACTGCAGTTTCTAGATTACATCCTCGGCGGCGGTGAAGATCCCGGCGGCGAGGAGTCCATCCTGCGGGATATCGAAGCCCTCCTGCATCACCACAGAAGGACGCTCTCCGGCCCGAACCTCCAGCAGGACGGGGTGAGGAGCCGAACCCTGGCAGCGCTCCACAAGCTGGAGACGCTCCTCCTCCGAGGGAGAGGGGCTTCCAGGAGCGGCGGGTTAGAAATCGCTGGGATAAACCAAGGTACTTGAAGAACATTACCTGCACTTCTGCGACTGCGATTTCCTATTTTTCGACCTTGCATTGAACGCATCTTGAGGACGATTTTCATCCCTGGGTTTTCAACACTACCATCAACCGTCCATTTTCCCCGCAGGAGGAGGGAAGCAGGGCCCGGACGTCGACCCCGGCCAGGTCCACCTCTCAGATCCCACCGGGACGGTGAGGAGAATCGCATTTTTAAATCATAACAGAAGGTCTCAACCAAGAACGGGTTTTATACTCCAGTAGGGGCCCCCAGCCGAGCACATCCACCTTTATTTCCCTTTTCAAGCCTCGACCTCTCATGATTTAAATTTTTCCCGTGTTCACCTGAGCGCAGGAGACGCACCTGAGCGCTCCAGGCGCTCCTGCTTCTTTAAGGGCCCCGACACGTTAATCCGCCTGAAAACCAACCCCGCTGCACAGCTGTCCGGCAGGCTCGGCCCCTGCGCGCACACACCGCCGCCTTGCGTCGAATGCACAAGCTTTTTAAATGCGCTAGAAAGCAAAATACCCGTCAAATTTGACATGGAAGAGCAGGAGGCGCCTCCGGTGAGTAGATCTAACGCATTCACGTTTTGGGGTCACTCATTGAACTATTGACCAAAAAGGTCACCCCACCGGCCTGTCACTCAAAACAGGTGCATATTTGTCACGGTCGCGACTCAAAAGAGACAGCCTGGATGAAGGTGTTTTGTTTTTAAAGCGTGATGTGTTTTGTTTGTTGATTAAAAACCGTAAAGTTGAAAGAATCCGCAGACAGTTGACACCTGTCCCGCTGCGGTGTCACCTCGAAACTGCTCCGACTTGCCAGTGTGGCATTTTACAATTGGTGATGTTGAGAGCGAACCATTTACATACGCGGGGGTTCTGTTTGTACACATATCGCCTGTATTTTGATTGAACCCCGCGAATATACAGTAAATATGTGCAATTCCTCCTTATATACTTTTAATCAATTTATAAACAACAAAAATCCATCATAGCTGTTAGAGGGAGCTTAAAGTAAGAAATCGATAAGTCCGCCCCCCCCCGCACGGCCAACAATTTGACGTGGTCTGTTCCTGAGCGTTGCTGCGCTGTTTGCGGAGTCACAGCTCACCCGGCTACTTCTAATGTCGCGGTTTTGATAAATAAAAGCTCCAAGGTAACAACCAAATGAGGTAGTTCGAGGGGACTGAAGGAAAACATCGGAAATGGAGGAACATCCGGCGAGCGACAAGCTGGTGAGCCGCGCGGTGGACCTCCAAGCCGCCGTGGAGGCTTACTACAGTGTCGCCGTGGAGAAAGTGAAGGATGTACGTTATGTGGCAGGTTTGGTTAGCATTTCCCGGCTAGCATCTCACGATGTCACAGCATCAAAAACGGCTTAATATTTAATCCTTTTATTCACACTTTACCATTCTGCCTCTCAAAATTTGACAACAGCCACGTATCCGAGTCCCCACCGACCAGCTGTCAAGCCTGTCGTCATCGTATTTAGGTTTTTATTGACGTGATTTTGTGATCCTGCCTAGAGTTAGCCGGTACGGTTAGCTAGCTAGATTGTTGACAACACAAGCATTTCCAAAGGAGCTTCGTGGTCTCATGTTGCTGTTTATTTATTTTTTCCTTTTGGTCTCAGATGTTTGTGAATGTTGTTCGTTGGCGATGAGATGAACACTTTCCGTAGAGGTAGAGGCCACCGAATGCCAGCACACAAAACAAACCATCCCTGAAGTGCCAAATAGACTGTTTGTATTGGGTGTGAAATGTGTTTTGGGAACGTGAAACAACATCATGCATCACTCTTAAAGACTTTCATATAATCTGTTTCCTCCACGAACCAGTCAGCTGACATGTGAAGGTAGCAGCATAAACCAATCCTCTAGGATTATTTTAAAAATAGATGGACCTGTTCATTAGATGTGAGATTCCATCAGGTGGACAGGAGCGGAGATTAGAGTTAACCAAGCTTCTGATCCAAACTTTGGCGAGATCCTGCTGTGACTTGTCTCCCGCCGTCTTTCTGAAGCTTTGTTCTGTTTGCCCAGGTGGTCTCGTCGCTGCCCGATGACCTCCAGCCCGGGCCTGACTTGTACGGGGTGCCGTGGGAGCCGATCATCATCACCAGCCTGGTGGGGCTGGTGACTGTGTTGCTGTTTACTTTTCGATGCTTCAGCTGTGTGAGTATTCAAACACGATTTGGTTTCTTTTTAACACCGGTGTTGCTGCCTCACACACAGTATTTGCAGATGCTCCGTTATCAAACCTTTAACGACTTTCCATCCCTTCTCCTCCTGTTTCTCTAAAGGTCAAAAGCAGAATGTATCGAAGTAAGTTCTGTCCACCTTGATGTTTTATCCAAAATATCATGAGTGCATCTCCTCAGAACCCAGAAAGGAAGTTCAAAAATATTTTTCTCATCACGCTGAAATACAAGAGTCCCTCTCTTCATATTTTCCAGGTAAGGAGCGGCGGATGGCCGAGCAACTTGCACAGCTTTTGGACGAAAAATCCAAAGTCCTTGAGACTCTCAGCAAATGTCAACAGGAGGTTGGTATCGGCAATGCCGTCTCCCCGCATGGTCTGTTTTAAAAATGAAGACATCTTATGTGATGCATCATAAATAATGTGCATTTGTCGCTTTCTCATTAGCAAGGCTCTTGATTGCACTTAACGTAATTCGATTTTGATTAATCGTGTCAATTTTCAGCACGATGAACTGGAGGACTCGCTGAGTGACAGTGGTGTTCTGGCCCAAACTCAACAAACAAGACAACTGGAGGTGAGGTAGATGGTGAAAACACGCTAAAAATGACGAGGCGATGTCGTTTGTCGTAATTCCATTAATGCCGGAATAGAAAGAAAATAGTTACGAACATTTTAGTGGTAAATTTCCACTGTATTTGGCTGTCAGTCGGATGGTTTGTGAGGACATTGGGGCTGCCTGCAAGACTATGTACAGAACCACGTCAATTAAATGAGCCTGCACCACCTAGAGTGTGGGATTCTACAGCTTCAGAGCATCCTGACAGAGATGTACCGATGCACACTTTTTGGATTCATCGTCTTAGCCCTGACATCTCAACACATCTTGCCCCGCCAGGGCAAAGCCAGGCAGCTGGAGCTTGACAAGTCTGAACTGGAGGAGGATATCAAACAGCTGAAAGAGGAGCTGGACGTCCGGAAAGAAGAGAGGATGGAACGGGAAATGAGGGTGGGAACACTCGGCCACTCCTCTCAAACCTCGGTCGAAACCAGAGCTGACCTGTAGCAGCTGTTTCGAAGAGACATGAAACTCACCGGGGGAATTCCTTCTTGTCGTCCTCCCAGATAACACACCTGGAGGAGAGCATGAAAGCGTTTGAGGAAGAAACTAAAGAGCTGCAGTCACAACAAGAGCAGGTTCGGTTCTCTTTTTACTCATCTGGGGCCTCTCGTGCAAACTCTCCTCTTTTAACATTGTTTTTTTTTCCCCCCTTTCTGCTACAACTTGTAGGCTGAAACCACACTAAAGGTATACAATATGAACAGCGACCGGCTGCAGAGGAACCTGGAAAAGGCCGAGGCTGAGAGCACCCTCCTGCGGGAGAGCAACACGCAGGTAGGACAACCCAGAAACCGCTGACCGCCTCCCGCCCGGATTTGGACATCCAGCCCCTCATCTCTTTGTCGTCAACGTCACGTTTTTCCCCCTGGCTTTCAGCTGAGGCAACAGAAGGAGGGCTGGGCCGAGCGGGTCAGCGAGCTGGAGGAAGAGATGAGGAGGTGTGAGGTCGCCCACAGCGGGATGTTGCAGGACGTGGCCAACAAGGATGAGCGGATAATGGTGCTTCTTCAACACAGTTTTACCCAGTGAATTTTCCTTGAATCGGCAAAAAAAAAACAAAAAAAAAAAAAACACACTCCTACGCTGAGCTACACAAAACAAAACCGAATCCTTTAACCAGTTACTTTTCCAGTCCCTAACAGATCGGTTGCTGGGAATGAAAGCTTGGGATTCGGATGTGGAGGCAGAGGAAGGTGACAAAGCTGGAGACAGGGAGACGTCGAGTGGGACAGTCGGGAGCGGAGACAAGAACGGGCCGGGGAACACACAGCTTCATCTCCAGAGGGTCCAAAATCTCATCTATGCTGCGAAGGTAAGCATCATGACCGTCATCGATTGCCTGCCTCGGTCGGAATCAGTGGAACTGGAATCCTCTAAAACCCTCCTCATGCATTCTGTGTTCTTCTATCCGTTCAGCTGAACGCCGACCTCAAGTCGGTGGGTGAAGATAAAGACAGAGTTTTTGCGAAACTCAACGACGAAGTCAAAGCGAAGGAGGATTTGCAAGGTGAGCCCCGAAAGATTTTTGTGCATTGGGATGATGCGACACCCCTGCGATTTACGCCTTCCCCCCCCAGTGAGCATCAAGGAGCTGGAAAAGGAGAAGCTGTCCATGCATTCAGACGCGGAGCACTTCTCTGATCAGGTAGTGATCATCGCTCACACGATGCCATCCGGTATCCGCATCCGTCAGCTCCTGTGTAAATATTTACCAATGAACCCGCTCAGGTTCAACGGCTGCAGCAGAAACTCCACATTATGACCGAGATGTACCAAGAAAACGAGCTGAAGCTACACAGGTACGGAGACGCACCGGGCTTCGACTCCGGCAGTGAGAGGATTTTTTTTTTTATTTTACGTCAGAAAGTGACGTAGGTATCTTCTGCGGCGTGCTCCTGCAGGCTGCTGACGGTGGAGGAGAAGGAGCGTCTGCAGAAGGAGGAGAAGCTCAGCAAGGCAGACAAGAACATCGCGCTGGCAATAGAGGAGCTGAATAACTACAGGTAGCCGCCGCCTCACTGTCGGACGAAAGAAAACTGCGGAGCAGACGGTCCTCAGCTTTCTATCTGTGTTCTCAGACACCGTGCTGAGGAGATGGAGGATGAGCTGGAGAAAACCAAGCAGTCCTACCAGACGCAGATCTCAGCGCACGAAAAGAAAGCTCACAACAACTGGGTGAGTCCAGACTCCGTCTCGAAGCGCCTCAGGGAGGAACGCCCGTAATTCTCAAAGCAACCCTCGGATCTTCTGCGGGCGTGTCTCCCACGTTGACCGATGACGTCTAAGTGTTTATTTATCTTCCCCAGCTGGCAGCCCGGGCAGCAGACAGGGAGCTGACTGACATCAAGAGGGAGAACGCCCTCCTCAGACGGAAGCAAGTATTGCAGTCAAATGGATCCTTCAGAAATCCAAATTCAGTGGAACCTTGACTTAGGAGGGTCATTGGTTCTGTGACCGAACTCGTAACTCACTTTTCTTGTATATTGAATTAAATTTTCCTATTAAATATTAAAATGAATTGAAACGCTATTAATCCGTCGCGGCACCTTGGTTTTGTTACGAGTTTTTAAAGAAGAATAATGTGCTTTATAAATAACATAAGATAATACTAATAACAGTAGATAATAAGAGATACTGTAAAGGAATACATTTTATTAAGCGTATTTACCGTGACAATTGGACAAAGATGACAACAGGAGATCGGGGAGTTTTTCCAGTTTTCACTGTGTTGCTTAACTAAACTTACTGGTTACACACGTCATGCTACAATGTGTTTAATTGTTACATGCACACTTTTGCTACACTTTATGGTTAAACTTGCCGCGATGCCGTGTTTTTTGACTTTCCCGTCTCACAGTTACGATATCTCACGAACAACATCTCCTCACGGACAAGTCGACAACGCGCACACCTCTCGAGTTTTTCCACGATTGTCTCTGAGCTAGCTAGCGGTTGACGGCGCGTCCAGCGTTTTTATAACGCCACTTCAGGGACAGCGACGACACCATCTTTGTCAAACGCTCATCCAGCTCCTAACTCAGATCTCGGCTCGTATCACAAAAAATAAAATCGACCGAGCGACTGCTTGTATCTTGGAATATTAGTAGCTCGATGCACTCATATAAATCGAGGTTCCACTGTAGTAGAATCTAAAACACTCAGACTGGAGTCTTGATTCAATTTGAACTCTTTGACGGAAATGTTTATTCCAACTTGGTTTAACTCGCGGCGTGTTTGCTGACAGGCTGACGGAGACACAGCTCAAACTGGACGCCTTGAACAAAGATCCATATGCCTTGGACAGCTTAGCTAGACCTTTGCCTTTCCAGAGTGAGTACACACACTTACACACACACACAAAAGCACCAGATTTTACAGACTGCTCTTCGCCTCCAGCCGACAGACCGCCGTACGGCCCGTCCCCCTTGGGTCGCCCCGCCTCGGAAACCAGGGCTCTCCTCTCTCCGCCCACGCTGCTGGAGGGACCCCTGAGGCTTTCTCCCAGAGGTACGTGCACGAACACGGCAGCCGCTCGGGGAGGGCGGCTCCATCGCATTGTGCACACCGAGCCATCCGCCGCATTTATGCGCTAATTTGCGATTTTCCTGTGGGGTTGGTGATGTTTCCATCCGTCCCAAAATAATAGAATATCCAGGTGTCTGCTGGATACAATAGGTATTTTTTATCGTTTGTCTTTTTTCACCAATCTGCTGGATTATCCTCATGCCGTCGGGTTCCGTTGAATCCCAGCGGTCAGATTTTTTTCCGAAGTTGCAAATAGATTAAATTCTCTCTGGCGGGACCGATGGAAACACGGCGTGGGTGTTTGTGCGTCTCAGAAAGACATCATTACATGAGCACGTGTTGTAAACGACCGGCATGCCGCCGCACGTTCACGTGCACGGCGTGCACGCATGCTAGCGGTGACAACCCGAGGCGTCGGCAAAGATGTTTGGATGGATGACGCCTCGTCCATCGGTGCGATTAACGCGATCTTCTCTTCTTCTCCCTCCATCTGTCTCCCACAAACCTGCTGGTCTGATGCTTTGTCCTCGGGGTCCCTGTCTTGTTTCTTCACCTCTCCTCCAACATCTCCCGTCAGTCTCTCACGGCCCCCCGGAGCCCCCCGCCGGCCAGGGGGAGATGGAGCGCAGCGGCCCCCTGTCAGACAGCGGCTCCATCTCTCCGTCCTGGGAGAGGGATCGCTGGGGACCCCCGCCGGGCCCGCTCGGACATCCAGGTGTGTGACAACCGCGGATATCTCTGCAGGGGTCGGTCCAGGACCTCAGCAATCCCGACTCGGGTCTCGGCCGCCGCGTTCACACGAGGGCATCTGCCAGCTTTTCTCCTCTCGGATAACGAACGATCGTAAACGTAGGGTTTTTTATCGTTCCATGATGTGTTCAGGGTGACCCAGCACCCGTAGCTAAAACTGTCCTTTCCTTTCCCTGCTGACTCTGAGAGACCTTCTCCAGGCTGCAGCGAGGAGGGAGACCACAAAACCTTACGCTTGAGAAACTGCCTGCTACACCTCAGTGACCGGTGTTTCCCGACGGGTCCTGAAGGCATCGTGATAGTGTGATTGTATTAGCGCCAGTTTTGCTCAGAAAAGCGGTGTAACACCTCTGCTGCTTCTAAAAAGTCACCACTGAGAGTGTGTAAGGAGTTAAAGCAGTGTTTGTCCTGGGAGAGGGCCGTGCATGTGATTGCTAGCCTGTTTGTGCTGCATGTGCGCCGCACTTCATGCATCGTGACTTCAGACGGGTTCGGGAGTGCAGTCCACTCAGCAGTCGTAGCTCTGCATCTTGAGACCTCACACACACACACACACACTCACGCACACAGTCATGAAAGTGATTGTTCTCCACGTTAGTACGGCCTTGTGGTTCTTTGCCTCACGTCTTCCTGTGTCCCCCGCCCCCCCCTCCATTGTTCCACCGCAGGCTACATGTTTACAGAAGGTCCAGTGTACAGAAGACCTCCTCCTCCTCCTATGGTGATGGGTCGTCTGCCACCTCCCGGTTCCCTCCCGCTCGGCCCTCCCCTCCCCCACCCGAGGGTTCTCCCCCCAGGCGGCCCGCCGGGACCCCACCACCCCGCCGAGGCTGCAGGTGAGGGGAAAAAAAAAACAAAAACAAACCATCTTCCTGTCCGTCTCCTAAGAGCCGGCAGGTGGACGAATGTCCTCCGCTGTGGAGGTGGTTTTCAATCAGTCTGGATGGTTAAAAGTGCAAAAGAAACTTTTAAAGGGAAACCTGATCAACTTTTTGCAGATGGTACCTTCAGAGAGAACAGCCTTGCGCCTGGAGAAGATCCCAGAGAGGTAGGTGTGTGTGCTTGCATGCATGTGTGTAGCTGGTTGTCAGTTTACGTGCTCAGGACAGAGGTCTGCCGGTCAGTTCCGTGCCTCATGGCGAGTAAGTTCCCAGGATCTCTCGTGTTCTCCAGCCTGGGTTGATCCCCCAGTTCTCCAGCTTCCTCCCACAGTCCTAAAACCCTCCGCAGGTTCATTGAAAACTTCGAATTGTCTGTATGTGTGAGTGGGAGGGAGAATAGTTAGACGATTGACAGCCGGCCCGTCCAAGTTAACCCCGCCTCTCGCCTTAAGGACAGCCATGATTGGCCCCCGGGCACCTGCTGCCCCTGGTGGTCACCATCTGTAAAAACAATGTGTGTAGACTCAGTTTGCTGCCGCTGATGATAATAACGGACCCTCTGTACCTGCAGCCCGGTGACCGACGAAGCCCCCCGGAGTCAGACCAAAGGATGGGAGGTGCGCCCCCTCCCGGACCTCCGATGGGCCCCATGGATGGCCCGTTCCCTAGAAGGGCCCCTTATCGACCCCCGCCCCCGGATTTCTACCCCCCCAGGGGACCGGGAGGGCCTCCCTTGATGCAGAGTGAGCATCTTCTCAGCCGTGGTATCGCCCGCTGTCCTCGGTTCAAAGTTAATTCTCCACCCCCTCTCTCCTCCAGTGTGGCCTCCTCCTCCTTCGGGGATGCGGTTCCCTCCTCGTTTCCTCCCCGGCGGGCCCCCTCACCCTCCCATGCCCTTCCAAGGCCCTCCGATGCGGCCTCCCCCTCCAGACGGCTTCCCGCCTCCCTCCATGGGTCCCCCGCCGCCGTCCCGCCAGCCCATCCCCTTCCCGCCACTCAGCCAATCAGCAGAGGAGCCCACGCCTTCCCCTCAGGACGCCATTTGAATCAGCCGCCTTTACGCTTGAGCCGCGACACCACGTTCCCCGGTTAACATTCAAGATGGAGGAGGGCACGATCCGAGGAAGAAGAGGGATCCCCCATCTTCGCTATGATTTTTTTTTTTCTTTTAAATGATCCGTCGCCATCGGCTCGGATCTGATTGGACACCAACCCCGTCAGATGCCGACCCGAGTCGCTTTCCTGACGTCGCGATTCCCGAACTCTTGTTTTAAAAATCACATTCAGCATCCTGGAGAGAGGAAGAAAGGGGCGGCTCCATGGCAACGGAGCCATCGGCTAGATCGGGCTGCCGGAGGAGGAGGTGGAGCGACCGCCACCGCCCGCCGGCGACCGAGTGAGTTTTGTACAAAGAAAATCACTAGTGTGAGAATAAAGACTGTCAACTTTGTCCAGGTCTCCCATGTCTTGTTTCCACGGAGACTAGACCCGCCTCCCCATCCCCCCAAAAAGGAGTCCAAGTCACATTTTAAAGTTTTTTTTTTTTTTCCACGGACATGAAGAGGAAGTTGTCGCAAAGTATCCAGAAGCTCACCTGACCCTACCGGCTGCGCAATCAATCACCTCTTGATCAATGCGACGTCGATCAATTCGCACACACATTTTTAAACACAATGCACATTTTGTACATAATGATCGGTATACAGTATTGATCTGTACAGCGAGGTGCGCAACCTGGGACTGAAGGAGCAGCAGGTCCACGGGGGGCAGGAGAGGAGATCGCTGACCCCCATCAGGACTTGAGCCTTATTACTTGAAGGACCTTCACCACCCTCCGGCCCCACGGGGCAGGAGACCAGCAGCAGCAGGCTGAGGACCAAACCTGTAAATAAATACATGAATAAAAGCATCTTCAGAGTAGCATTTTCCCCATCTGTCACTTTATCAGGCAAAGCCGTGATCTGTCCAGTGCCTCCCTCTCCTCAGGTTTACGACCTCCATGTGGACGCGGGGGAAGCTGAGCAGCAGCGCGGAGGTGACGGCACCCGGCGGATGAGCGGCAGGTAATAACAGCGTTTGGAGGTAAACCGGAGGTCAGAGTTGAGTTTTTGTGATTGACGAGTCGCAGATGCGGATGGATTTGGGCAGGGAGGGGTCCTGCCAGGCCCTGGAACTCACTGATGAGCCTCAGTGTGGCCTTTGCCGAGGCTCTTGAAGGCATTTCACCTTCAGTGTCTTCCTGAGCTGTTGCTGTCAGGAGGTTTGGGATGTTTCAACCCTGAGGACTGATGTGACGGGTGGAAGGAGGTGATGGGTCACCTGACAGGGGCTTTGCGGGGTCAGTTGTTGACCCCCCACCCCGTCGCAGCATGAGTTGTCTGGTTCATTCATCATGCATCCGCCTGTGGGCTAAGAACTGAAAAGCGAAGAGCGCCCCCTCTGGTGAGCAATGGGTAGCCCCCGTTTAAAAACACGTGGGAGTGTTGCATATCCGTGCATTGCACATGCTCAGTCCACGTGGATGTGTGTGCGTGTGTGTGTTGTCTGCAACCGAGGACAGCTTTCTTGAGTTCAGGGTTGCCCTCGGATCTCCACCTCTTCTGCTGGCGCCCATTCAGCATCCTCTTTTACTATGGCAATGTCGGTATACTTTTTTCCCCATCTCCATGGCAACAGGCTGTGATAATCGCAAATCTGTGGAGGGGTTCTCATCCAGGTCCTGGTTCTCCTCAAATGTGATTGAGGCAAATGGACTTTTCTTTTTGGATATTTTACCTTCATCCAAGTGTATGTTTGTGTTGGGCTTCAGGTATTTAAGGCCTAAAAAGGGGGCGGAGCCTAAGGCACTGTGACCCCTGGAGGAGCAGGTTGGGGTCACCTGACCAGGGACCTGAATTAGCGAGTTACGGTCAGATGTCAGTTGTTGACCCCACCTGTCACATGACTCGTCAGTCACATGACCCCAGGGGTAATGAGGCGTAGGTCAGTTTTGGACTGAAGCAGCTAAAAGCTGGAGGAAATTCTGCTGTTTTAAAAATACCTCCATTCTTCAGAGGGAGAAGTGTTCGTCATTCTACCTTGAAAAGCCGCTCCGCATTTCCTTCCTGTAATTGAGTGCGGGGAGCCGGGCGGCTCTGCTCGGTCTGGACGGACCGCAGGGCGCCGTGTTCGGCGCCGGACAAACACCGCGCAGCCCTTTGCAAAAATTACCTCTTTATTCGGAACACAAACTTATTAAGAACAACATACCAAACACAGCCCTTCGCAGGGTAGGCTCGGGAAAATAGTCATCTCGCGGCGAAGTGGTACCAGGAAGGACAGTTTCTGCGTCACCTCTCGGGCCCCCGAGGGGGAAAAAAAAATCCCGATGGGTTTGCTTGTGTTACCGGAAAAGTGAAGGCATCGTCCCGTTCGAGTGTCAGGAAAGTGACAAAAACAAAAAGAGGTAGATATGTGAGTCGAGAGCCTGGCGTATGAAGCGTCTAAAGGACGGGCGGGTAATATGACCTCCGACCCCTCGGGCCAGAGCCCCCCCACCCCCACGGCAGCTGGAGGAGGGTTACCGTTTGAAAAATCGGCTCCTGTGTTTATAAAAATATAGGATGGAATTTAGGAGGTTAGCAAACAGACTGACGTGGGAGGTGGTCAGATCTGCTGGGGGGAGGAAGGACGGAAGGAGAGAGTGGTTAATTTGGTAAAAAGATCATTTGAAAATGTTCCCTCTTGGTCAAACGTGCACTTATTTTTTTGCCTCTTTCATTTTTAAAAATTTTGCACATGAATTATCACCATCTGCATTTGAAACTAGTGCATTTTTTTGAACCACGGATGCAGACTTCTTTAGAAATAAAAAAATATATATATAAAACCACAAGAAAACGCAGGAACCATAAACGCAGTGCTGCCGAGTCCTGGACGCGCTTACAGACCTGTGGTGTGACACTGGACATGAAAAACTTAATTATAAATGTCATACAACACACACACACACACACATGTGTATTCATGGCACAACGAAGAGGGTTTTGTAGGAAGCTCTGAATGCCACATCCAGGTTTGAAGTGGCTCTAAAACCTTCTGGAGGCTGCGGGAGCATCAGTGGAGCTGTGTGCAAAGGAGGCCGACGTTGCTACATCGAGCAAAGTATCATAGGACAACCTATGCCTGTGTCGTAACCACGTTATTACACAAGCATAGAAACTATTATTGAGAAAAGGGAAAAAAAAAAAAACAGAAAATTGCAACTTTGCTGAGCATTTCCAAAAGCTTCCCTTCGTCGCCTCCAACACGAGACGTTGTGAATCCCTGATGTGTTTTCTTTTGCTATCCGAACGAGTCCGATCAGCCGGCGGCGTGTGGAGACAGCAGCTGCTGGAGGTGCCAGACGTTAACGTCGGACAGAACCGACACAAACAATATAAAATGAGCAAAAAACAAACAATATGGCCGTTTTCAGATCTGACCTCTGAAATAACAACTTGGGAGTTTTGCGACAACTTGGAGTTTGAAAGGAGTTTGATGTGGGTTGGATGGGGGCTGTTGTTGCCGTTTGCTGAGGACGGTTCGGTTGTGTGTGTGTGTGTGTGTGTGTGTGTGTGTGTGTGTGTGTGTCCGTGCCAGCTGAATCCAATGTATGCTTGCTTGTGCTTGAGAATCCCTGCTGTGTTCGACTGCTGAGCCTCAGCAGTTGAGAACGGGACGGTTCCTGTCAGGTCGGAAGGGGAACATGGAGCCGTCGGAGTCCGGCTTCCCCCGGTGGGGGCCCAGCGTCGCCACGGCCTGGAGGACCACACACAGGATTAGATTATTTTGAATAAAAACAAGAGAAACAATGCACTTGCGTTGCGTTTTGGTCAGGGCGGGGGGGAACACACCTTTCGGATGGCTGTCCAGTCCTCCAGGATGTCCAGGTCGGGCAGCATGTACACGATATATGGACGTGAGGGGGGTCAAGGATAAAACAGGGACTGAGGACTGTCGGGTGGAAGCGTTTTGGTTTCTGCCACTCGCTCGTCATTGCCGGGGGGCCCGTCGGCCCACGGACCCCGATGTCTTTAGCTGCGGCCCTGTCGCCGGGATATCAGTGGAAGGATATCAGACACCACGGAGGGTCGCCGCCGCTTCTTGTCTGGACTCAGAGCATCTCTTCTCTTCTTCCTCCCGGACAGCTCGTCATTCCACAGCTCTGGCAGGCACAGATAGAGAGAGGGTCAGGTGGGGATGGGGGGGGTTTGCATTGGCCCAAACAGAGGGGAGGGGTTCCTGAGTGGACGCCAGTCCCCGCGCCTCACCAGATGTGATGTCGATGCTGTGCCGGTCTTCCTCCAGCCTTCTTATCTTCTCCTCCAGTTCACTTTGAACCGTGTCGAATAGCAGCAGCTTCTCACTCTACATGCACATACACACAGCTTCAGCTCAAAGTGAACCGCTTAATTTCTGCAGTATGCTAACAACTTCATGAATGTGTGGATGGTAAGACTGGAGTGTGTGTGTGTGTGTGTGTGCGCAGACCTCCCAGTGCTGACAGGCTGCTTGAATCTCACACTCGTATTTGTTCTTCACTGATTCCAAACATAGTTCCCGGTATATACCTGAGGAAGACAGAGGGAGAAGGTTGAAGATGATGTATGCCTCTGTGTGTGTGTGTGTGTGTGTGTGTGAGAAACTGACCTGCCACCTTGGTGCGGACCTGCATGTTCTCCAGCAGAACTGCCAGGGGTTCTAGATACTCTGCTGCCCTGCCAGCTTCCACCTCTGCCAGCTTGCTGTTGACCTGACTGAGTCGTTCTCTGTAAAGCCTGCGGTGTACAAACACACACACACACACACATTGACCCCCTAGGTCTTCATTCGCCTTCATTATCGATCACTGTGCGTCTTACTGGTCTTTGAGATCGCTGAAGTGTTTCTCCAGGTTGGACATTTCATCCAGACACTCCATCCTCCTCCTCTCGCAGTCCTCCTCGTCCATTTCTGCAGGTTTCAGACAAAACCCGCCGAAAACATTTAATACAAGTCAATGCAGCCCCTCTTTGTTTGCGCTCCAACGGTTTCTCTCACCGGAGCTGTCTCCATCTTCGGAGACCGAGGAGGTGTCCGAATCCTCCTCCTCTGAGCTGGACGCCTCCTGCTCCTGCTCCTCCACCTCCATCTCCTCCGTGGCGTTCTCCTTCTTTTCCCGGTCACGGTGTACCGGCATGCTGGCAAAATCCTCCTTCACTGTGGGATAAGGAGACGGCACAGCGGGCACTGGCCTAGAATAACATGAGGTTCTTAATAAAAGTAATGACTTAATGATTTAAAGTAAAAAGCTACATTCAATCATTCATCAATGCTGGTTTTCTAAACTTATCATCTTCAACCTGCAAGTGGATCCTGAATGTCTACTTTATAACTGACTACATTACCAGGATAAGTCAAGGTGCAGATCCCAGGCAGCAGTTAGCCTACGCAGCTCGATGAGCGGGGGAAAGCACCCAAACCCCCGGGGAGCGATGACACCCGCAGTATTTCTTCTTTAATTTCTGCAGACGGGGATTCAGCAGGTCCATTTGGCGGGAAATTAACGTGTCAACGCAATGGGAGTTTGCTGCAGAAAAATCCGAATCCACGAAAATAGCCTGATTGTTCTACCCTATGCGTTAATTCTGAGATGATCCCGAGTATCAAAGGTTGGCCTCAAAGGAAAGCGGCAGTTCAGAAGCGACTCACGGGTCGCTCTTCTTGTTTATAAAGCAGGAGAGGAAAATAAAACGCCAGCAGAGCACCGAGGGCATGGACGTGTTGTCATAATAGTAAGCTAGCCTAGTAGCAAGGTTAGCACTCGTCGCAAAAACACATTTACAGAAACGCATTGTACTTACGGGTTACAGGGGTGTATAGTTGAGTTCCTCAAAATAGCAGATTTTCTGAAATAAGGAGCCGGTGTTTATCTTTTCCCCGCGTTATAAAACACTCGTGTTCCCGAGCAATGCTAAAAACAAATCTCCGAGGGGCGCGCTGGTTGTTTTAAGGGAATTGTAGTTTTTCCTGTCTTACCCTGATACATACTTACAAACCGTCCCAAAACGGGAAAAGAACTACATTACCCAGCGCTGCTAATCGAAACGGAGCGGTCCAAAGATCTTCTAACTTAAATAACTAAACTGGGCTATGAAACCGGCGTCAGCACCAACTGTTGATTATTTTTATTCAATGAAAATTATTTTCAACACGGAACGTTGACTTTTCTGGATAACCGCGTTGGCGTTGAATTTATCTGGGTTCAATTACTTTGTTTTCCCTCCTCCCTGCCCCGCCATGATGTTTTCTAAGTGAGCAGCGGCGCTAGCTTACATGCTACTTGCGCCTCCGGGGCTGGGGACTGTCGCGGAACGGAGGCTGCGATGGATGGATGTTTCACCCCGCTGCGTTTTCGCGATATATCCATTTACGATTTAATCAAAATGCATCTTTTCCGACGTATCACACGGGTGGAGACAGTCTGCGGTGTCTTGGGAAACTGCTAATTCCGAAGGACGGCGTCAGTGAGCGAGCCGAAGCGAACGGCTCCTCGCTATCATACGGAGATTAACGCCTAGCCGAAGCCGTTTAAACCGCTCCGCTCCCGGGGGCTAGCCCTTCCTCGTCGGGCTTCAGCGCCTCCCGCCTCAGGAATGTTCTCCAAAAAGCCTCATGGGGACGTTAAAAAATCAACACAGAAAGTGTTGGACCCGAAGAAGGACGTGTTGACGAGGCTAAAGCACCTCAGAATAGTCATTGGTAAGTTTGAAAAGCTAAATCACCATCGAATGGCTAATGTTAGGATGTTCACTTCTCTATGGTGACGGGAGGGGGGGGGGCAGGCATACCATAATAATCCCCTCATAGACGCCCTTTTTAAAGAACACTTCTCACATCTTTGTCTAGTTTTATAACATTTTAATGTCTTTGTTGTGCGAGAGATTAATTTTCATCGTCATGTATACATGTCTGCGACTGACAGACAGTCCTGACACCACCGTGAAGAAGTGAATGGCTTTCAGAATATATCATTCCTGCCTCTCCTTAATCTCGGATTATTCCGGATTGTCGATGACGATAAGACACAATTGGCCGTAGTTATGTCTATATTTTACCCCTCAACGCACTAACGCCTCTTAACAGAGCAGTAAAGTGATGATCATTCTGTTGTGATTTCTCCAGAGGCGTGTCTCACTAATGGTTATACCGCGCGTATGTGCTTGTGTGTGTGTGATTCTGTGTGTGTGTGTTTGACATGGATCAAGGTATGACAAGAGATGTAATGTCATTTGCATGATATGCATTTTACACTGCAGAGCATGAAAGACAGGTTAACAATGGCGCATCGTTGTGTGTGTGTGCGCGGAAATGTGCGTGCGTGTGCATATGGGTAACACCCTCTTGCACAAACAGACACACACACATACACACGCACACACCCAAACAAACGACTACGCACACTGACATGGACCAGAGAGAGGAAACAGCCTCTAGTATTTCCTCTCAGGGTCCAGTACAGTAGCCCAACATCCTGTTTCTATTATAAGTGTAAGTGTGTGTGTGTGATAATAGGGGTGTGCCCCTGTGTTTTCTCTATGGGGAATGCAAGACCTCGCTCTCAATCGCAAAAGACGCAGATCCGTTGATAAAAAACGCACAGACGTCGGAAAAGCCAGCCTGAGTAAACAGCCTCCGCCATAACACGTATCCTGGAAGAAGTCAAAATATGAAGGTGTGGCGATAAGAGCAGCAAAGCATCCGCGCTGCCAACGTCGTCTCATAGAAAATCAATCCCTCCCCATTAGCTCCTTAATGTAATTTCCCCTTCCAAATATTTACGTTCGTTGTTGGTAGTTATAGAGCGAAAGCATTTAGTGATAGAAACATCACCTCTTGTGTTTCATGGAAAACACAAGTCCAGAAACTGTTTATCAATGCACAAGATACGTCCCTGCACAGACGTCGTCGTGATGCTTGGAAAGTGGGTTTTATAACGCAAGAGCGCTCGTGTCAGGGCTCCCTTCCGGTTGATCCTGTCTAAAGTGTCTGGAGAAGCTAAGCGAGCGCCCGATGTCCGTCTGCGTTGAATCAAAAAGTGAGAATGTTTACAAAACTTTGTACAGACGCAGCATCCTGTACCTGTAATTTCCTCTGGGTTTCCTAACAGCCCCACTGAGCTTGCAAGAAGTTGTTTTTTTTTTCAACAGAAAAAAACCTCAGTCCTTGGAGAAAAAAACGGTTTAGCAAGGCCGCAAAGACCTTACAAGGGCAGCCGCTACGGAAGACAACGCAAACTCTGCATGTGTGTGTGTGTGTGTGTGTGTGTGTGTGGAGGGGAACTAAGCTTTCAAGGGCTCATATAAACAAACGTCAAACAGGCCAGCACGTGCACACGCTGTGCACCGGTCGGCACGAATATAAGCGTTTGCACCTTCGCCGCCTCATTTGGTTGTCAGTGGCTGCATTCTCGCCGTAGGTGTGTGTTTTATCTCCGGCGCGGTGACAGCTGCCGGCGTTGGACGGAGTGAAAGCAGAGCCGTGTCGGGTAAACTTAGCGCGCCGGAGACACTCGGCCCAGGTGGAATCTCACGGATGAGTGGGTGGGGATCTTCTCAGATCTCATGTTAGACATCTGAAAACGTCATCCTCCATGACTCTGCAGGTTGGAGCCAAGTGGATTTAAGTGGAAAACAACTCCATTCTGGAATTAACCCTGCGTTTCTCACGGTCCATCCAGCTCTACGAACGTCCGACCTGATTTTAGCTTTTGACCCCATCTACTTGTTTTCTCTCCCAGAAAATGCTGAGTCGTCGGAGCTGAAGCAGTTCTTCGACCTGAA
The DNA here is from genome assembly GCF_037954325.1 of Fistularia commersonii. Classification (NCBI taxonomy): domain Eukaryota; kingdom Metazoa; phylum Chordata; class Actinopteri; order Syngnathiformes; family Fistulariidae; genus Fistularia; species Fistularia commersonii. The sequence continues at coordinate 3,748,774 of NC_141291.1, read as the reverse complement.
CTACTCGCACATCTACTACGTCTTCTTCGAGAACTTTGTCACCATCGAGCTGAGCCTCAAGCAGAAAGGTACGCCCGTCAGGACGCTCGCCGCTCGTCATCACCGCCGGCGGTCGCTATCATGGTGTCCCTCTGTGTGTCGCAGGTCACAAGTCTCAAAGGGAGGAGCTGGACTCAATCCTCTTCATCTTCGAGGTGCGTTGGCCATCAGAATCCTGGAGATGTGTGTGTGTGTGTGTGTGTGTGTGTGAGAGAGTGAGACCGTGGAGCCGGACATGACCTCATGCTCTCAACAACACCAAGAATAATTAGCTCTGGCGATTGATCCCAGGAAGCACTGAACCTTTAGCTGTGCTTAGCTAGAGAGGAAGTGAGGGTCCATCCTGAAAATATACATCTATGACAGAAATGCCTTTATCAGTGCAGGAGGGTGTGTAGCACACACACGCTCCCAAACACACGGTTAAGCATCGTTAGCGGCAGGCGAAATAAGACCTGTTATGGTATATTGCGGTGATCAGAAAGGAATGGATTTTTCAGGATTTCCTTCCTGGCCTGTTTTTTATTTTAGTTCCGTCTCACTTCTTTACGAACAGAGCGGCGGGGTTCTGACTTTACATTCACCCAAAACTCGTCCCGGACCCCCTCCCCGCCGTCTGCTGGTTCTGGCAGATCCCAGCCGGCGGCGAGGGTGAAACACACACAACCCGTAACCCACGGAAACCGTTGTCATTTCCAATGAACCCCGTGCCAAACGCCTGTCCGATCTTTCTTGTTGTCAGAAAATCCTCCAGCTGCTGCCGGAGAGAATCCAGATCCGATGGCAGTTCCACAGCATCGGTAAGAACCCCCGCACACCGACTGATCTCCCACACCACGGATCAGACACTCTTGCTTCGTCACTCTGAGGACAGATCGGTTCCCTGTGAACCCTCAGCGCCGCCTTTCTCTTGTTGTGGCGGTCCGGTAACACCCCGACTTACGAGTAACCGAGTTCGTAACGCAGTTTGCTCGTCCGTCAAATTCCATTTCCACATTGAAGTGAACTGAAACGCTTCAAATCCGTTCCAGCTCACCGGTTTGTTGCGTGTTTTTAAATAAGGTAAATGCACTTTCTGAAAAAATGATGATGCACAAGAAAAGAGAATATAAAGAAATAAGCTGGTTTTGATTAGTGTATTTACTATGAAGATGCCGGAGATGCTGACGGCAGCGGAGGAAGCTGAGGGAGTTTTCCATTTGGTGCTCTATCGCTTAACTCACTACTCACTTAGTGCTATACTTTATAGCTGAATATAACTTGCGCACTTTGCTATACTTTATAGCTAAACTTCATTTTGCAACAATGCCTCTTGTTAAAATGATCAAACCGACACCGACCGATTTTGATTGACTCTGCCGATGCCTCGCCCGTTGACGTTCCCGCCGTCTGCTGCACCAATTCCCCGTAAATGTCTCCCGCCTTCTCACAGACGATGCTCTCGGTCACGTTATCTCACCAACATCAACTTCTACAACATGCGGCTGTTTTTAAATGCCACTTCATGGGCGGCGGCGGTCACTTCGGTGTCAAACGCTCATCCGGCTCCTAACTCAGATCTGGGCTTGTATCACAAAAAATTGACTAAGAGGTGGTTGGTATCTCGGAAAACTCGTAAATCAAGGTTCCGCTGCATCATCGAAGGCTTCGTCACAGCTGACTGATGCCCACAATGGGGAATCCTGGTCAAAATCTTCTTGTCGTGGCAACAGGAATTTCTTCAAATGAAGACGTCTCACCCCTCATCCAGTTGCCACGACAAGAAGATTTTGACCAGGATTCCCCATTTTGTGCATCAGTCAGCTGGGATGAACTAGTCACCATGACCCGGATGACTGAGAACCTCCGCCGACAGCGGGGAATATTTCTAAACCCGACGCCTTTTTCTCACACAGGTTTGATCCTCAAGAAGCTTTTGCACACCGGGAACTCTCTGAAGGTTCGGCTCCGCCGCATTCGTCACCGTCAGTCGTACGAAACGAAGCCCGGATGTTCTCCACACGTCCTCCATCTCTGTTTCTCCGCCGCAGATCCGTCGGGAAGGCGTGCGGCTGTTCCTGCTGTGGATGCAGGCGCTGCAGAGCAACGCCGAGCGCGAGCAGCTCTGCATGTTCGCCTGTCTGATCCCCGGCTTCCCGGCGCCGCTCTGCCACGGCACGCCGCGCACCCTGGACATGCTGATCAACCCGCCGCTGAGCTTAACCGAGAGTCAGTTGGACCGACGCGGGTTCTGGGGGCGGGGGCCGTGAGGTCAAACATCACGTACCGTAGCTCTGGGCGTCACGCGAGCGTCACCCCTCCTTGCTTCTCCGCCCCGCAGCTCAGGTGACCCCGGAGGAGATCACGCCGCTGGTTCCTCCCCAGTCAGGTGACAAGAACCAGGAGGACCTCACCGCCTATTTCCTTGAAGCATTACTGAAATACATGGTAAACCAGGTATTCTCATCATCTCTTACTAACAAAGCTAACGGCACAAAAAAAAAAAAAGAAAAATCGCTAACAGGGGGAGGGAGAGAATCCCCCAGGGATTCAGAGAAGATTGAGGGGTTGGTTTGAAGCCACGCTTCCTCCACTAACTTCATAATACGGGTTTCAGCCGTGGCTGACACCATGGGCTTGCGTTTCCTCTTGGATGCTGCTCGGGATGCTCGTGCATGCACTCTTGCACACAATGACGCATTCTCCTCTCCGAAACAAAAGAGCTCCTCTCCACCCGACCCTTCTTCTCCCTTCCTCCTCTATTCGTCTGTCGCCGCCCGGCGACACAGGCCTGACTGTGTGCCTCTGTGCGTCCGCCAGGCCAAGTCTCTGGAGTGGCGCTGCAAAGAGAACCACGAGCGGGGCTTCAGCTTCCTCTTCGGCCACTTCAGGAAGTTCTACCTTCCGCACATCTTCCCCAACTTTGCGATGGAGACCAGCCTCTACAACCCCATACTGGGTCGGTATCATAAGGGTTTCAATTTTTGCTGTGCGTGTGGACAGCGTCATTAGATTGGCACAACCAATCATCTAGTGAAGAACGCTAGCCCCTCTCACACTGAAAGAACTTTTTGCAGCTCTGAGAACCTTTCCAGAAAGTTTAATGTTTCTCTGCATTTGGCGAGCAGAGGAACCAGGGGCTACGGTTCCTTGAACCATCTAAGCTCCTACTCCAAGGCAGACGCTTTTTACGGTTCCATAGATACTTCTGCTGCTTGGTGATTGGTTGAGCCTGTGAGCCACATCCGTGACCAGATACGTCCTGGGCACCGTAGAGCGCCATTGCTAAAAACTATTGTGGTCACCGGTCAGATGTTTTCTTGCGACAAATTGGACGTAAGCGGCTGGAAACGGGCCGACGAGGAGGTCCGAGCTCTTCTGGGGTGCTACAGTACAGAGGGGTCTGCAGGGCTCGTGGAGGAATATCAACATTTTGGGCAAAATATGTCCAGAGTTATCTAACAACTAACGTGCAATGCAATGAGAGGATAAGAACACCGCAGTTTACATTAATTCATGGTTATTATTCAGGCCATGCAGAACACGGACACTGTAGCAGCTTCCACCTCCATATTGTGTTGTCATCGTCCTATTCTTCTTATTGCAATATTCAAAAAAAAAATGGCATGCTGCAAGATGTATCTGTTATTGGCCTTTCTGTTCTACCAAGCACCCACACCACATGAGTCCCTATGGAACCATGCAAAGATCCCGCCTCGGGGGGGTTCTAGGACTTGAGGCCCAAGGTTCCTGGTTCCTTGTCTGTCTGAAAGCATGAAGAAACTGCGTAGTTCCTGGAAATGTTCTTCAAAAAGAAGTCCCTACAGTGTGAAAGGGGCTAAAGACAGAATATTTTGTCAAACACACCGGGGTTTTCTCATTTGTTGCGAGCCACCGGAGGAGGGAGGGAGGGGGCGCTGGGTGCTCGTTTTTGTCATCTAATAAGTCGAGTTTTCCTGGATGTCCTCGCAGAGGTCCCTCCCATGCGTCCCAAGCCCTTCTACAGCCTGGTGCGCCGCGAGCAGGACGGCGGCGAGGCCCACTACTGCACCAAGGAGAGCCTGCTCCAGGCCCGGGTCATCTTCATCCGTTGGCTGGTGTCCTTCTGGCTGGAGCCGCGGCCCAACACACACACACACATCCCGGGAATGGAGGGTGAGAACGTCCCCAAGAACATACAGGTAACACACACACATGCTGGCCTGTTTGTCCCGTCGCCTCCTTGCTGGAGGTTTTCTCCATCATGGTATGACATGGATCTTCGCCCTCAGCGAGCGGCAGCCGGCCTGGCCGCTCGCTCCGCCGGAAGCTCCGACGACGGCAGCGGCGTGGGCATTCGCTCCGACAGCCACCTGGAGGGGAGCGCGGGCTCCTTGGGCCCGGGGGGAGGCGGCGTGGGCGTGTGCGGCGGGCCGGCGGCCGAACCCGAGCAGAGCCACTCCAACACGTCCACGCTGACAGAGCGCGAGCCCAGCTCTTCCTCGCTGTGCTCCATGGACGAGGAGCAGCTGACGGATATGGAGGTGGTGAGGAGGGTGCTCACCTGCTCCAGGACCAACGTCAACTTCATCACCGAGATCTTCAGACAGGTGCGGGACGCTTTGACCTCGTGACGTTCGACGACGCGCACACTTGCGTATTTCTAAGCGCCGCGTCTCTGGACCGTCCGTCTCTACCCAGGCCTTTCTCCTTCCCATGTGCGAAGCGGCGGCGATGCGGAAAGTGGTCCGCGTCTACCAGGAGTGGATCTCCACGGAGGACAAGCCGGTGTTCATGAAGGAGCCGGAGGAGGGTCCCTATCCCATAGCCACTGCCGGCTGCATGGACACGGGCGGTCAGCTGGGAGACAAGGACGAAGAGGTCAGGAAAACCCCCCCTCGATGAGAACATTCACAAACACTAAGTCAGGAAGTCGATTCATTCCTGCCTCACAGGACACGAAGATACGTCTTCTCCACTGCTGATTCTCTCTGGGCGACGTGGCGGTGTAGCCTTTAGCACGCTTCCGTCACACTGAGGGCTCCGGCTGTCGCTCGGAGGACTAAACTTCCATTCACCTCGGAGTCGGTACAACGTAGAACATTCACAATGTGCCTGTGTAACTGGTACTACTTTCCACTAAAATCTGTAGAATGGGGGTGCATCACTCTGTGTTAGTTCGTCCATTCGTCCATAGATGACAGTTTTCTTGGGTTAGTTCTCTTCAGGTTCCCCATCTTCTTCCAACAGTCCAAAAACAGTCAGTAGGTTGAGTGAGGAAGGTCAGTGGTTGGATGTCTCTATATGTGTCCCTATGATTGACAGCTGACTATTCCATCTTCACTGAGAAGAATCACCACTCTCACGGACGGCTATGTGAACGTATGCCTCCTTTTTTGGGTTCATTTTGCCCCGTGTTTTGTCTCGTCAGGGGCCGAACAAGGCGATCGACAGTGAGTTGCTGGAGTACAGCGTACATGCCGGAGTCCAGACGACTCTGCAGGTACGGTTCTGCTGTTTAACACTCCAAAACGTCCACAACGGTCCCGTTCCTGAAACGTCTCGCCTCTTCCCTAGGTTTTCATCACCCACTCCTCCAACGTGTTCTTGCTGGAACCGGCCAACGACATCAAGATCCTCCTGGAGGAGCACGTCGATATGTGCAAGCGGGTGCTCAACATCTACCGCAGCCTAGTCATGCACGAGACCATGGACCAGAAAACATGGTAAAGGTTGAAAGCTGCCGCCGGTGGACGCCCGAAGCTGCCGTCGCCCGCCTCACGCCGCGTTCCTCCGCTCTGCTCGCAGGGAGCAGATCTTGCTGGTTCTTCTGCGGGTGACCGAGTCGGTGATGAAGAGGCCCCCGTCCATCATGCCCCCGGGAAAGAAGAACCACACGCTGTCCGGCCGGCTGGCCGGGCCCATCTTTCAGGTACCGCGACCTCCTCGGGGCCAGATGTTGGAAAAGAACATCAGAGCTCAGGAACATCACGGCTCCTCTCCCTCTGCGCAGACGCTGATTGTGGCCTGGATCAAGGGGAACCTCAACGTCTACATCAGCAGAGAGCTGTGGGACGACCTCCTCTCCGTCCTCTCCTCGCTGACCTGCTGGGAGGAGCTGGTGACGGAGTGGTCTCTCACCATGGAGACCCTGACCAAGGTAGAGGAGGTCATCGCCTTTACAACCCCTGAAGCTAATAAAACATCCGGGTGTTATAAGCTAGCTAACAACATTATGGAACGAGGCAGCGTTTCTCCTCCTCCTCCTCCTCCTCCTCCCCTTCGACCAGAACCAGAGAACAACGCCTCACTGTCTCGCCGCTGCACAGGGAGTTTCTTTTTTTTTTCTTTTTAAAGATAGGAATCTGTGCATGTGTCTGTGCCGCAGGTATTGGCCCGCAACCTCTACAGCGTGGATCTGAACGAGCTGCCTCTGGACAAACTCAGCGAACAGAAGCAGAAGAAGCACAAGGGCAAAGGTCGGTCGGACTCCGCGTGCCTCCCTCAGCCCAAAAACATGCGGGAGGTTCTTTGTTTTGAAGGCCCAACTTTAAAAGTTAAAAATACATGCTGTCAGAAAATCCCGTTAAATATAGCCTTATCTTTGTATATCTTTGTTTTTGGAGTATTTTAGTCTCTGATTGCAGAGAAGCCGCTGTAGTTCTTTCCAGTGAACACCGCCGCTCTGTGCTGCTCGTCCCCCCCAGGTATCGGCTCAGAAGGCCAGCGGCAGATCGTGGACCGCTCCTTCTCCAAAGGCTGGAGCCGAGACCAGCCGGGCCAGGCGGCCGCCATGAGGCAGCGAAGCGCCACCACCGCCGGCTCGCCGGGCATCGAGAAGGCGCGGAGCATCGTCCGCCAGAAGACCGTCGGTCAGTGAGCCTGCCTCCGTCCGTCCTCGGTCACACCTTGTAAATCGTGCGAGTGTGAAAGGTTTTGCCGGCTCCTTTCAGGTCTGTGTGTGTGTGTGTGTGTGTGTGTGTGTGCTGGGCTCCAGGGAAGTCGTGCATTTGTGTGTGTGTGTGTGTGTGTGTGTGTGCGTGCTTGGTGCTAACAACCTCCCACCCCCTCCCTCCTCCGTCTAGCCCAGGAATCCTCCACTTTACATTCACTGTGCTGACTCTGGTTTCTTCTCTGGTGTCTCCGACCTCCTCGTGTCTTCTCTCCCACTGATCACCTCCGTCTCTTTCCCCTCATTTTCATCCCTTCATCCACCCGTCTTCCCTCAAATGCTCACTTTCCTTATTCCTGTTATCTTCCTCCTTGCCCCCCCTCTATATTTCTTCTGTCTGTTCTCCACAACTCCTCAGCCCTGCGTAGCTGTTCAACGGGGGACTCTCTGCTGTCCTCAGCCTTTATCCGCAGTGCTAAGAGTGCTCCTGCTCTGGCTCCGCCTCTTCCTGTCCTCCTTCACCACCACCACCCTTTACTATCCCCCCTTGCCGACCAGCTGGCAGGTACACCTCTCTTTGCACTGTCTGCCCGCTGTCTGCCTGCAAACCTCACTTGTTTACACACATTTTTTGGCCCCCCCCTTCCCTCCCCTCCCGGCGGCATGCAGCCGTCCCGGAACAACACAGAACTCCCCTTTTTAATCCCGTCCCCGGGCTAAATCTTTTGGAAAAGCTTTCGCTTTAAAGTCACGACTCACTTTTTAATTTAGCGCTCTGAGGAAAGTGCCAGAAACCGAAGGGGCCGCCGGAGACGTCGCTCTGTCGTCCCTCCCCGCATGAAAATGTGCCCCCCTCCCCCACATCTTCCACTTGGACTGCATGCGAGTTCGCCTCCCGCCCACCGGCCCCCGGTTTTGAAAAATGACCCCGGGGTTTTCCGGTTTCGCCCGTCGTCGTTCCGTTGCCCTTCAGGCTAAGGGGTAAAATAAAAGGCTTTTAAAAAAAGATTTGAAATCGCCCGCGGTGTCGGTAGGTCACTGAATCTCTTTCTTCCGTGTGTATTTCCTTTTTTTTTTTTTTTTTTTACGCGTGTGTGTGTTTTTGAGTTTTGCGCGTCTTGCGTTTTTCCCGGCTAACCCCCCCCCCTCCCGTGTCGCCCACCAGACCTGGAGGACCCGCCCATCACGCTGACGTCCTGCTCCAGCCGGATGCGCCACTCGTCCCAGAGCGACGAGGCGCCGCCCGCCTCCTGCTCCGAGGTGTTCCCCGGCGGGCCGTGCGACCTGGACCCGCCCGGCTCGTCGTCGCTGGCGCGGAGCAGCAGCGCCTCCGACATCATGGAGCCTTTCATCGCCGAACGGGTCAAAGGTGAAGACCCGCAGAGGGACCCCGGTTCGACCGGGAACCCCCGCCATCTCCACCACCCCAAAGCTACTTCCTCACTCGCAGCTAATAGCCACGCAGCGCAGCCACCCCCACACCCCTCCCACTCCCCTCCTCCCACCCCCTGTACCTTCGCCAATGGCATTGTCTCCTCTACCTCAGAGGGACAATACGACCAGCTCTGGCACCAGATTGGCTCCAAGAGCCGAGGCTCGAGTTCCGATTGGGTAAGCGACTGGGATTTCGCCTTCGGCTTTTCGTCCGAAAAGGAGGCGGACGCGGAGGGGAGTGAGGCGGGGGCGGCCGGGGAGGAGGACGACTTGTTTTCCTCCATCAGGGACTTCCTCGCTCACAAAGGAGCTGAGAAGGAGGACACGGGGGGGCGGGAGAGTCCCGGTCAGGCTGTGAGCTCACTGGAGGGGGCCAGAGCCCAAGCGGAGCTCCCGGGAGAGCCGAGGCAGGTGTTTAAGGAGGGCAGGCAGGTAAGTAACGCTGTCACGCACCGTGGCGTCGACCTGACCGCGGAGGGCGAGGAAGAGCAACGCAGCATCTACGAGTGCCTGGAGCTGCAGTGCCAGTGGCCGAGCGAGAGGAGCGGCGCTAGCTTAGAGAGGCCCGCCAGGGAGAAGGAGAAAACAGCAGCGGGCGGGGGAAGTACGGCGAGGAGAGGAGGCTGGGAAGGAAAGAGCGACGGCGGGAAGGAAGCGGGAGAAGACAGGAGGGACTGCCGCGAAGCGGCGGCGCCGAGCGAGAGGCCGCTTGTGTTCAGACAGGACGCCAACGCCGCGGAGCCCGTCAGCGACGCCAACAAGAGCCCGCCGGCGTCCGACTCCACCAAGCCCAAGACGTCCCGCGGCATCGGCAGGAGGCAGCACTCCGGGGGCGTGCACGTCAGCTTCAGGCCCTCCACCGAGTCCGTGCAGTTCCACAACCCCCTGGAGAGTAAAGAGGCCCACTGGAGGGCCCGGCTGCGCCGCCTCAGCCACTTCCACACCCACAGCCATTCGGCCGGGGAGAGGCCCGGCTCCGGGGCGGGGCCGGGGGGGAAGGCGGGGCCGGGAGGCGCAGGTAAGTTTGGGTCCATGGCGGGCATCGGCCATAAAGCGGGGGCGCACGAAAGGATGAACTCTGGGACTGCGGCGGACGGCGGCGGGGCCGGGGGCTCCGCGGGCCCCGGGGGCCCGGAGGGACGGGCCGGGGACGGGACGGGGGACAAGGACAAGCAGCAGCATTCCGGAGCCGGCGCGGGGTCGGCCCCGGGCCCGGAGCCTCATCCGGAGGCCTCGCCGAGCGGCTCGGGTTCGTCGGGCGTGAGGGGCCGCTTGGGACGCTCCGCCCTGCGATCGCGCGCCTCCCGCTCCCGCTCTCAGGAGCCCGGCAGCACGGCCTCCAGACACCACCAGGGGGCCCTTCTGGGCGGGGTCTATAAGACTGTGGTTCACGCCCTGTCTTCCAAGCCCCGGCCCCGGGGCCAGGGGTCATCCCAAGGCTCGTCGCCACAGCGGCACGGCCGGGCGGCCATGGGCGACGCCTCGCTAAGGGACCTGTACTCCCACGTCCTGGGCTACTTTGGACGAAAGACGAGCACGCCAGGTGAGGATCGCAGTGGACGATGCGCTCACAAAGGACACCACACCCGTCACGGCCGAGCGGCTCGGAAAAGACCAACAAAAAAAAAAAAAAACAAAAAAAAATACTCACAAAACACAAACATCCAACAACTCTTTTTTTCTTTTTGGCTGTTTTAACTGGTTTGTTATGATGGAATGATTTTTTTTTGTTTTTTTGGCTGAAACTCATCATCTTGCTGCTGGACTGAGATTCCGACTCCCTGTTGATGTGTTTCGGCTTGAACGTAGCCCCACCTCCAGCCTGAAGAACCCCCCCGCCCGCTCTTCCTCCCATAACTCCCCTCTTCCTCCACTTCAGAAGCCCTCTCCCTCCTCCTCATACCCGTCTATTTCCTGTAAAGGGATTTGGGATTTTTTTTTTTTTTTTTAAAACGCTTCCTCCTCCTTTCCCCTTTCCCTCCTCCATCTCCGTGACGTTGCATGTGGCCTTGCGCCTCCTTCACCTCCACCCGCCACCGTCGGGATTCTCGCACCTTCCCGGCCGCACAGAAGAAATCAACTTTCTGGAAAAATGTTCTCGAGGCGAAGCGGGATTTTCTGTTACGCTGTGGCATTTAATTTGATTTATTTATATTTTACCCACACCCTCCTCCCCCCCCACCTCAGGGTTTGAGTTTAAGGGTAACGCAGTTGGTGTCAGAGGAGCAAAAAACATGCTGCACAAAGAGATTGCATCCTCGGACCACTAGAGGGCAGCATAAGCCTTTTTACTTTTAACACGGCCGCCTCCATTCATTTGAATGAGTAGGAAAAGGATGTCCAATTCAAATAAGAAGTCTGCGGATCCACAGCAATTGTATGAATGCGGCATTAGAAATAATGTCATTTATTTGAGCACCCTTGAGCTGCAGTGATTCGCGTTGTTTGAATCCGTTGTGGAGTTACCGCCGCGTGCCTTCTCTGTCCCTGTGCGTCCCGGATCGTCCTTGCCCTTCGTCCTGTCTGTTGTCGTTCAATTTTTTTAACTGTCGTTCTCGACGCGTGCATGTTGTTTCTCTGACGCTTCCATTCGACAGTTGCTTCGTGTTTACCTGTCCGGAGAGGCGAACGGGTTCACGTGCCTTTTAGAAAAGAAGGCCGATGTGAAATATCCCTTTCACGGTCGAGCAAAGTCAACTCAGACGGACGTTTTTTGGATTTTTTTTTTTTCCTGAGGGCAATTCATCCCAAGAGATGACACGTCCACTAAAACAGGTTTCCATTCCCCAAACTGTGAACTGCTCCTGTCACGTGTCGGCTTTTTAGCTCCATTTCGGATTGATGGCAAATGAGTGTCGCTGATTTACAGTCCCCAGGGATTCTCCCGGGTTTGACTGGGTTCCCTCCGGGTTCTCCCCCCCCCCCCCCCCCCCCGAAACATTATGTTCATTGAAGACCGTGAATGAGCGAGTGAATGGTCGGAAATGCTTCTGTTTGTGGCCCTGTGATTGACAGCTGGCCCATAGAGGAAAGAACATGAAGTCAGGATGATGTCAGTGGCCCGGGGGGAAAAAAAAAAGTATAATCCAGATGTATTGGTGATCTGGAACCCCCATCGCTCAGTAATTTAACATCCGTACACGGAAGTCAAAGCCACCACTCCCATGGTGTCCACACCCTCCTCTTCCCCCATTCAGTGAAACATCCCAGCATGCAGGGCTGCAGCCGGCCTTCATAAATCCCCGTCTCCCGTGGATGGCGGCGGCGCCTTTAAATGAACGACTGCCAAAGACGAGCCGATACGACAAGGAAGGAGACACCAGTTCTCCCATCCACGTTCGGTCACCATTTTCCCTCAGATGTCCACTCACAGTTCAGTCTCTCCAGTCCCTGTGTTGTTTTGGTCGCCGGGAGGAAAATTGAGAACCCAGGCAGGCGTGTGGAGAACGTCCCGGGCGTCCCCTCAGCGCCGCGTCGCCCCTAAAACTATGCTTTTAGAAAAAGCGAGCCTGTGAAGGCTCCTCCCCGTCCTGCCGCCTGGGTTTGCGGCGCCACCGACTGCACGTTTTACCACTAATGCAGTTTGCACGAAGCCTCCGTCGAAGCAGCTCCTGAAGAGAAACACCTAGCGTTGTGTTCCCGCCCTCCCGCCGCTTCCCACTTCAGCGCAGAACCCGTCTCCACGTGCGAGGTCGCGGCGCCTGAAGCTGCGGCCGATTCCACCAACCGCGCAGATCTCAGTGTGTGACAGAACACACCCGTACTTTGCCGGTTTGCGTTCGTTCACCGTCCGCTCTTCGCGCAGCCTGCCACAGGTCCAGCCCCATAGCTAGGCGGCGCCGCGGCCTTGTTTTTCCCCGTTCGGGAAAAACGAATTTACCCCGAACGGCAGGCACTGGAATCGTTTTTAATGTTCCGCGCTTGGTTTTTTTCACTGCCTCCGAGCTAACGGCCGCGTAACCCAATCAGCAAAAAAAACGCACTAATGTCGGCCTGTGATATGCTGCCTTCTGGGACCTAACAGTATGAATCTCGCTCCTCGTGCATGGCGTCGATTAACTCCCTCATTGCTTCTCTGGTGGGTTTGCCTGCTGTGTCGTGGCTTTCGCTAACTCCAGGGCGCCGCAGCACACACACATCAGGTCTGCGCTCGGCCGTCCAGACAGACACCCACTTCCGCTTCACGGATATTGTGACATTTTGACGGGGCGGCTGGAAATCGTGGGGAGGGGGGGTTTAACAGGACCCACGTCGGGAGACGCTACCGGTCCTACCGACTAGTCCTGTCCAAAACTGGAAGGAAAATGTCACCATATTCTTAATTCTTAAATTGCCAATTATTAGCAACCCGATTACACCATTACCGTAAAACATGTCGATGCGTGAATGATAGTTGTGTCATTTGAGTGCGCTGTGACAGTTTGGATCTTGTGTGTGTGTGTGTGTGTGTGTGTGACATCACCCCGTCATCAATCCGTGTTCGTCTGAATGGATGAGTTAATTCCTATCTCTGAGTGCCGCGTGTCTGGCTCACTTATAACATGCTGTGTGTGTGTGTGTGTTTGTATGTGTGTGTGTGTGTGTGTGTGTGTAGCGAACAAAGAGGAGGTGGTCCAGAAAGCTCGCCCAGTCTCCAGCGATGTGGGAAGCAGCAACCCAAACTTCTCCGACCTCATGGATGAGTTCATCCAGGAGAGACTGAGGGCCAAAGGGACTGTGGTCAGTATGACAATACACACACACACACACACACACACACACACACACACTGTGAGCGGACCTCCCAGATGCTTTGTCTCACCTGACTCTCCTGGGTGAGTAGGGCCGTCGTGGCAGCAGTCCCGGCAGCCTGGAGGTCCCCAGGGACCTGCCGGAGCTCCTGGAGGCCCAGCAGAGTCCCGGCTCGCGGCCGTCCGACGACATGAGGCCGGCCGACGACCCGGGCATCCCGTCAGAGTGGACGTCGCCCGCCAGCGCCAGCGGCTCGGACGTCATCAGCTCCGACAGCCAGTCAGACTCCTTCAACGCCTTCCAGTACTCCACCTGCAAGTTTGACAGTAAGGACCTCCAAGTGCAAAGCAGAACATTGATCCTTCGCTTTTTACCAGTTTTGGTTCAAACCCGATTATCAGAGGGCACGTCTGAAGCCGAGACCTCGATCCCGTCAGAAACTGTTTTCGTGACTTACGGTCAACATCCTCGAGTGTCGAAACAGTCTTCCCCCGTCTGTCCGCAGATTTCGCCTTCAGCTCAGAGGCGTCTGCCGGCGGGGGCCAGGGAGGCTCGCTGGACCAGGACAGCCTCGGGGGCGGTGGAGGCGGCGGAAGCGGCGGCGGCGGCGGAGGCACCGGCGAGGAACACGAAGTGTCGAGTCTAACCACGCTTCACATCGACTCGGAGACCAGCAGCCTCAGCCACACTGTCACTGTCACCGGTTTGTACAGTACCTGGTCGCCGGGGGCAACCAGCCGTATTCCTGTCCACCCATGTGTAAAAGTATCACATCCTTGCTCAGCCCCATATTGTAGTAGATTCAACTACCATAATTTCCGGACTATTGAGCGCACCGGCTGAAAATAACTAAATAAATTATAGTGTGCATACATAGGCTGCACTTGTCTATAAGCTGCAGGTGAGATATTTACACATTTTTTTTTTTTTACAATTTTTAATTAAAATACATACTAGTCTTCTATTTTTTTCTTTTCCTTTTGGCTTTTCCCTTCAGGGGTCGCCAAAGAAAATTAACCTTCTCTAACCATTTAATTAGTTAAATACATACTGTTAACATCCACAAATACATACTGGAAATGCTCTTTTCTGAACAGCGCCTGTGACACGGATGATGAAAAAGATGAATAATTAATAAGACACGGAAAAGTCCATCCATTTTCTATCCCTGCTTTATCCCACCCCAGCTGATCACTATCTCGCTCTTCCTCCCGCGAAGTGAAAAGTTAAAGTCGTCTTCTTCGGTGTCGGACATCGAACACAGTCACAAAATTACACAGTCATTTCATTGGTCCGACGTGACGTGGCTAAATGTTTCGGCAGCGTCAAAAAAATCGATAAATTAGCTCCATCGTTGTTTAAGCCGCTGTGTTCATAGCGTGCGAAAAAAATAGCGGCTTATAGTCCAGAAATTATGGTACTATATTCATTTTGGATACTTTTAAATTGCTTCATGTACGAGATGGAAATATTTTAAGTTCTGCTGCTCCGTCGATAGCCAATGAGCTGCGTCTACCTCCTTCCCCGATGTCACTGATGACATATTTGTGTGATCCACCTGGACTGTGCGTGGTACAAACCGTTCCGCGTTCCCCGCCCGCTGTTTTCACGCCGCATCTTTTTCCCCTCTGCCGGCTCGTAGGCTCCGAGAGCGCGTCCCCCATGCACTCCCTCGGCGGCTCCCGCTCCCAGACGCCGTCGCCGGCCACGTTGACGGCGGAGCACGGCGAGCGCGCTCACTCCCACTCCCACGCGCACCTGCAGCTGGATCAGAAGCTCCACAACTCTGTCCTGCAGACTCCGGATGACCTGGGTACGTCTCGCTCTCGCCAATATGGACTTCCCTCTCGACCCAGAGGCTGATTTGTAAATTTATTATTATTATTATTATTTCAGAGACCACCGAGTTCCCCAGCGAGGACTGCAGCGTCATGGCGGGCGGCTCGCTCACTGGGTGGCACGCCGACGTGGCCACGGTGATGTGGCGGCGGATGCTGGGCATCCTGGGGGACGTGAACACCATCAAGGACCCGGAGATCCACGCCCAGGTCTTCGACTACCTGTGCGAGCTGTGGCAGAACCTGGCGAAGGTGCGCGACGACGCTCCCGGAGAGCGCGCACGTCAAGGCTGCACGTGTCACACGTTAAACGGTTTTGTTTTTCATTTTCAGATCAGGGATAATTTGGGTATTTCCCACGACAACCAGTCGTCTCCACCGCCGCCGGTTCTGATCCCGCCCCTGCGGATCCTCACCCCCTGGCTCTTCAAGGTTTGTGACGCTCCCTCTCCGGTGACCGGTGACACGGGAGGTGAAATGGCGAGCGCGTCGAGCGACGAGTCTCTGTGCACGTTCCCAGGCCACCATGCTGACGGAGCGCTACAAGCAGGGGAAGCTTCACGCCTACAAGCTGATCTGCAGGATCATGAAGAGACGGCAGGACGTCTCCCCGAACTCGGACTTCTTGACTCACTTCTACAACATCATGCACCAGGGTCTGCAGCACCAGGACCAGGTAGCGTGCACGCACATCACTTTTAACGTCAAAGTTTTTTATCTGCCTTTTCAATTTAAAAATATGAAGTCATGAGATTAAGATTGTTTTGTTTTTTTTTCCTTGTATCTTTCAGGACATCGTGAACACCATAATCAAGCACTGTAGCCCCAGGTTTTTCAGCATCGGCCTGCCTGGAGCCACAATGTTGATCATTGACTTCATCATCGCCGCCTCCAGAGTCACCTCCTGCTCGTCACTCAATGTAATGGAAACTCACAGTTCCTCAGTACATCTCTGCGCTGTCAGACAGCCTTATCGATTTATCAGAGACGACAGCGGCTTGATAGAAGCTCCTTGGTCTGCCTCAGGCTCCGAGAGTGGAGGCCCAGATCCTGCTCGGATCGCTCGTCTGCTTCCCCAACTTCTACGGCGAGCTCCCCGCCCTCCATCCGTCGACCGCCGAGGTGGCCCTGACAAAGTTCCCCGACGTGAAGGTAAACCTGAAAAAGGTTTCGGCGTCTTAGCGAGGAACGGGTCTCCGCGGCTAAGAGAGGTCACCGGGCTTCTGTCACTTGCTCTCGCTGTGAGCGTTTATCAAGGCATCGGGTCTCGCTCATAAACACAAGCCGTGTGTGTGCGGTCCGGGTCCCGCAGGGCACCCCGCCTGCGCTCGGCGGGGGGTCCCGGGGCCGAACTAATGGGTTAATGTCTCATCAGTCATTCTCCTAACCGCCTGCAACTTTGGCAATGATGGTTGTCGGTGTTGTTGTTGCTGAGTAAACACATAATGCCATGCAGGGCCGTGTCTCGGGCCGGCTCGCCCGTCCCTGACAAAGCACAAACCCCGTTTTGAATCGCTAAGCAGCCATTAGCATTAACCGGGAGGACCGGACGACTGAGTGTGCGCGAATGTGTGCGTGTCCTTCTAACATCTGTTCTCTGACTCGGTTCTTGACGAACGCAAAACTAATCGCTTGGAATGTTTTGGAGCAAACCTAACCCGTAAGGTGTGTGTGTGTGTCTCATCACGCTGTTGTCTTCCAGGAGCACATCATTAAGACCATCCTGACCTCCGCCAGGGACGAGCCCTCTGCCCCGGCCAGGTACGTCAAAGTTGGCGATAAAAACAACAAAAAAAAAAAACATCACATGACCAGCACTCCATTATGTGAAATTAAAGTATTTAATGAAGGAATGGCAGCGAGGCAGGACATTTGTGTCAGCATGGCGTGTGTTTGTGCCGGCTAATCTAATCCGTTCAGTGTTTTTGAACACACTGTGACCAATTACGACATCACTTAGCGTCGGTGGTTGGGTACGCGGCGTGGGACGGGGGGGATCATTGTGTTTCTTAATGACCGCCTGCCGGTGTTTTTCCTGCCCGGGGCTTAGGTGCGTGGCTCTGTGCAGCCTGGGCATCTGGCTGTGCGAGGAGCTGGCCCACGGCACGCAGCACCCCCAGATCAAGGAAGCTCTCAACGTCATATGCGTCACCCTGAAGGTCAGTGCGCTTCCCCGTCCGGCCCCGCCGTAAGCTCGCCGTTCGAAGCGTGGCTCCGGGAAGCGCCCGGCCAGTTTGGATGGGCGGCTGATGACAAGTCGGTCCGCGCTCCGCCTCTGAGCGCCGTCCAGTGAAATTAGCAGCGCTCGGACAAGCAGCGTGGTCCGCCGCTCTTCACATCGCCGTCCCAGTGTCTGATCTGCCTCCTCCGTCCGTCCCGTGTGGATTCGCTGAGAGAAGGATGGTTGTTGTGGAACTGCGAGTTTGAGTCAGATGTTCAGGACGGATGTGTTTGGTTGTCCTCGTCACCCCGATCTGAGGGTTAGAAGATTATGTCGTCCCTGAAACTGAATCTATATGCCGCTGTGTTAGTTCATGTGGTCATAACCAGCTTCACTGTTTATTATTATTATCATTAATCAGTCCTTTGCTCTCCTCCCCATCTCGTTAACTTTCAGAGAGGATTGGATTTCTCGTTTAGCCTCTGATTAAAACTAGCAATTAATCTAAACAATCACATTTTAATAGCGGATCAGAATTTGACATGAAAAAAATTAATTTGCTTGATGAATGAATGGCAATACATGTGTTTTAAACCTCAGAATCTTGTTTGTTTCCCCCTCACTCTTAAGATACAGACAATATATGTGTAGTCTGATAATAGCGTACCTCTTCATCACGATCCTTCCCTTCTCATCGAGCTGCTTATTTATTCGACTTTTCCTTTGGGGACAGAAGTTCGTCATTCTCCTCAGCACCTCTTAGAGGCCCTGATCTTCTACCGTGGAGTAGAGAGACGTCTATGGTCCACAGCAACTTGTTCTGCCAGTGACCCGGTCATTCCGTCCGACGTGGATTTTGACGTTTTGTTCCTAAATTTGAACCCAGATTTGTGGTCCACTGTTGACTGGCGACCCTCTCCTGGCTTGTATTAGCAATGCTGTTATCGTTTGCAGCAAAACTAATGTTACCGTCTTGCGTGCTTGCACAAAGCCAACATGAGTTATCTGTATGCTAGCATAAAAGTTTGCGTTCCGCCCACGTGCTCGTATAATTTAAAAATTGCTGACTCGCTGCCTTGTATTAAGCTAACCTTATGGACATGCGTACTCAAGCTGAAGTGCTTGAACAAAGCTAACATTATCTACAATGCAATGTACAACGCTTACATTACCAACTTGTATACTCACACAAAGCTAATGTTGCAGTATTGTATTGTATTCATACAATGCTAATCTTACCTATCTGCGCTAACCTCAACATGTGTAGCACTGAGGTGCTAATAGCAATGGAAATGTTCCTGTGATACGCAAACTCCTTCTCCTATAAAGTGCAAAAAACAGCGTATTTGTTTAATCTTGCATCTGGAAGTTTCTTTTATTTAACGTATTTTCTGGACTATGAGTCGCTCCTGATTATAAGTCGCACCAGCCAAAAAACACATCATGAAGAAGAAAAAAGCCTATATGTCGCACCTATAAGTCACGTTTTTGGGGGGAAGTTCATTTTATAAAATCAGAGACCAAGAACAGACATTTCACCTTGAAAGGCAAGTTACAGTGTAATGTCCGAGCAGACGTGCCCAACCATGACGATTTGCCGGTTAAACCTTTATTAGAACAATGAGAAGAATTAAAGAACTTAATCTTCTGGGTCTCAGTGCTCCCTCTCATCCCAAAACACATTCACAGCCAGGAGGAAATCACAGAACTCTGAACATTTTTCAGGATCACTACGACAGTAATAAGAATAGAATAGAGAACAACAGGCTGGAGAGGTGTGCGGCATGTTAACGTAGCATACTAGCGTAGCATATCAACAGCTATTCAACTAACTATAGCATTAACAACAGAGCATAACAAGTTTACCAAACTCTCGCTCTCACTCCGAATTACAAAATCGTTGAATTTTTCATCCTCTCTTTCGCTTCTGAACAACTTCGCCAACTCTGGAGGTCGATGCCAGGGATTGCAACTTCCAACTTTCCTCTCCCGACTTGTTCCTCTAGCTGTGGCCATCTAGTTTTCAGCTTGCAATTCGCCTTTTTATTTCCTTCATTGCAGTTTGAGTATTCCCTCACTAGTTTCTCACTCACGCCAAACTCACTGGCACATAAGCTAGAGCGCACTCTCGCGGCTGTCAGTGTGAAAATACGGTATCTATTTTAATGTACGAGTGGTATCTGAGTACAAGTTGCAGCCACGAGAAAAAAGTGCGACTTATAGTCTGAAAAATACGGTCAATTTCGCTCCGGGGAAAATTAAAGCAGGATTAATTCAATAATACGTTTCTTCATGCTCCAATTTTTTTCTGTCATTTATTAATTGAAATTAATGCATTTAAAGTCGCAACCTGTGATAGATTTCCAACTTTATTCGAACCCCGTTTAACTGTATCGGGCCTTTTTTTGGTTCTTGTGAGACCCCCATCGCTACGGCAACAGCATCAGTCCGCCGCGAGTTTTCCGCAGCTATCTGTCCTTCAGTGATCCGCCACGGGACTTCGGTGAATAATCTCAAAGCTGCTGTTGGTTTGGAGGAGCTGAGAAGCGGTCAGTCGGTTCGCCGTGGGCTCCGGGAGCCAAAGTCTGGTGGAAACCGCGGCGGGAGGTGGCCTTCTGTTCCGCCTGACGCCGCCTCAGATGTTATTGTCTGTTTCAGGCCACGAGAATCGGGCGGCCCGTGGATCACAGTCTCGCCGTCTCATCTGGAGCCAAGTGGCTCAAGATGGACGCGAACACACACGCATACCTTCTCCACCTTGGAATCCCCAGCTTGTGTATCGGCAGCCAATGGCCCGCAAAGACATCACACACACGTTTGCATTCACTCACTCCTGGGAGCGAACCCTGGACCGTCAATATGTTTGGTTCTTCTTCAGATAGGACAGCAGTCCAGGGGGAAACGCTGCAAGCTGTGCCACACACACACACACACACACACATCTTGTCCACTTTTGGGTCTTGTGCCTTCACAGCGGCAGCCAGTTGCTTCAGCCATGGGCTGGGACACACACACACACACACACACACTCACACACTGCCCGAGGGATGTGGTGCCACCTCTCCCAGCTGTCTCCCTCCCCCTCTCTATCTGGAAGCATTTTTTTTTTTTGGTTTTCTTTGCAGATGATAATCCAATTTGCAGCCTGAGCGATCTGAGAATTCTCTCCTTTTTTTTTTTTTTTTTTTTTTTGTCCCTAATAGACCTTTTTCCTCGCAAGTGTCGCGAGGTGTGGATTTAACCACAGTCGTGCATTTCCTTCATCTCTCTTTGTTTTCTCCTCCAGTACCCCAACAAGAACGTCGCCCTGGTGGCGTCAGATATCCTTCACCTCCTGATCGGTTACGTGGACCACCTCCAGAAGTTCCCCTGTGACACTCCCAAGAAGATCGTGGAGGTGAGAGATGCAGGGGTTGTTACCTCAGATCCTCCACTGGTCTGGAAAAAGGGACTTCAAGTGTTGTTGTTGTTTTCAATTAAATTCATTTTAGATTCTGATCGCCACCATCACACACTTGCTACGGAGCACCGAGTCGTCTTCCCACGAGCTAGATAAACGGGTACGTCCCACGCGTTCGCCGGCGTTTCCCCTCACGTTGTGACCTTCTGTGACCGTGCGCGACCTTCTGTGACCTTGCGTCACCGCAGCTCGTGGTATCCCTGTTGCTGTGCCTGCTGGACTGGGTGATGGCTCTGCCCCCCAAGACTCTGCTGCAGCCTGTCCAAACCCGGAGCCCCCCTGAGAAGGACCAGCCCACCAAGACCCTGCTGAGCTGCATCTACAAGGTCTGACCTCGGTGACGTCGCCAACCGCCGCCCCGGATTAGAGATGAATGGATCCCGAACTTTGTGTTTTTTTTCCCCATTCAGGTTCTGCACGGGTGTGTGTACGGCGCCCAGTCCTTCAGCAGCCCCAGGTATTACCCCCTGCACCTGTCGGACCTTTCCAGCCCGGACTATGACCCCTTCCTGCTGCTGGAGAGCCTCCGGGAGCCGGAGCCGCTGCACAGCCCGGATTCGGAGCGTTCCAGCAAACTGCAGCCCGTCACCGAAGGTATTCCCACCAGCAGCCCTTCGCTCTCCTCCCGTCGGGAATGTAGAGTCCCGATAACAGACAGTCTGAAAACTCCCACAATGCACACAGATATCGAGAGAAATGTTTAATGTCAGGAAATGGGGCTCAGATGCACACGTTCAATACCACAGAAGTCACTAAACCACTCCTAGTCAGCGAAGAGGGGGGGAGTTAAGTGTGTATGTGTGTGTGTGTGTGAATGTGTCCGTGCCTGCCTGCATCCGTGTTGTAGTGTGTATCGTCCCCTGCTGTTGTACACCAAGCCAGAAGGACTAGACTAATAACTAGAGCACCCCAAAGAACATGCCTGGTCTCGCTCCCCTCCTTCAGCTCCCCCCCCCCCCCCCCATAGTTTTTTTTTGTTGTTGTTTTTTTTATTCCATTTATCTGCGGCGATCTATTTTTCCCGCTGTCGCTCTTTCTCACACTGTCCAGTCTATATCCTGTTGTTCGTCACTTTCTTCCTCTTCCTTCCGCTCCGTCCTCCTCCTCCCCCCCCCCGAGGCCTCCTATGGGTCAGGGAGCAGCAGAAAATGTCTGGTCAATACATTGCTGTACTCTTCACACAGCCCCGTCGATTAGGAGCTCTGTGACAGTGTGTGTGCACGCGTGTGTGTGTGTTTGGTGTGTCTGTAATGATGTTGATTAGACCAGATCTGCTCGGCGGCACAGTGTGTGATGGCATCGGCTCCCTCTCTGCAGGGGATTATGTAGAGGCAGGGGTGTGTTTTCGCCGCGTTTGTGCCTCTTTCTATGTTTTCCCCGAAGTTTCTCTGAAAGCCAAGGCTCGAGTGTTAACCCCAGGCCGTTCGGGGCGAACTCAGGAAGCTTTCGGGATAATCCGGGGAGTAGATGATTCGGTGTCTGGTCAAAAGCAGGCCGCAGCTCGTGATCGCAGTATCCTAAAAGTCCTCCAGTGCTCCCTTTCTCCTCTCAATCCTTGGTTCCTGTCCTCCTGCAGTTCGTAGCCGGATCCAGCAGGGCCTGATCTCCATCGCCGCCAGGACCGTCATCACCCACCTCGTCAACCATCTTGGCCATTACCCCATGTCCGGGGGGCCGGCCACCCTGTCCAGCCAGGTACCCGCACTCCCACCCAAGCACCGACTGATTGGAGTACGCCGGAATACCGCGCAGTTCCAGCACGCAGTCACTTCTAAGCGAATATTCTGCGCTGTCACCCAATTGTAGTATTTGCATAGAAGCTGGAGACAGATAATCCCCCTCCCTGCTTTTAGCGCCACCATGTCGCCTTCTTCTCTGTTCCCCTCGCTGGTAGCACTTTAATACTGCCCCCCCATGACTTCTGGTGCTACCGCTCCGTTTGCCGCGTTGGCCGAAGCATCCAGAAGCTTCCCGGAAACCAACAGGATTATGCAGGAAATGAACGCAGGGGACGGACGAAAAGCCTGTTCCGTGTCTGTATTTAACATCAAGGATGAATGAGCCTCGTCTCAATAGACATTCCCAGTATTTACATACTATTTGTCATAATTCTCGTGCAACTGTCTGAAAACGTGCAAAGCGGGAAATGAACACCTGCTTCGTTCCATCCGCCTAAACCTGGAAGGCAGCTTCGCCGACGGGAAATTATATTATCAATTCTAAGTTTGTCTCATCTATAATGTAACCTGGTGTAATGGCATTGTTGTCCAGGTGTGTGAAAACCAGGACAACCCGTACTGCGAGAGCGCCGATCTCGGCCCGGAGCTTTTCCACTCGCCCAACCTGCAGTTCCTGGTCCTCAACGGTTCCACGCTGCTCTCCATGCTTCAGGTAACCCGCCCGCTCCTACCTGTACGGTGGAACCTCGACTTACGAGTGCGACAACTTAGGAGTTTTCCTAGATAGTGGCGCGTGAAGTGGCGCTTAAAAATGAAAACCCTGAAAAAACATGAGAAAGTGTGCACTGTCGACTTGTCCAAGAGGAGATGGAGAAGTTGTTGGTGAGATACCGTGAAGGGGAGCATCTTCACTGGGATTTGGTGCAGCAGATAGTGGGAAGAGTCATTCAAAGCTGGTCGATCATTTTAATAAGAGAAGAGGCTTCAATCCGTTCCTAAATGAATTTTAGCCATTAATAGTAGCATAGCATGCACATTACATTTAGCAACACATTGTAGCATTAAGTGTGTAGCCGGTACGAAAAAACTCCCCCGACCTCCCCCGGCATTTTATCCGACTTTCAAGGTAAATACACTTAATAAAGCAAGCTTATTACTTTTCGTTCTCTTTCATTATGTAGTATTATTTTTTAGTCATTTTTTGTTAGTTATAAATTAAATTGCTCTTCTTTAAAATCCTGGATTAATAGCATTTCAGTTCATGTCAATGGAGAAATTTATTTTGGCGAACAAGCAAATGGAGTTAGGAGCTCAGTCACGGAACAAATGAAACTCGTAAGTGAAGGTTCCACCGTATGTTACAATTTTATTCGCATAAAACACGTCTGTTCCGTGATGGGTCGATGCTGTCACCGTTGGCAGATCCGGTCAGAGTCCGGGGTGCCAGGCGGGGGGATGACCGCCGGCTTATCCTCCGCCCCGGCCTGCGTCCGCGTCATCATCCGCGACATTGCCGGGAAGCACTCCTGGGACTCGGCGGTGCTTTACGGGCCGCCGGCGTGCTCGCCCAGCAGCCCCGCCCACGCCCAGTCGCCCCACGGCGCCGGCGCCCCGCCGCGCACTCCGCCGAAGAAGATGGAGACGGAGAAGGACGCCCAGGACGCGGCCGGGAGCTGGACGGAGAGCGAGGGGCAAGACTCCGAGGGAGAGGAGGAGGAGGACGGAGAGGGGAGGATGAGCGTCGGCGAGGAGCAGAGGGGGCAACAAAGAGGAGAGGAGGAAGAGGAGCAGCAGAAGGAGCCGGGCTCGGAGGCGGACGGAGGGGAGCAGGGCCCCGAGCAGCTGCTGGTGCCGCCGTCGGCCAAGCGAGTGTGTCGGGAGGCCGTGCCAGCCTGGGATTCGCTGAGGGAGGGGGACGACGCCCTGGATGAGATGCTGCAGTACCTGGGATACTCCAGCCCCGAGTGTCTGCAGAGAGCAGGTACACACACACACATATTTCCTAAACACACCCCATGACATTTTAACGCATCTTTCGACCCCCTTCCCCCAGGGATGCCGCTCAACATCCCCGCCCCTCCTCCGGCCTGCGTTTCCGAAAAGCAGGAGAATGACGTCATCAACGCCATCTTGAAACAGAGCGCCGCAGAGCGGGAGTTTGTCGTCCATGTGAGTTTGGCGCACACTTGGACTCGCACTTTGCTTGTGTTCGCCCCCCCCCCCCCCCCTTCGTTACACGTGTGAATACGGATGTTTCCAGAGGGGGGAGGAGCTGAACATGAGGGCGGTGCAGCAGCCGGAGCCGGAGACCCAGACGCCGCAGTCGGCCTTCCACTACTGCAGGCTGCTGGTCAACATCCTGGGACTCAACTCCTGGGAGAAGCGGTGAGACGGGCGCCACGGGGATCAAGCAGCTTGCCGTTCAGCAAATAGCCCTGGCCTCGTCCCCGACGGCCGCTTTGCGATTTCACCCATAAATACCGTCCCATTTCTCCGGGATTGATTAAGGCCTGGCAGAGCATCTGCGGCTTCGGATTCACCCCGCCTGCACAACAGGATATAAATTACGCTTTTTTTTTTTTTTTCCCAGGTGGAGGGGTTGTGTGTGACATTTGAAACCTTTTCTTCTTTTTTTTTTTTTTTTCCTCTCCGCCCCATTTGAATCACACACCGAGGCAAAACTTTCCCCAAAGACAAGCTACGCGGCTCTAATTAGACACCTTGTTTCTCCTATTCAGATAGAGCGGCGCCTCTTCTCCTCCATCACTTCGGGCTTAAACACACAATGTCAAGGTATCAGTTTAAATGTGTCTGGGTCGGCTAATGGATCCTCATCGCTCTTTATCCCTCAGCCGCAGAATTACGCCAGGCCGCATTCAGCCGCCACAATGGACCCCTTAACACGCCGTGGGTGAGCGCGCGTGGCGGAGAGTCATAATGAGCGAGCCGTTCCATTGATCAAACTCGGGCCCATTTGGAGGCAGAATAAAAGGCGGCGGTCGAGGAAAGGAGTGATAAAGGGAAGGAGGGAGGGAGGGAGGGGGCGGAGGGTCGACCGGGGCTGAAAACAGGCCAGGAGAGCTAGGTACAGGTTATGCAACGGGGGGTGCAACAATAACAACAATGGGGGTCTGAAATGAGCACGTGAACGTGAGGAGAGTGAGAGGGTGAACGGTGTTCATGTGTGACATAACAGATACTGAGAGTGTCGGCCCTTCCCCTCCCCTCCCCTTCCACCCCCTGCACTCCCAGGGTGAAAATGGAGTCTTTGCGCTCGGAGAATGAAGCCATTACCAAGTATCAGTTTAATAATGAGTAAATTGCTCCCTCGTTTTCTCCCCCCACCCTCTCCTTTCTCTCTCTTTCTCTGCCCGCTCCAATAGAATGATATGTCATTATGCGTGCGAGCACGCTCTGCGCCGCGCTCTCGTTTTTCTCTCGCCGCCGTGCCAAGGCTGGCGGCTGGTACCGAGGGGAACATTGTACACACACACACACACACACACACACACACACACACACACACACACACACATCCTGGACGCGCTTTGCCTATCTTTTTTTTTTTTTAAAAAGACATTTGTTTTCTTAATTATAGACGGGGGCCTTGGCCTTCTCCGGGCCGACCTCGAAAGCGGCGAGGACGCGAATCAGCACTAATTGAGACCTGGCGCTTTTGATAAATCACAATAGAACAAGTGATAATTCATCATTCACACGGTGACTGGTGACATTGTTATTGTACGGCGAAAATGACGGCCTAACAATCCGTCAGGTTCCACCGCACCAACTCCCGTTTCCTTTTTATTAGCATAAATGTGTCTTTCGGTCGCAGGCTGCCGTCTCCTTATTCTGCACGTTGTTTCTTTTATCGGCCGAAACCCGGTAAGAACCGGGCTTCGTTCCCGACCTTCCGTTCTTGTGTTTTACCCGCAGGAGCAACTTCCATTTGCTGCGGAAGAACGAGAAGTTACTTCGTGAGCTGAAGAACCTGGACTCGCGTCAGTGGTGAGAGAACCTCCCTGCTCTTCAGCCAGCCGTCACTAGAACTGGAAGTGTTTTAAGACCGGCTCGACCCGCCTTCGGTTTGACGGAGATTCCCCCCCTCCGATCCTCTCCCAGCCGCGAGACTCACAAGATCGCGGTGTTCTACGTGGCCGAGGGCCAGGAGGACAAACACTCCATCCTGACCAACACGGCGGGCAGCCAGGCCTACGAGGACTTCGTCTCCGGCCTGGGCTGGGAGGTGGGTGTGTGACTGTCGCTGGATTCAGGAGATGCGTGACGGTCCTGACCTCCTCCGCCTCCTCCAGGTGGACCTCACCACCCACTGCGGCTTCATGGGAGGCCTCCAGAGGAATCGCAGCACAGGCCAGACCACGCCGTACTACGCCACCTCCACCACCGAGGTCATCTACCACGTCTCCACCCGAATGCCCCACGATCAGGACCACAACCTCACCAAGAAGGTAGCCGTCCTACCCGCCTAGGTTTTAACTGACGCGGGCAATTAGCGCGGCGTTGCCCACCTCGTCCGCGCGCCAGTCCACAAATACGGTATTAATCCAGAAGCTGCTGCAGCCCGGCGATAAACAAAATCAGCTCAGCCGCTAAATTAACATGTACAACAATGAATGGCGAGGAGGGGGGCGTCCAGCAGATCGTCCCCCCCAACACAGCATCTGCACGCCGTGCAGGTGGTTGGAGGGAAGGGGGGGGTCACCTGGGGAGATGTTTGTTTGTTCAAGGAGGCGGAAAAAGGAGAGGAAAAGATGGATTAACACATTTTGAGTGGACATACTCACAAACGTGAGTCCGTTTGTGCTCATGTTCATGCGTGTGTGTGTGTGTGTGTGTGTGTGTGTGTGTGTGAGACTCATTCAGTTATAATAATGATAGTCGGTGGTTTTGCTCTAATTACACCACTCTTTACTTCACGAGGTAAGAATAGCCGTCTCCCTCTCGGTCTCAATTCCTTTTCTCCATTTACTCCATCTCCGTCCCTTTCTTTGCCTGAATGCATGAAGGTCATTACATACACACACACACACACACACACACAGCTGTGTTCATGACAGAAAACACACCAATGTCCAATATTTATTCGTAGCTGTCACATCTATGGTTGTGTGTGCTGTTGTATTACTGTCATAATAGTAAGGCTGTGCGTGTGTGTGTGCGTGTGTGTGTGCGTGTGTGTGTGTGTGTGTGTGTGTGTGTGTGTCTATGCACGCACACCTGTCCACCTCCAGGCAATGGGCACTCTGCACATGGCCATAATGTCGTTTTAATCAGATCACACTTCCTGCTTCTCGGCCTATCACGTCGCTGCAGGCCCCTGATTGGATTAACGCTGCCTGGTCCGACACCATCCGTCTCCCTGATCAGCTGACGGCCCCATCAAACACAAATACTCGCAGACACGCCATAAACCTATTTAACTTGACACAAACACGTATCCATATGGGGCTTTATTCGCATCAGCCTGCACAAATAACCACGGGAGACGCGCGCGCGCACGCACACGCACTTGCCGTGTCCACACAGGGAGGTTAAACCCACTTACACACATTCGTACTGGCAGGCATTTGTCATCCGTCCTCATGATACACACACACACACACACACACACACACACACACACACTGCAATGGCGAGTTTAATCTATCGCAGGGCATTTGTCCAGTTCTCTGTCTCGGCTGGATCCTCCAGGTTATTCATAGGATTACAGCCTCGGCCCGATAAAAGCGTCACTGGAAGATGTTATTCCCGTCTTCGCCGCGTTCGGATGAGATGGTCGCGTCAGACCGGCCGGACGCAAATCAATCGCCCGATTCCACGGCGTGACTTCATTTGTCCGATGCCCGAAAGTAACGGCCCGGCACCGGAGGCTCTGACTCCTCAGAATTAATGAGATGGCGGCCAGCCCGTCACTCCTCGCCGCCTGTGAATTGTGTGTTTTTGCTTGTTTAAAAAAGATAAGTGCCGCGTCTCTGAGAACACGGCGCTGCAGAGTCTTCTTAATATATCAACTTAATGCACCACTTATCAAGAACATATGTGTGTGTGTGTGTGTGTGTGTGTGGGTGTGGATTAGAGCTATAACTCAACCATAGGCAGCTGCGTCGATACGGGAGGTGGGCGGAGCCTCGACGGAGAGGGTAACGCAGCGGGGGCGAGCGTCGCCCGCCCGCCACGCCGTTTAACACACATTTGAAAGGGAAGGTCATCCCGCTAACCGCCGTCCCAAAAGTGTGTGTGTGTGTGTCAGACAGGTGGAGGCGTTTGTATGCTGTCAGACGTCAAGGTTAATGAGCAGCACTAGCGTAGCCCTCACACACACACACACACACACACACACACTCACGCACACTCATTCAAGGCTGCGCTGCATCAGATTTGATCCCATCTGTCTTCCAGCCCCATGTTCCATCTTTCCAGAGCTTCACTCCGTCTTATCGTCCGCTCTCTATCTTCACACATTCACTCCATCACCCTCAGGGCTGGCTGCTGTCCCTACACACACACACACACACACACACACACACACTGTTAGACAATGACCAAGACGGGGTCTATCCATCATAAATTCAAGGGTGTGTGTGTATGGCATTGACTTTTGGGTTGTCCGCACGGGGGAAAAAAAAACCAAATAGAAGTGCGGCACATGTTTTGTTTTTTGTTTTATCTCCCGCTATAATGTTACCCCCCCCTTCTCCTCCCCGCAGCTCCGACACCTGGGCAACGATGAGGTCCACATCGTGTGGTCGGAGCACTCCAGGGATTACCGCCGAGGGATCATACCCACCGAGTTCGGGGACGTGCTCATCGTCATCTACCCCATGAAAAACCACATGTACTCCATCCACATCCTCAAAAAACCAGAGGTAAAAAAAAAAAAGAAAAACAACACAAGCGAAATCAATGGGCTGGGATTTATTGGTACTGATGTAACGCTAGGGGAGGGGACTGCGCGCAGGATTTATATTTCGGGGCGTCGCTCCCCCTTAATTGTGCGCCGGGAATTTGTGGACGAGGCTTTTAGTCTCGGGATGTGAGACAGCGTCGCTGACAGCCAGGTTGGCTGACGGAGACGCCGCCTGAACCGATCGATAACCGTACCTCACTCGTTTTGTGTGTGTGTGTGTGAATCACACGGTGGCGTCAAGAGTGCGGTGACACCCTGAAGATAGCGACGGGGTGTGTGGAAAGGGTTAACCGCGGCACTGGACGTGTTTAGGTGTTTTTCCTGCCAGACGCCGCTCTCGATGTTAGCTTGAAACGTCTCACGCTTTTAAGACGCAACGGCGGTGAAGAACGACACGGAAAATGTAAAATCCTGGGCCTGAGTAGACGATCCAAACACATGATGGCGGGCGAAGGTGGGAAGTTATGTGCGTTAGGGAGCGGCATGGTGGGGAAGATGGAGGTGGGAGCAGTCATGTTGTCTGGTTTGGAGACTCTTGAGGAGAAGACAGGAGGCAGAGCTGGAGGCAGCTGAGGTGAAGATGAAGAGCAGTCAGGGAGGAGTCCACATGTGAGATGTTCTGGAGATAAAGTCACATAGAGATTGGTTGGACATGGACGGAGGAGGGATGAGGGTGATCTGGGTAGAAGGATGGGGTTCTGGAGGAACACCTGTGAGGAGGTTTATGGATGGAGGGAAAAAGGACAGGAAGATAGTTGATTAGACGGAGGCAGATGATTGGCTGCGGGTCAGACGGAGGCAGGTGATTGGCTATGGGTTAGATGGAGGCAGGTGATTGGCTGTGGCACCTGGAGGGCAGCCCAAAGTAATCCCATGTTATTTCATGAGGATTTTACATAAATTACATGTGTTTATGTGTGTTTTATTCATGTTCAAAATCAACTGGTTGTTTTTGAAATGTAAAATTCAGCCAATTTAAAATGCTAAATTCAAGGTGCAGCCCGAAGCGGGATGTTCTAACCTCGGTCCTCCTGCAGCTGATGGATGAAGGGGACGTTCATCTTGCTGTAAACAAAACTCACAAGGATAATACCGTAATTTCTGGACGATAAGCCGTGACTTTTTTCACGTAAACAACGATGCGGCTAATATATGGACTTTGGGTGAGGGAGGGTAACGAGCTTCACGCCGCTAAAACGTTAATCCTCGTCGCATCGAACCGATGAAATGACCGGGAAATTCTGAGTCCGCTCAACTCCGACACCGAAGAAGACGACTCTGACGGTTTTAGTGCCAAGGAGGAAGCCCAAGATAGCAATCGGCTAGCCGGTGCGGCTTATATTGAGGTGCGCTCAATAGTCCGGAAATTACGGTACCTCGGAGAGGGTCTCACAACCAAGTCCTAACACCAACACTTGGAGTTGCAACAACAGAACAGGAGAACCTCTACAGGTCTCAAGCTGCGTTTGAGCTTGAGACCTTATTAGCGATGTGTGTGTGTGTATGTGGGTGTATGTGGGTGTGTCCGCGCACACGTGCTGCGCTGCACTCATATCCATCCAGATTGTCTAACAATCCTAGAGAGTCTTGCCCTGGGTTGTGCTCCTCTGGTTAGTGTATCAGCCTAAAACACAGACGTTAATACCACAGCACTGATAGCATTATTCTATTTTAAACAAGACCTAACACAATAAAAATACTGTTTCTTTCTGTATGACATAGATACCACAACACTAATAACATAACCTTATTCTGTTTCATTCATTCTACGAGCCAAAATATTGGATTATCATGAATCCAAAAGCAAGTTAGATAAGATATTCTCTGTGTTGTCGTCCTGAAAGCACTATATTCAGTCACAGAGGGCATGGGCTGGAGACCTGGTCTCCAAATTAATCCGATAAAAGGGCCTGCTCCCTTTGCCGGCGGATTCCACAAGCAAACTATCGAATTCAATCAGAAAACCATAACCTGAATCAAACAGTAAATCAAAGAAAACAACAAGAAAACAACCAGCCGAAGAACCGTCCTGTCAGTCTGTCAGTCTGTCAGTCACGGCTTTCCGGCCTCGGAGGGCCGGTCGGCTCAGGAAGTGACCCGCGTACCCGTCCCCTCCAGGTGCCCTTCTTCGGCCCGCTGTTCGACGGCGCCGTCGTGGACATGAAGATTCTACCCACCATGGTCCGAGCCACCGCCATCAACGCCAGCCGCGCGCTCAAGTCCCTCATCCCCCTCTACCAGAACTTGTATCCTTTTGCAGCTCTGCTACCGGACGCTCGGCGTCCGAGGTGAGTCTCTCCGACGCTCGCCGTTCCGCCTGCCTTTCCGAAACCAGAACCGACCCGTGTCGGAGCGACGCAAACACCGTGCGGCGTCTCCGGCGTTTGTCTTGATTGGCCGCGGCGCCGGCGGGCCCAGGTGGGATCAATCAACCCCCGCCTTACACGTTTGAATTCATCCTCGCCGACACTGAAATCAGTGTGTGCGTGTGTGTGTTTGGGTATGTGTGTGCAGGGGGGGGTCGTCTGCCAGCTCCCTGCTCAAGTGTTAAAAATACTAAATCGATGTCTGGTAGCGGTTGGCTTTCAGGACATAAGTGCCTCGGTGATGATGGTGTCTTTAGCCGCCTTCCAAGTGCTATGAAGTATGTTTTTTTCTCAAATGCAGCCATATTGGTATTGTGTGTGTGTGTCTGTGTGTGTGTGTGTGTGTGTGTGTGTGTGTGTGTTTGGGGGCGACTGAGTTCATAGCAGACAAGGAGAAGGACAGGTGTCTGTTCTGCTTGATCCAATGCAACGGTACTTTGGAGCCGAACCGGCGGTCAATACTTATTGATGACTTTCCTCTCGGACGCTGATTCTAAATGAGAGGCTTTGCTCTCTGGTCCCTCTCTCTCACACACACACACACACACCTACACTCACACACTATACTTCTATATCCCCCTTTGTGCTAACAAGGATGGATGGGCTGTCCAGGATTGGAGACACACACACACACACACACACACACACACACACACACACACACACGTTTGTGGATATTCAGAGAAAGCTAATCATTTCTGGACTTGCCCCCCCACCCTCCATTTCTGTAGATTCATTTATAACGATGGCGCCCAAAACAGAAGAAGTAACCGCTTCCCTCAAAAACACGTTGGACAGAACCAACCAGAACATCTTTTCTGAGAGCAACGACGGAGACGGTCTCCGGCCGTAGATGGCGGCGAGACCAGCCGACCCCCCCGTCTTCGGTCTTTCCACCTCCTGTCAGAGAGTTTGACGTTAGATTCTTAGATCGGAGGGACGGCGTCGTAGATTTGATCGGCCTTGTCTCCTTGCCGAATCTCCGGCGGGTGTTAAAGATGGCTGCCGATCAGGCACAGCTGCTGCTAGCTTAGCCGACTTAACCTCTCCGGAGAAGAGACTGGGTTACGCGTTTAGGTGATCCAGGTCGGCTGAAGTTTAGGCTTTAAGCGAAGCAGCCGCCGGCTGCCTTGTTGCATCTTCACCGCCACGTGCCCCTCCCATTACACCCTCCTCTCCCTCGCCTCTTCAGCGCCTTTTGTCCCAAGTTACTCTCTGTCCTTCCCCATCTTCTCAAATACCCATTTTGCCCCCCCCCCCCGCCGCCTCGCCGCCTCATCCGCCTCCGTTCAGTGTGATGATGTTGAGGCGCAGCGGGCGCGCAGAACAGGAGGATAGAAGACGGGAGACGCTCGGAGGCCATTTTGTCGTGTCCAACGAGTCAAAGCAAAGAGAGAGAGACGGTATTCAGGCTCAGTGAGGGGCGGCTGGATGTGTGTGTGTGTGTGTGTGTGTGTGTGAGTGTGTAAGTGTGTGTGTGTGCAATTGTCTTTGTGAGACAGTATGAGAGTAAAGAGTGTACCTGCTTTTCAGTATTCATGTCTGTCTGAGAGTTGGGCTTTTGCTTGTGTGTGGGTGCGTGTGCGTACAGTTGTTTTTGTGCGCCCGATGGCACATGTGTCAGGCGTGATTGTCAGGAGATGTGTGTGTGTGTGCCAGCGCCCTGGTGTGTATTGATTGGTGGCAGCAGCAGGTCGATGCCTCTGACAGTCTGAATTACAGTAATCAGTCATTATTGACTCCCCATCTCTCCGCTGCACACACCTCTTCTTCACTCTCTCCACCGCCCTCCGCTTCTGTCATCCATCCCTCAATGCCCTCCCATCTCTCTTGCTATGCAGCTTTACCTTAAAAAAAAAACACTCACGTGTCCGTTCATCTTAAACTCCCGGAGGAAACGTCTCCCCGCCGCCGGCGACTTCGCCGCATCTCGTTATCCAGAATGCAATCGGTGGCTCGTTGAGCTGAGCTGATACGCCGTAACACGTTGAGTATTTATGCAAAGATCGGAGATCCTCCGCTGCGGCCTTGCTGAGATCGCCGCCCTTGTTGAAGAAGATAAAGAACGGACCAGATAGTTGAATGAAATTTATTTAGCCACTGACTAAACCTGACGTTTATCACCCCCGCTTACATTTCCTCTATTCAGTATTTTTATCCGACGGCTGAGTTCGAGGGGCCGAGTGGGTTCGCCGAACCGGACGACCTGCCGCCGTAATTATGCCTCACCGTGTCCTGGGCTGTTTTTGGACTGTGGCTGTTGCTAGGTGACAGGGCACAGTCGGAGCGGCTCGTTTTTTCGCCGATGCCGGGCTCGGCCTCTCGAAGGCTGCAGCCCGCCAAAGGCTTCGGTAACCTGCTCCAGGAAGCAAAGGTAGCAGGTGAAGGTTGCCGCGACCGGAGCTCAGAGGCTGGAGGGGAAGTCAAGGCCAGAAGCAACCTTTATTGTGTGTGTGTGTGTTTTGGGGGTGCACGCACGCTGAATGACAGCTCTGAGGATCTTCTCAGAGAAGTGGAAGCAGCTCTTCTGCAGAGCTGGACGTGTCAGAGCTTCACTCTGACCAGCTCTTCCCCCCATCTCTCTCTCTCCATCCCTGTCTGTCTCCTGGCCCTCGGGGCAATCCATCTGCCTTCTCTCTCCCTCTGATCTTTCATTCACCATGACTAGAGCCATCCAAAACCACACACACACACACACACACACACACACACACACACACACTTATACGCATACACGCACAAGCAGTGCCAAGCTGCTGGGGCAGCTGTGTGTAAGCACAGTTCTATCTCACATATCAGCTCACTGCAGCAAGAAAAGCAATCCAAGACCCCTCAGTACACACACTCACACACACACACACACACACTGCTGCTCCCCCCCCCCCCCCAGCTCCCATGTTGCCCACATTATTTTCATGCGTCCTAATGAAATGCGGTGGGGTCCCCCCCCCCCCCAAAGTTTCTGCCCTCTGGTCAGATGTAACTGTGGCCCGCCGCCGAGGAGAGGATCCATCTGAAAGTCCTGCGCCGGAGCAGATGGGAGCCGGGCAGCGACCGCACCTCGCAGCACCTCGTTGGACGGCCAGAGCCGCCCGAGCGAAGGTTCGCAGGTTGCGGACGTGGAAGGGGATGCAGACGGAACGCTCTGGCTTTTTTTTTTTCACTCAGGCCATGACGGCGCCACGGATTCGTGTTTTCTAAATGTAAAATGCAAATCCGGGTGATCTCGTCAGTCCTCACCGGATCTGTTAGGGATTTATTTTACACGCTCACCAAGTCGGACCGGAATTCTTCGATCCAAATCCCTCCCGGTCCCCCCGGGTGCGTTCTCCCCCTCCGGCTGCACCTCCTCGTTCCCCTCAGAGCAGACACGTGTGGTGTGATATCAAATTCTCACTTAAAAAAAAAATCGGGGAAACAAATAAAAACAAATAGGAAAACTTCATTATTTTATTTGAATGTTCTAAAAAAAAAAAAAATCTCAATGATTGCATCCAAACTTGTCTTTAGCAGGATAAGGAGACTTTTCCATTGGTTATCAGCTTCGGTAACAAACCGATTTTATTTATTTAACCACGGAACATTTGTTTTGTATTTATCCGAATCCTCCTGAGGCAAGTCGGGGCCGTAAAGTCACATGAGCAAACAGGGCGAGTGTCGCCGCCGCCGCCGCGTTCCAAATCCACGATAAACGAGTGCAGCGCGTCCGCGAGCGTCGCCCGATGACAGCGACTCCCATCAACCCACCACTTCCTGTTTTAGTGTCACCCTGGGCTCGGTGTGTCAGTGTCTCACGCTGCAGTCGATGGGCGACCATCTGACGCCGGTGTGTTTCTTTGCCGTTCCTGCATGTCGAGCATTTGTGTGTGTGATAATGTTTGTCACAAGATTACCGTGTGTTTGTGTGAGTGTGAGAAGGAGTGTGTGCATGCACATGGGTGAAAGAGCAAGTTGTGGCCATCCTCCATCTGCTCCTGGATGATTGTGGTACTGAGGAACAATGTTGGAAAGATACACCAATACACACACACACACACACACACACACCCACAAGCACTGCCAGCCAAAGTATGTTTGTGTTTCAGTGCATGAATTTTCATATGTATGTCATCCATCCATTTGTGTGTTTCAGTATCCGCCATATGTTTGTGTACATGTTTCATTTTCAGGATTAGTGGTATTGTTTGAGTGTGTGTGTGTGTGTGTGTGTGTGTGTGTGTGTGTAGTGATGGGGGGGGGGGTATCCCCTCCAGTAGTTGATTGGCAGGGATAGCTGCACTGTGGCTGGGGTCAGCATATGGCTCGGTGTGATAGCGACGCCGCCCGCGCGTGTGTGTGTTGTCCGTGCACGTGCGCATCACTGCGGTTCCCCCTCTTTCACACTCTGTTCCCAGCGAAATGATGGCAGCTCTGAACATGTAGCGCTATTATCCCCCCCGCGCACTTACAAAGCACACACACACACACACACACACACACACACACAGCAGCCAAGCGCCTAGTGGTCTGCCGGGCTTCTCTCTGCCAGCTCCCACAATAGAGCCTATTGTCCCAGTCAGGCCACAATCTGCTGTGTGTGACAAGGATTGTGTGTGTGTGTGTGTGTGTGTGTGTTCCACTAGAAAGGTGAGGGCAGAACCTTACAAATTGAACACACTTTGTCACCGCTGATGCCGAAATCGGATCATGCCGCGCCTCGACCTCGGCCGGGCGCCACCGCAGGCTGGCCCCCTCTGACCTGAATGCCTCCTGCCAGTTTTTTCAAAATTAGAATAATGGGGGAAAAAAAAATTATCATAGCGGTTATTTTCTAAGGAAATATTATAGCATTACATATTGAGGAAGTCATTACAGCGCATTTACAAAATAGTCATTCTTTGCATTTCCGTATCCGGGTCCTCTCCCCACTGAAAACCACCTGGCAAATGCGGAAAATGAAAGCGGGGGGGGGGAACATGGCGGCCTGCTGAGAGGCGTTTGGGAGCCTACAGATGCCATTAGGATTAGTTCAAGGATTAGTTCAAGGGTCTCTGCTGGTGCCGGTTAGGGTTAAGAAAATGAATGAAGTCTCGCAAAGGAGGCGGTGATTGTGGTTAATTGTTTCCCGCGGGAGGTGAGTGGGGGATGGAGAGAATGAAAAAGGGTTGAGGGGTGGTCACGGATAATCTCTTCTCCTCTGGGAAATGCATTGTCCTATCTGTGTGTGTGTGTGTGTGTTTGTGTGTGTGTGTGTGTGTGTGTGTTCTGTCAGCATATTTCCCCGGCGCATCTAATCTCAGATCGTTGATTAAATCACAATTAGACAAGACGTAATGATAATAAGTGCATGTTTGATACATGGCAGCCTTGTCCCTGTTTATGTGTGTGTGTGTGTGTGTGTGTGTGTGTGTGTGTGTGTGTGTGTATGTATACACAACCTTTTTTTTGTCTACCCTTGAATTAAAATACCCACATATTTAAAAATATTAAAAAACAATAAATGCATTTAAAACTAAATTGAATGCAGTCATTCAGAAAAAAAATGTATTTATATAAAAAATTATATTAATTTATATACATTAAAGCAATCGCGGTCACTGTAGTTGGATGGAAATATGGATGTGAGGATAAGACTCATCCATGTTTATCTGATTGATCAAAGTTATTTTAGCATTACATTTCTGTACATTACATTACATTTAACATTACATTTCTGTAATTCTTAGTAAAGATGGTGGCGCGTTGGTCGACTGCATGTCAACAGTGTCTGCAACAGATTCAGCTGTGACTTAAACTTTGGCGAGCCAGCGTTCTTACCTCGTACGGCGGTCCAGCCGGCTGCGGCTCCGCCTCGTCCACGTGTCGACTCCAAGTCGCCGTCGCCTGACCGGCGGCACCGTCCGGTGGCGCAAAGCAAGGTGTGAATTATCCTGAAGAAATGACAATATTGCACGGCGCACGACTTTTCACGCGGTTGTCCACAGTCTGCCGTGTTCCCTCGTTCTTATTGTGCAAATGGACGCCTCACGTAATGACCATTTGTGCCTGTGCGTGCTCGTGCGCACACACACACACACACACACACACACACACACACACACACCTCTTGTCACAGGGGAGCTGTGCAGACACATGAACTGTAGCCATCAGCAGCTTGATCACACCCCCGGTGGAGCACACCGTCCTCCTGCTGGGAAACAAGCAACTTTTTGTGTGTGTGTGTGTGTGTGTGTGTGTGTGTGTGTGTGTGTGTGTGTGGGTGACAAGAGGTTTAAGATTCAGAGTGGGATGCTACCAATCACTGTACAGCAAAGCAAACTCCGTCTGGAACTTTATTCGTTGGCTTCGTAGAGTCAGGATCGGCCATTGATAAAATGTCGGGAGGAAAGCCATATTAATGGCGCGCACGCAGACACCCAAAAAAAAAAAAAAACAGTTCACAATTTCATGACAGAGATATCAGGATATGGATGTACGTGAATCGCGGCTGGGAATCATCGGAGCCCAGAGATAAGAATAAGATCCCGCTCCCTAATCAGAGAATTATTGTCATGGCCGCGTTCGCCCACACCCACGCTGTGTGTGTTTGCGCACTTTGGTCCGTGTGTTTCCGTTAAATAAAGCTTGTAATTGCGCCGGCTGCTCCGGGGCTCCCCGGCAGTAATCCAGTGATGATAGTGTCAGTGTGCGTGTGTGTGTGTGGGGGTGAGAAGGGGCCAATTAATGTATCACGTCTGGTCTAATCCTTGATGCCTTTTCCTGCATTAGGTTAAAGAGCAGATGAATAGGGGCAAATATGACAGGGTATGTGTGTGTGCGTACACGTGTGTGTGTTTGTGCACATCGCCTCGAACAATAACTAGTGCATTAAACCAACATATCTCTGTCCTCATCTTTGGCGTGCACGGTCTCACACACACACACACACACACACACACACACACACGCTGGTAATGAAATCACAAAGCCTCCATATCACTGCTATCACAGAAAGATATAAACCCATTAGCTTGTTCCTTTGGGCATGGAAACACACACAAACACACACACTGAGGCAGGCAGGAGAGTCACACACACACACACACACACACACAGGTTTATCATTACACGCTGTAAAGCTTTTCCAATTGTATTATCCCTCTGATGTCTTCTCTGTTGTCTGTCCCAGTGGCGGGGTGGGGAGGACAGATAGGGCACTTGTGTGTGTGAGATGCACGGCGAGATATGACCGCTATTTTTATTTTTTTTCTCTGTCCCGAGGAGAGGTTGAACCTTTTGGGTAATGGACCCATCGCATTTCAAAATATCTCCTTCTTCTCCTTCTTCTCCTTCAGTGGATTTGAGAGAAACCTAACACTCCACCTCCCCGCCCCCCTAGCAGAGATGCGTTGCGGCGATACAGCCAATCGAATTACGCTGTAACTCGTCTGGGAGGCCAGAGGAAATGATACCAGAAAACTTGAAGGACGAATACAAAAACAGTGAATGGACGCTGTCCAGAAAGAGCCGGGCGGCTCTCATCGCCCGCCGCATCTTTATCGGCCTGTCTGTCCCGGCGCTTGTGAACGTGACATCCGCGGGGGTGGGAAGTCGCTAGTTTTACAGGTCCGAGTATGAAAAACGTGACCTTGTAGCGCTTTGGGTGTCTCAGGACGGCCCCCGGGGGGTTCCCTGGAGACTCCAGGGATCTGCAGCTTTTATTTTTAATACAGGAAATGTGCAAGCAAAGCCACTTCAATGTGAAGTTCAAGGGTGGAGACGCTTCCCCCCCCAGACGGTCGGATGTTTAGCAGCCGGCCGACGTGCACGTGTGGACTTCTCTGACATGAGACTGACCACGTCGACCCCCCCAGGCTCTCGCCGCTCAGCCAACGTCTTGTCGGACCAGATCGGCTCTGCTGATTGGCCCGAATGGCTCCCGCTCTGGAGAGTGGCGTCTCCCTCAGACCCCATTGAGCTGTTCTCAGGGCGGCGCTCGCCATCAATGGAGCGGTTGGCGTCCTGTTAATCCACACAGTGTGTGTGTGTGTGTGTGTGTGTGTGTGTGTGTTTCGCTTGAATATAATTTTGTTTTTCCTTCCACTTGTCATATCCTGCTGGTCGCTGCATCGATTTACACCCCCACTCTCCCCCTCCCCAAGCCTGGGAAGGGAGAAAAAAATATAAACTCATTTAATCTGGAATATTTGCAGGAAAGGACTAAAAAAGCAATAAAAAATCGAGTTTAAGATTTAGAAAGAAACAATTTTTTTTTTATTTTTTTTTATTTTTTTTTTTTATAGAGATAATTCTTGTTTCTCCTTTCAGGGAGTCAGTGGAGAAGGAGGGAGGAGTGATTTGTTTTCCATATATGGCTCTTCCGGTGACAGTATATTGCTCCCAGACAATTTTGAATTGAAAAAAAAATCAGTTTGGAATCAGTTTTAAAATACGTGTGATATTTATTCATAATACTATGTCATTTTAAAGTAAACAGAATTCGTTTTGACGATAAATTTCACGGGTCACCTGTTGGTCTGGTCCTGGACCAATGGCTTCCGAGCATGGTCATCGTAAAGGTGAAGAAATCAATTTTATCAGATAGCCAACTAGTTTATCCGCTTCATCCCTTGTAACGGAAAAGATGAGAAAAGAAAAAAGAAGATGATTACCGTGCATTCCAGGCTGCGTGGACAGAGGATTATACATTTGGATCCCCGGTATGACTGATAAGCAATGATAAAATTGCATCGAAACGGTCAAATATAAAGCGACACTTTGAGGTCCCATTAAAAGTAAGACATATTTATTTTACGTTAAACATACTATATGGCTCTCAATGAAATATATCTAGAAATATTTGGCTTTTATAGCTCTCCCAGTCAAAAAGGTTCCTGACCCCTGCTGTAGATGATTTGAACGAAGGAGTGAATATTTCCTTGTATGGCCTTGTGATTGACAGGCGACCGGTCCAGGGTGACCTCCAGCTCTCGCCCAATCACAGCGGGGATAGCAACCCCGCAACCAGGACAACAGGTGACAAGAATGAATGAATGAACAAATGAATGATTGAATGAAAGTCCAGATCCAGAACTAAGAAGCATTAACCCTGTCGCGCTGAACTGCAGGATTCTCCTCATCCCGGGGCATCTTAGCACCACACTGTTGTTTTTACTGCCACTTTCATTCATCCATTCATTCAGGGTCAGGGTTCAACCTGGACTGGTCACCTGTCAATCACAGGGCTGCTCATCACCAGCTGACACTCATTGCTTTCTTTGCAACAAAGCTAAAAAAAAACATCCGTGTGCAGGAAGTGTTCCTTCACCTCCACCGCTGCATTCATACAGTGTATTCACACTGTACTATTTGTTCAGACACACACCTGGGTAAACACACACACACACACACACATGCGCACACATCCCAGTGGTGGCCCCGGCTCCTAATGCGCTAACAAGCTCCCTTTCTCCTCCCCTCGCCTCCGCTCCCGTCTCCCTCTGTCTCAAGTGATTGCGGGAGTCGAACCCATCCACAATGAGACGCGCTGCAGGAGAGGGAGGGAGAGAATAGGGGTGAGAGAGAGAGCGAGAGCGCCGGAGGAAGGCATGAACACTTCACTCGCACCTCTCTTTGCAGCCAAGCTAAGAAAATGAGTTTCTGACATGACACAAAAGAGCTCCTTTATCCGCCCGCCTCCCCTCTTCCGCTCCTTCTCGAGCCTCTCCCTTATAATTTTCCCCCATTTTTTTTTTTCCCTTTCTCCTTGTGTCCAAGAGCACCCCCACCTTAATGACTCGATGGAGCCATCTCAAATTCAATTCTAGTAAATGTCACAGTTAGGATATATGGATCTTTCAAAGCAACGGAAGTCTATTTTTCCTCCACCTTTTTGTTTCTACCTTTTCAACGACAAAGATGATAATGATGTTGTTGTCGTCGCGGTGATGCATTCAAATGATTAGCGTTCTGCTCAGAGGACAGATTTTCCTCTCAACCTGTAGGGAGGGTGCGGAGCCCGAGGGAACCGTGCAACCGCTAACTGCTCACATACTGTAAATGTAGCAGGATGTCACCTGACATGACTTTAAGAAGAGACTGAGAGACTGTGTGTGTGTGTGTGTGTGTGTTTGTCTACACACATATGAGATGAGATGAGAACAACTTTATTTATCCCGAAGGAAATTGTTGTGTCAGAGTTTCAAGCAAAAGCATAACAGTAATAGATAATAGTTGGAAGGAGGGAGGGAGAATAAGAAATACAATAAAATATAAATTCTCAAGGTTAAGGCTATCAAGTGTTTTAAGGTCTTAAGTACAGAAGAAGTAAATAGAAAAATAGAAGTAGAGAATTTAGGAAAAAGAGACACTAAGGTGAGGAGAAACTCTGGCAGGCAGCTGCCCGAGCGGAAGTATACATATATATATATATATATATATATATATATATATATATATATATATATACGTCTAATGGTCAATGCTGGTGGCACACAATTAGCGCTTTACAGCAAGAAGGTCTCTGGAAGTCTCCATGTTCAGACACGTGCAGGAGGTTCATTGGAGATCCTAAATTGTCCAGAGAAGTGGGTGAGAGGGTATGCAGGAGAAGCGGTGTTGATAATGAATGAATGAACGGTCAGCGCTTGCATGTTTAAACAACCAGGCGCCTCAATAACCAAGGAGGAAGTGATGCAATCCGCTCCCGTGTTGGTACGTGGTCTCCTCCTGGCCGGTCGTCTTTTCGGTTCTCCCAAGCGTCCCTGAGTGTCCTCTCCCCCCGTCCCCCCTCCCCCGGGGGGGGTTGGTGTTTGTGTCTTGGGGCCGCCGGGCGGAAAACGCCGACATGCTGTGCGCAAGAAAGGAGGGGGCCGACACAAAGGGGAGCGCAGTCGGAGACGGGGAGCGATAGATGGAGCCGCATCGTTTATCTCCGCGGTGGCTCGGCTCCACGACCACGTCTGTCCGTCCGTCCGTCCGTCCGTCCATCCGTCTGTCCGTCCGTCCGTCCGTCTGTCCATCCATCCGTCCGTCCCCTGCAGGTGTCCTCAGAACCTCCTCCCTTCTGTGGAAACAACAAAACGGCCCCCACAGACATTCATGCATTTCTGGAGACATGCGTGTGTGTGTGTGTGTG
Source organism: Fistularia commersonii (assembly GCF_037954325.1). Taxonomy (NCBI): domain Eukaryota; kingdom Metazoa; phylum Chordata; class Actinopteri; order Syngnathiformes; family Fistulariidae; genus Fistularia; species Fistularia commersonii. The sequence goes on along the minus strand of NC_141291.1, from coordinate 3,706,193 downwards.
TGTGTGTGTGTGTGTGTGTGTGTGTGTGTGGTGGGGGGGGGACTGACACAGGATAATTGTCCATCACTCACCGGGAATATATAACAACCCTCACACACACACACACGGTGCTTGTGATGCCAGCTGTACAACTGCTCTCAGCATTTCCCGGGAGGTGCACACACACACACACACACACTCTCGTCACGCCGTGTTGTTACTTAAATATCTTCCTCTCCTGTCTCACCCTCTGCCCTCCCCCTCTCACATCCTCTGCGACTCGCGGCAGGATTCTCACCCTTCTTCCTCTTCACCCTCACCTCCTCCACTACCCAACTCCCTTGTTGCTTATTTTCTTTTCACAAATCACCTCTTTCTCTTACTCTCACGCAATTACAGCAGGCCCCTCGTCTTTAGATTTAGATTTTACCGCCGCGGTGACGTCAAATTGAATCCCCCCCCTCCTCCCTCCTGTCGAGAGTCTGCGCCTCCACTTTAAAAGGAGCCATATTATTGTCATTACCATTGTGTCTAACCAGATCAGTCGCCATTAGACATGAATCTTTCTCCTTCTGATGCCCATAGACGGGCTCGCTAACCCAATAGAAAACCCACGGGCGCTATTACCAACGGCCGACTCATTCACAACACACACACACACACACACACACGAGTCCAAACAGGCTTCATTCTAAAGATTCATTGGGCCAATCCCATGATGCACTTGTAAGGGGGGGGGAGACATATGCACTCATGCATTTCTTTTGCCTGTCCACAACCAACCCTTATCAAATAGAGCAACACACACACACACACACATGCACACGCACGTGCACGGAATCCACTTGCGATGCTAATGTTGGGTTATTGGAGCCCGGTGAGCAAGCGGTAATCTATAGGGAGATAATGGTGCGGCCGTGGGTTTGCGGGACTATCGCGCACGTGGCCGTCATTACAGGGCGGATGAATGAAGAAACGGGGGTAAATGTCATTCTATCAACGAGGTTATCCGTAATGGACGGACGCTCCAAGTACTGGTTTTCCCATTTACGCCGCTGACCGGCTCTGCAGAGCTCGGCACTGAGGGCTGTAATAGCCGCTGATAAAAGGGTTTGTTTTTCTTCTCCCGCGGACGCTCCGCTCCGGCGGGGTTAACACACACATAAACATCTTTTTTTTTTTTTTTCCCCCTTTCTCCCACCTTGACTTTCTCTCCGCGCCTGCTTTGCACCTCAAATACTTTATCTGGTGTGACTGCCCCCTTGACCTTTGACCTCAGCTACGAGGAACGGGCCCGTTACCTGGAGACCATCGTGCAGCACCACCAGGAGCCCACCACCTTCGAGGACTACGCGGCGCGGGTGTACAGCCCCGCCCCCTGCACACACCCGCCCTCGGACACAGGTACGAAGACGGCGGCGCTCGCTCCGCGAGTCTCACACACACATACACACCTGTTAATCCACAGGCTTTCAGCCAACGTGCGTCTTAACGTCGCAGATGAAGCGTCCAGATTTTGATGTTTTGTCGCAAATTAAAATATTCAGGGTTTGAGTCGCTGTTGATTTTGCCGCCTTCGAGTCGTCAGGGCTCTCAAACACTCTTTGACGAGGAGGAGGAGGAGGAGCCGTCCTCCGGTGTAAACACACTAACGCCGTGATGTTTTGTTTCTCTCCATTATAATTACCGTCCGAAGACCCGTTTCACGACACGGGACGATCGGGAGGAGGTTGTTTTTTTTTTTTCTTTTTTAATTGATAAAACAATTAAATTCTTTATTGATTATATTCAAATCTAAATCTTAACAACTCTGTGTCGTGAAATGACTCCACACCCTACCCCCCCCCCCCCCAGCCTCTCTATGACCCCGTTCAGACCAGTCCAAATGAAGGAGGTTAATTGAAGAACCTAAATTGTCCAGACAAATGAACGCGTGAGTGAATGGTGGGATACATCAGATCGGCGAGGGAGTGAGCACCTGGCCCTGTGATTGGTCCAGGGTGAACCCCGCCTCTCGTCCAAGGACGGCAGGGATTGGCTCCAGCAAAGCGGTCACCCTGACAACGGGATAAGCACACTTGATAATGAAGGAATCCATTATTATAATTATTTTGAGGCGCGTCTCTGGGCCGAGAACCTTAATCGGACGATGTTTGCGATGTTTCAGCAGGTCTGATCGGAGTCATATCTAAAAAAAAAAAAAACAAATCCCTTAAGTTAACTAAAAGCCCCTCAAACCCTTTAACAGTGCAATGATCAAACATTCTTCTCTCTTTTCTTTGTGTTTATTTCTTTTAAAACCTTTTCAATGATTTTTTTTTCTTCTCTCCGTGTTTTCCTTCTCTCTTATTTAATGTATTTTATTTATTTGATTTCTTTTTTTTTTTTTGCCTTTTTCTTTCTTCCCCCCCCTCCTTTTAGATCGTAATGTGTCACTTGCCTATAGCTAAAAGGTAAGCCCGGTCACATGACTGACACGCCTCACTCTGATTGGCTCCTTCTTCTAACCCCCCACCTCCCCCCCACATCCTGCAAGTCACCGGCGTCTCCTGTGTTTCCCGGGCCGGGCGAAGGCCCTGCATGACGTTGGAGGAGCTCTGTCTCAACATTTCCGGGAGGACGGACGTCCCCTTCAGCTGGGCTCAGGCTGTGATAGCGAAATAAACGATAAACGGGTGACGACGCTGCAGAATTTGTTTTTCATTTCAAGGCCGAGCATTAAAATTGAGGTGAATTCGCCACAGCCGAGGGTTCCGTTCCTTTCAGAACATCCTCAAGGCCGCTGAAAGAGACGTTTGCTCCTCCTGGAGAACCGGCCGAGGGTTTCTTCGTCCGCAGCTTGGTCTTCTCGCGGTTTCTCTCTCTTTCTTTTTGTTTGTTTTTGTTTTTTCCTCTCCTCCGTTAACCTGCGACATCACTTTGAGCCGGTGGCCTCCTAACCTCCTGTCTGCTCCTGATTGGTTGGATATGATGTAGCACCGCCATTGTTTTGTTTTGTTTTTTTTCCTCTCTTTCTAACACACACACAAACACACACTCATCAAAAAAGGGTAAGCACATCACAATATTAAACACCGCACTGAATGTTATTTGCAATTCAACATCTGTGTGTGTGTGTGTGCAGCAAGGAGGGTGTGTTCTAAATATAAACAGGAAGTGTCTGCATTTGTTTTGTGCTCTCATCGGTCCGTCTCTTCATTCCATCTGACCTGTCGGACATTTTTTTCTTTCTTCCTCTCTTCTGTTTTCTCTTCTCCCCTCCTCTTTTTTTTCCCCCCCGCGATCCTTTCCTTCTTCCCGCATTAATCTTTTCCTCCAATCCGTTCCATTTTCATCCTTTTCCCATTTCCTCCTCCCTTCCTCGTGTCCTCCTCCAGAGGAACACGCCGTCATGTATGTGATGGTCCCCAAACCGTTAGACAGCCTGAACCTCCTCAGGGTGAAGGGGAAGGGTCTGACCCAGAAGGTCCTTCACGCTAGCTGTGAATGGTAGGGTCCCTCCGCGGCCGCCTCGCAACCCCTAGTCTACCTCCCCGTTTTAGTCTAGTTCCCCTGACGGCAGCACAGAACCGCCGGACCAGAGGAGGATGTGGGGGGACGTGGACCCGCGGGGTCTCGACACCGATCCGGTGGAAGGTTCTGCAGCCTCGTGAGACTCAGGAACCCGCCTTTAGATTATGGGATCCGGACTGAATCTTAAGTGCGTTTTATTTGACCGACTTAAGAATCAACTTTTTTCCAGGATTTGTTCCTGGATGTTGGTTTGCCAGACAAATAAAGCGCCGTTTCCGTTGTCGGCCGCAGCTAGCGGTTAGCTTTAGCCCGAGCCCTTCCGTTCGAGCTGGTGTCTGTCGCCTCCTCCCTTGACGGGGGCTATTTTTTACCCAGCTTATTTATGCAGCTTTTAATTAAGCACAGTCTCCGAGGGCCTCACATAGAGAAGGAGTTGATTTACTTTGTGTGCATGTGTTGTTTTGTGTTATCCCTCTGTTTCCAGCAGACACAGTAGTGTATTAGGAGCGTAGAATGTCCGCATAGATGAGGAACCGAGCCCTTAAGGGTGACCCCCCCCCCGTGTGTGTGTGTGTGTGTTAGGCATGCCTAATGTGCACGCCGCTTAAGATCAGCAAACATATAACTTTCTGCTCTCTTGGTCCTTGTTTCACCCACCTCCTCCGTCCTCCCCCCGTCTTCCGCCCCCACAGGCTTCTGCCTCGAGATTCTGCGGGGAGAAAGTCCGGCACTTGGGGAGGCCGGGAGCGACTCGGCGTCCCCCATGTCCCCCCGAACTAGCAAGAGCCGCATGTCCATGAAGCTGCGGCGCTCCTCCGGATCGGCCAATAAGACCTGAGCGCCCAAAATCGGGACCGACTCCAGCCGTCGAAGGACATTTCTTTTTTTTTTTTTCTTCCCCCACTCCGTTAACCTCACCACACGATCAGAGACTTTTCCCAGGATAGTCGGGTTCCCCCGAGGATTCTGGGTGTTTGAAGCGCTGGCCTTTCCTGGAGAAAACACTCCTTAGCACAGTTCCCTTCCCCGAGCTCCTGGATCATCACGCTTTGTCTGTCTCACTCCATCACAGCGGCTGTTTTTCAACCCTCGAATCAAGAACAACGGCCCCGATGCCGAGTCCGCCCCGTCCCTTAAACGCAATTCGGGGTACGTGTACATTTTGTACTATAGTGGGTCCGAGCGAGTTCCCGACTTTTGATATCGAGCGTCGGACGCAGGAAGCGAGAAGCTGGACAGTAGAAGTCTATTTTTGTCTCCGGTCCCAGCATGAGGTCAATGAAACGTCTTCTGTGTGTTTCTGAGAAATTGCAAACAGTTATGTCTGTATATACAGTATATAGATATACATTTATCTGTATGTATTAGCAGTAGATGAATGAATAATTCTGAGACTGTACAGTTTGAGAAGCTTGTCGTGTATATTTATGTGAGAATAGCTGCCAAAGCCAAACACGTGTTGACACTACAGGACCCGGCGCTCCGTCATGTCCCTCCCTGACTGACAGTTTGTGCACTTCGTCGTCGAGGTGCAGCCTTTTGCATCGCGTGGGGGTGACGGGGGGGGCGACGCACCCAGAGAAAATCACACACACACCTTTTCTTTTTCCCGCCGTCGCTTTAATCGCTGCTCTCCGTTGACTATTTTTCAATTTATATCTTGACTCAAAATGCACACTTGCAAACAGAAACCTGCTCCTCACATGGCTATGAATTATTAGATCAATTTTCAGAGGTCCTTCCAGAGGGAGCTGCTCGCCAAGCATGAGCTTGGATGTGATTGACAGCTCCATTAGCCAATAGAAACGCACCATAATCCTCCTCAACAATCCCACTTGTGTATTTCAATTTTTAAAAAATGATTTGCGATTTTCTTTTTCTTTCTAGAACCTCGTCTCTCGCAAATTTTCACATTTGTTGTATTTTATTATTATTATTTCCCCCCCCCTTCATTCAGCCATAGTTTCTTCTCAGAGAGGCATAAGGGGGGGTTGTAAAACTGTTACTTTACAGCAAAAGGAAAAAGATGATATATGGGGAGAAAAAAAAAGGTCAAAGTTCATCCTGTGCTTCCGGTGTCCCCTCGAGTTTACGTGACCGTGGGTTCGGCTCACACGCGAGTCAAATCGAGTCGGTCCACGCGACAGCAGCTTGTTTTCCACGCATTTCCAAGTATTTTCATTTATTTTATTTTTTTTTTCTTAAGAAAATATGGTCAGTCGGACCACACACACACACACACACACTCACTCTCCCTCGTTCATGCCCACGCAGAGATACGGGTCCAGCCGCTGTCACCCCCTCCCTCCCTCCCTTCCGTGGACGTGGGTCGTGGGGACGAGGCTGCTGTCTGTGAACTACTGACTCCAAAAATACTGCATGATACCGGTAGAAAGTACTGCATGTACTGCGTTGAGTACCCACGCATGGACGCGGGGACGGTTGACGTGCGACGGCGGGATCTGCTGACAATAAAAATTCGTGCCACTCAACTGTTCTGGTTATGTGTATGTGCGTGCACGCGTTGGAAGAAGCCGAAACGCAAAACACACACACACACACAAGTCATACTGAACATTTATTGACAGGAGTTCAATGTCACATTTAACATATCAAAATAGTCCACAATAATTCGTGGAACCTCTAGAGAACCGTCATGGAACCCACCGAGGAGCCTCGGCGAACATCACATCATTCATGCGTGGGACGAGACGGTTTGTTTTTCCAGCAGCGCTGCGGACGGAACGGTTCCTCCTCCCTATGAAAATACTTTATCCGGTTGGCACGGTTTTATTTTATTTTATTTCTTCTTTTTTTTTTTTTTTTTTTTTTGCTCTGAAAGGCATATGATGGTGGAGGAGCTCAGAAGATGACTTCCGTCCTGGTGATGAGAAACAGCGCGTTTTATCCAAACGTCAAAAACAAAAGGGAATTGTCATTCTGAATTGCGTGCGCGTGCACGCGCCTCTGACATCTTTCATTTTAGAGGAAACGGAAAACACCGAGAAAAAAAAAAAAGTTTCTTCTCTTTCTTCAACTTCCGTCTCAGACCGTCGCGCCTCATCGATTATCGATCGGGGAGGTAATCTGATTACTTTTCCAGAAACGCGAACAGGCTCCGGGCTTTGACCGAGCGATTGATTTCAGCCAATTAGCGATCGGTGCGCACGCGACACCGGAAGCGTCTAGCACCGCGGACAGCGCTGCGCTCGCGCGCTCCATCTCGATCTCCTGCCGCGGGAAGTTCGGTTTCAGCACCGCGGCCAGCTCGCGGGCGGAAACCCGCACCCGCACCCGCACCCGCACCCGCTCCGCTCACGGGCGCACGGCCATCTGCAGCAGCATCACCTGGCGTGTCTCCGTGGGGTGGGACTTGTTGATGTGCCTCGTGAGCCCCGGCGAGCTGAAAAACGTGGACGGGCAGTGTTTGCACGCGAACACCTGCTGCGACGGCTCGCGCTCGCCGCCGCCGTCGCCGTCCTCCCGGTGCACGCGGTACACATCCGGCCGGAGGCCGCCGACCGCCGCCGCCGCCGCCGCCGCGCCCGCGAGCAACTCCTCGCGCATCGCGTGCCATAGCCGGTGCTTGTCCCTGATCTCGAGCGACGGGAAGCGCGCGCCGCACAGGTGACACAGGTACACCTGGCCCGGCCCGCACGCGCCCTCCCGCGCCTGCGCGTAGAACGCCGGCGGCGGGGAGGCTCGCGCGCTCATCTCGTGCGCGGCCACGTGTTTCTTCAGGTAGGCCTGGCGCCGGAACTTCTTGCTGCAGTACCGGCAGTCGTACACCTCCTCCTCCGGAAGCGCCTGCGCGAACGGTAAGGGCGCGTGCGGGAGCGGCGGCGGCGGAGGCGGCGGCAGGTCCGCGCGCTCCTCCGCGCTTCCGGTCAGCAGCAGCAGGCTGGCCGGCGGGCTGTCCGCCGCGCGCATGTGCGCTTGCAGGTCCAGACGGCCGTCCGCGGGGGGCCGGAAATGCGGCGCGGGCTCGTAGTCGGCGGGCGCGAGGTTGTCGCGCGGACGCCCGTGCAGCAGCAGCAGCGAGGGCTCGCGCCGGGCGCGCGCGCTGTCCGCCGCGCCGCGGTGCTGACCGCCGTTCGCGCGCAGCAGCTCGTTCTCCTTCCCCTCCGTGCGCGCCGGTGGCCTCTCGCGCTCCGCCTCCTTCGGCGGCGCGCCCTTACCGGCGGGGGCGTCGCTCGCCGCGCCTCCCGCCGGACGCGGCTTGTGCCAGCGGCGGTGCGACGCCAGGTTTGCGGGGCAGCTGAAGACCTTGTCGCACTCGGGGCAGCGGTACTCCACGCGCACGATGCGGGAGCACTTGTGCTGCGCGAGGGAGAACGGGTCCGCGTACTCCTCCTTGCACAGCTGGCAGATGAACTCCCCGAGCGGCTGGCTTCCGGTCGCGGCGGCGGACTTCTCCCGGTGCCGCCGCAGCTCGGGGCTCTCCTTCTTGATCCTCAGGCCGAGCACCGGCGAAGTGGTCACCTCGTCCTCGAAGTTCAGCTTCCGGTTCGCCTTGGCCTTCTTGAACGGGCTTCCGGTCGCGGGCTTGACGTGTTTGCCGCCGTCCAGGAGCGCGCGCTTCCTCGCTGCGGGAAACTCCGGTCCCGCCAGCGTCAACGGCGGCGGGAACAGGTGCACGTGCGTCACGGTCGGCTCGTGCGCGTAGGACGGCGCATGGTGGCGGGAGCCGCCGCTCGCGAGGAGCCGCTCGATGGACGCGGAGACGCAGCCGGGAGCGGAGCTCACCAGCGGCGGCGGAGGCGGCGGCGGAGGCGGCGGCGGCTCCGGTAACTCCGCCGGTAACTCCGCGGCTGACGTCAGGAAGTCACGCGTGTCCAGCATCCTCGCGCTCACCGGCTTCACCGGCGGCGGCGAGAAGAAGCGGGAGAAGTCGTCGTCGTCGTCGTCGTCCGGGGTCAGGACGTCCACCTCGTGCACCTGTTCCTCCGTGTCCGGTAACTGCGTGCGCCGCTCCGCCTCCGCCTCCAGCGCGGATTCCACGTGCGGGCTCCACGCCTCCCGCGCACCGGCGGGGTCCTCGCGAGGGACCGGGAGCGCTCCCTCCGGGCGCACCGAGCTCCAGACGCCGGTCTCCGCCGCCGCCGCCGCCGCCGCAGCCGCCCCTTCCTCGCCCTCCGTCCCGCCGCCGCCGCCGCCGCCGCCGCCGCCGCCGTCGTCTTCCCGCGCCGCGGGCCTCCTGGAAGTTCGCGCGCGGAACGACGACGAGCCTTTCCGGTTCCGCTTCACCAGGAATCCACGGGGCATCGTGAGGACGGCGCGTGGCGCGGGCGCGAGGGCAACTGCTGCTGTCGCGAGCCCACTTTCAAGTAGTGAGGCTTTGAAGAGATGGAGAGGAAGGAGGGAGGGAGACACACACACACACACACACACACACACACACACACACACACTTTTGCCGTATCTTCCCTTCTGACATGGCAACTTGTGGGCGCTCCAAGGAGCAGCAGGAACCTGTCATGGACCTTCCAGGGTTCTCCTCTTGGTTCTCCTCCTGGTTCTCCTCCTGGTTCTCCTCCTGGTTCTCCTCCTGGTTCCTCATGGAACTGATAGAATCTCCTCTCTATTTGATCTCAGATGTCTTAAATGACAGCAAAAAAAAAATGAGTTTAGCAGAACCCGGACTTTGTTTTTCACATTTAAAGTTCTCCAGGTGGAACCGTTCTGTGTCTGGCTTCCAGTGCCTCAGGTTTTGTTGGGGTGTAGATGTTCTCCACACCTGCATGGCTTCTCCTCGTGTCGGTTCTCTCTTTCTTGGTCCTTCATATCGGTTCCTCGTGTTCCCGCCCAGATGTTCTCCAGATGTTGGTTCTCCATGTGTCGGTTCCCTGTGATTGACAGCTGTCCATCATCTTCCTCACCCAGTCTCCACTTCCTTTGACTATCCTCCCATCTAGTGACACTAAATGTTCTTCAAGTGCACAGTTCAGTGTTATACTGTCACACATACACACACACACACATACACACACACACACATACACACACACACACACACACATCACGGCCCACAGTTGTGTTTTCTTGATAGGGCGTCACCACCTGTCAATCATCCTTTCCTCTCACCTCCAGTTGCTTCAGCCTGCCAAAGCTGCAGGTGTGTGTGTGTGTGTGTGTGTGTGTGTGTGTGTGTGTGTGTGTCAGCTGGAGTCCATGTTGGAACAGCCCCCCATGCGCCCCCCGGGGCAGATCTTATCCGCCCCCCACAAATGATGATTAGACCAGCGTCTGTGAGTTGTGGGAAAAACCCACTCACAACTTTCCCTGTGTGTTTTCGGCGTTATCTCCCCCGGGTGGTGGTTGAAGAGACGGTGATCTAGCATGTGCATGCATATGTGTGTGTGTATGTGTGTGTGTGTGTGTTTGCAGCAACCACCCCCCCCCCCAAAAAAAAAAAAAAAAACCCACCCACTAGAAGCTGCTCTGGCAGATAAGAGATCGGAGGGAGATCCATCCTCCCCTCCAGCCTCCCGGCCAGCGGGCTCGGGCCGGCCGGCGTTGCATCCTGGAAATCAATCAAGGCGGACGGGCGTTTGAAGGAGCTGCAGGGGCCGCAGCTTCCCTGCCACGGGGACTGAAAATAGAAAAATAGAAATGAGATGGGTGGACAAGAGTCCAACACTAAAATCTAATTAGGCATCAAGCCCCTCTGGAACCTGACTTTGGTTATTTTCACTAGGATTGTCAGCTGCTGGTGTGTGTGTTAGCATTACACACACACACACACACACACACATGATGTGAACACCCCGTCTGAAAATGATTATTGATCATCCTTTCTCACTTAGAAGCCTATCTGCTCTTAAAAGTGCAGTATTATGTGTGTGTGTACATGGAAAAGAACTGTGATGGAGCCAAACCATTAGAAAGAGATGTGAGATGGATCAAGGTGTGTTTGTCCACAGACCCACGCAGGTGTCCGTGGACGCATCACGCAGGCTGACCTCTCCCGGACCCTGGACGCTCCTCGCACTGTGCGATTCGTGCACGGCGATCTGGCGCTCCCTTGTGGCGTCAGGCCTGCAGAGCAGGTTTGCTGAGAGGCTCTGCAGGCCTGTCAGATAAAACCCAGTCCAGAACCAAGTCCAGGACCGGGTCCAGGACCGCGAAGGCTCCTGCTGTCAAGACACAGGTCTAATATAAACATATAAACAATACATATATGTAATATAATATAAATATGAATTTACCATAAACACCACAGGAAAAGAAAAATGCATCTCAGCTTCTGCACTTTATCCATCAATGTCAAAACATTCATCATTATTCATGCAGTCTTGATCTTACTGCTTATAAAATAAGATAAGATAAGATAAGATAAGACTGTCAACTGTCACAGCTGCATTACAAGTAGCATAAGCAGTGATAATAGAATTTTTTATGTATATATATATATAGATAAAGATATATATATATATGTGTGTGTGTGTGCGTATGTATATGTATATATATGTTTGTGCGTATATATATATACATATATGTGTGTGTGTATATATATGTATGTGTGTGTATATACATACACATACATGCACACATATATGTGTGTGTGTATACACACACACATATGTATATGCACATATATATTTTTTAAGATGGACTTTATATATATATGTCTATCAGACTAGGTCTATCAGATAGACTTCAAAAAGTCTATCTTACAAAAAATATAGAGATAAATATCTTTCTATCTATCTATCTATCTATCTATCTATCTATCTATCTATCTATCTATCTATCTATCTATATATATATATATATATATATATATATATATATATAGAGAGAGAGAGAGAGAGAGAGAGAGAGAGAGAGATAAAGAATCTTAAAAAACTATGGATGTGCAAAAAAAGTATGTGCATATATACATGCACATACATTTTTTATGATAGACTTTTTGATCCCATAATTGGGAAATTCAATTGTCACAGCACTGGTACAAGTACTACAAATAGTAAGAGATTTTATGTATGTATATATATATATATATATATATATATATATATATATATATATATATATACAGAATACATCCTAGATCTGAAGGAATGAAATATTCTTATTGAATACTTTGCTCTTTACATAGTTGAATGTGTTGACAACAAAGTCACACAAAAATTATCAATCCAAATTGAAGTTATATATGATTAATGAGTCATTACATGATTTATAATGTGATATGTGGAGGTCTGGATTTAGAGTCACGCTCAAAATGAAAGTGTAAAAACACACAACATTGATATAATGTCCTTAAAACAAGTCATAATAAATTGGTGTTGCTTCCTCAGTGGACACTTTGATTTCACACATTGACTTACACACCTTACCTTGGAGTTACATTCTGCTGTTTAATTGTTCCCTTTATTTTTTGAGCAGTATATATGTACCGTGTATACGTGTGTGTGGGTGGGTGTGTGTGTGTGTGTGTGTGTGTGTGTGTGTGTGTGTGCAAAAATAGGGCGGGAGGCAGTTGGGTCACGCAAAAAAAAACAGAAAATTTTGAATGCTTGTGAGCAACATTGGCACTGAGCTACATGCAGAAAAAAAAGTTCATGTGTTTATGTTGTTGAACAGCCACACTGCCGCTGCGTTGAAGCACCTGTAGCACTTCTCTTTGCAGTTTTATTGCATTTTAATTCATTTGTTTATTCACCTGACACCTGGAGAACACGGAGCCTCCACACAGAAAGGCCTCCTGGTGGGAATCCAACTCGGAGCCTTCTCGCCATGAGACGGGGGCTCTAACCTCTGCACCATTATTATTATTATTGTTGTCATTATTAGTATTATTATTATCATTATTACTATTATTATTGAGATTATTGTTATTGTTATTGTATTGTCATTATTATTATTATTATTATTGTTGTTGTTGTTGTTGTTGTTGATGTTGTTGTTATGTTTAGTATTATTATTGTTATTATATTTAATATTATTATTGTTATTAATGTGGTGGTGGTGGTGGTGGTGATTATTTACAGTTGTTTTCGTGGAGTCGTCCCCTGACCTGACACAGAGCTGACAGTAAATCTGGTCCTGCGGTTCCTCTTTGCAGAATTCTGTTTCGGCGGTTTCATTTCCACACGTCTGGCTGTCGGCCTGAGCTGAGAGGGTTTGTGATGCTAATGGACAGTTGTTGTTTGAGGGACAAAGGGAAGAATTCTAAACATGTAACAGTGATGTGTTCAACAAAAGAAGTTTGAGTTGTTGATCTGCAGGTGTGTGTGTGTGTGTGTGTGTGTGTCTTGGGTGTGATCTCACCACGGCTTTGAATGTAGGTGAAAGGTCATGTCGGAGGCGCTTCCTCCTTGCAGTGACGGCCTCTCCAGTTTGACCAGATTGATAGATGATTTATCTCGAATTTTAAAATCATTCCTGAAGTTTGAATCCAATGTGGTCACACACACACACACACACACACACACACACACACACACATACACACACAGACAGCGCTAACATGCACTTTGCCACATTGATAACGTCTCTGATGGGAAAAGCCTGCAGACGGAGGGGATCGCGGGCGACTGAGGCAATGACCGGAATGGATTGAAACACACCAGCGTCACCAAAAACCCAGACGGACGAAAAGTGCGTCTGCGGCACAGGAAGCAGGAAGCAGTCAGAGGAAGCAGGTAGTGGAGCAGGTGAGGGCTGTGAACCCCCAGAGACCAGGATTTACCACAATCACCATTTCAGAACGTGGCTGGATGCATTCACAGCCTGCCCTACCCACGTGAGTCACCCTGGCCTCACAGGTTCCAAATGACCCGGGATTCCCACCGGTGTGCGCACACACACACACACACACACACACACACACACAGACATGCACAACCACATGCACAACCACACACACACACACACACACTCAGACAATCTCCTGTATCCTTGCAATTGTATAATAATTGCAAATCACTGTGTGCTTACAGGTTTCAGAACGACCCGGGATTCCCACCGGTGCACGTACACACACAAACACACACGCACGCACGCACACACACACACACACACACTGACAAACGCCTGCACCACACCTTTAGCCTGTATGAATAATTGCTAGTCATCGTGTGCTTGCAGGTTTACAGAATGACCTGGGATTCCCACCGGTGCATGCACACACACACACACACACACACACACACACACACACACACACACGCACACATACACACACACACACACACACACACACACACACACAGTCACACACATATACATGGGCACAAACACAGACATACGCACACAGTCACACATTCCTGTGCCACACTGTTAGCCTCTATTAATAAGTGCTAGCCACAGTGTGCTTACAGGTTTCAGAATGACCAGGGATTCCCACTGGTGTACATACAGACACACACACACACACACACACACACACACGCACACTCACGGTCACACACATACAGGGGCACACACTCACATACTCCTGCACACACCTTTAGCCTGTATTAGTAATTACCAGTCACTGTGTTCTTACAGGTTTTAGAATGATCTGGGATTCCCACTGTGCGCCACGCACGACACACACACACACACACACATACACACATACACACACACACACATGCATACATACACACTCACACCGAGGCTGCTGTGACATGCCTGCATCAGGTTATTTCTACAAAGAGAAAGTATTGAGATGACACTAGATAAACAACAAATAGTCTGCTGGAGCTGGCCTGGAACCTTCACGCCACGTGTGTGTGTGCGTGTGTGTGTGTGTGTGTGTGTGTGGGTCAAACAAATGCCGCCTGAAATCAGTGTCATGCAAAACTAGGGGTGTGTATCTTCCCTGCCCTCACGATGCGATTCGATTACGATTCACCGCTCCACAATCCGACCGGATTCAATCGTACGATGCACCTCCATGCGTTATTGTTTGCTGATGCTAACGTTAGCTCGTTACAACATTAGCTCGCACTTTAAAACTTCATCGTCCATTTAAGCGTCTCGACGCATCAGGCGAGTCCAGCGGGTGATGGTGACTCAGGCTGACGCCATGTGAAACCTAAAAATCCCAGCCAGGCCGGCGGGTGGAGGCCAGGAAGGGCTTTGTAAACATCCAGGGTTTTTTCGGAGTTGACACACTGGTGGCCCAAACATCAGGGTTTAGAAACTCCCATCTACATCTCTGATGTGGAGCCCCTTCAAAAACACCAGGGGTTTTAGCTACAACATAGGAAGAAGGTTCTGGACTCAGACTGCCTGGAAACCTTTGCATCTTCTCGTCACACACTCCTGTCTGGGTTATTGTCAGTCAAGATACAAGATTCAAAACATTTACACGTGTCCAGTGTAGAAACGTGTTTCCCTGTGTTAACATTATTATAAATATAGATATGATTATAGAAATGTTCATGTTCTCCTGCCTGGGTTCTCAGTCTGCAGCCGTTGGAACAATATTTTGTGGCCCCCCCTGCCTGAGAGCAAATCTTTGTGTTCGTGCGGCTCGCGTGTTTCTTCTCAAATGCATCTGGGGGTTGCAAGGAAAAAGCGAAAAAATAACTTTGAAATGTATTTTTTGCTTCAAAAATTTGAAAGCAAAATGATTTTTTTGATGAAAAAACAGCTAGAGACATTGTTAAAGTGATCTTTTCTTTTCTTATTTCTTTAAAAACACAAAAAATGAAGCAAAAAAAAAAAGGGGAAAATTAAAATGATTCATTTAATAACCAGAATAACCTTGTAAACATTATACCTCCTCTTGTACAAGCTTCCAATCCATTTTCTAATAAACTCTAGTAGCAACATTTTCCCACAGTGACAAGATTTTCTCTTTCAACTCAACACTACTTTTTTGGGCTTAATTTCATCAATTCTTTTTTAACCCTCATTTTATGTTAAGGGTCAATTTGACCCATTGGGTCAATGGGTGAAATGGGTCAAATTGACCCTTAACATAATATGAGGGCTAATATTCATGTATTTTTTAGAGGAACAGTTTATTACATATAAAGATTTTATTTATATTTTTTAATGTAAAACAAAGGAAAAGTTTGGATCTAGTGTTACTTCCAGGTAATGATTTTACTGGTCCCTTGACATCAAATTGGGCCGTATGTGGAGCAAAACGAGTTTGACACCCCTGATCTAAACCCTCCATAAACATGAATGAAATGGATGGGTGGATGATTGACAGCTGGATTAAGCCCCGCCCCCGACCCGCTGGGATTGCGGATAAATGGGTTATAAATACATAACGCTCTTTGGTACGTCGAACCAACTACATTTTTTCCCTTCTTTGAAAACTCTGCGAGCTGCATCAATCATCCAGGTGACGGCGGCGGCCTTCTCTGCAGCCCGGTGGGCGGAGCCTCTGGAGCGCCGCCCTCCCACCGCTCGGGCCCGGACACGCTCGGGGCCTCCCGTCGGGTCTGCCTGCTCGCCGCGTTCCTCCTCAGGGTTCAACCAGGGGTCTTGATGGTAACATACAACATGTTTATTTGAAGTGGCTGGAGGCAGAGGGCGGAGGAGTGTATTTACATATCAGTGTCCAAATCCTACTGTGTTGCAAAGTGGCTGCAAATGTAGACACTAAGGAAGATCTCCAGGCTCTGGTTGAACAATGGGAGGTGAAACCAGTGCTGCACCCCTGCTGGTGGAAGTGTGTGTGTGTGTGTGTGTGGGGGGGGGCTCCAGAACATCACAATCAATCCCGGAGTTTGTTTTCCAAGAGGGACGGGTCACAGCCAGCCAGGTCCGGCGGCCTCCGAGGAACTTGGAGTTCTTCCATTTGGTTCGGAAAGGAAACGGGACGAGTGATTGACTGGCGCTCGCCCCGGGCCGCCACCCTCCTTGGACAAAACACATTTCAGCATCCCTTCCTGACCTCCTCCGCTGCAGGTCCGACCGGCCCAGACTTAAAGCTCTTAATGCTGCAAAAAAATTTATATAAATTCATCCATCATCCATCTTCTGCTGCTTGAAGCTCGGGCACCAGCCGGAGCAGAGAGGCCCAGACTTTCTAGTATTTTATAATATACAAATATAACTCATGGCCATGCATATATTCATGTGTTCACCCTGTATTGTCGTGCAACAACAAACATGTTGCATCAGCGTCACCCTGCAAGTTATGTTGTTTTGGGTTGGTGCACCTCCACCTCCAGCCTCCTCCAACCAGGGTCAGGGACCTCCAATGGCTTCCCAGATGGATGCTAATGTAAACCCCCTCTTCCTGCAGCTCCTGCAGCCAGGTGTGTGTATATTCGATTCTGTGCACGTTGTGCAAAAATCAACAAGATTGCATCGCCGTCACCCTGCAAGCTATGTTGTCTTGAGATGGAGCACCTCCACCTCCACCTCCTCCACCTTCATCCAGCCTCCAGGGTCAGGGGCCTCCAATGGCTTCTCAGGTGGATGCGAATGAAAAACCTGTTTCCTTCTTCCTGCAGCTCTTCCTGGCAGGTGTGTGTATATTTAATTCTATGCATGTTGTGCAAAAACCAACAAAATCGCATCGCCTTCACCCTGCAAGCTATGTTGTTTTGGGATGGCGCACCTCCACCTTCCAGGGTCAGGGGCCTCCAATGAAACCCCCCTCTTCCTGCAGCTCCTGCAGCCAGGTGTGCAGTATATGTGCATATTCGGTTCTCCCTGCAGAAATCCACGTCCATGTCCACGGTAACGATACTTGCACACACACACACACACACACACAAAACACGTTACGTAAGGTGCGCGCCGCCGGTGCCGGTCCGAGGAATGTATTTATTTATGCGTCTGGGTGGAAATCCCCCTCCCGGACCGAAACGCCGCGGTGTTATTCTAAGTGACAGCCCGCTGGAAATCCCCCACCTAGTCTGGAGGCTCCGCCCCGCCAGGCAAAGCGGCTGCAGCAACGCGCCGGCGCATACATCGAACGCACCCCCGCCACGAGCAGCTCGGACCCGCCATGGCGCTGCACCGGAGCGGTACCAGCAACCGGATGGATTATCACCGGGAGCCCAAGGACGGGAAGCCGGCCGCGTCCACGGACGAGCGGCTGGACAGCGGCCTGGACTCCCTGAAGGAGGAGGAGTACCAGGCCGTGGCCGCGGAGATCCGGCGGCTCCAGGTGGAAAGCGAACCGCCGCCGTCGCCGAGCGCCTCGACGGAGCCGCCGGAGTGGAAGACGCAGATCACGGAGGACGGAGACACGTAAGTGGGAGCGGATCCGCCGTGGACAGGGGGTTCCGGGTTCCGGGTCCCGGTCGGCCCGCCGGCTGGGGGGGGGGGAAGGCCTAGCTCGGGTCGCGGAGGAATCCCGACGCCGTTTTGTGTGATCCGCAGGCCCGTGTGCGGGAAGAGGGAACTTCCGGGGTTTATATTTTTATTTCGTTATTTTTGTCGGTGTTTTTTTTTTAAAGCTAACTCACGCACGGTTGTGTCGGACGTAAACAAAAGGTTATTATCGGGAGGATCTACTATGGCCGCGGGTAGAGCTGGGAAAGTCCCGGGCGCGCCCCCGAGGAAGGAATCCGACCTGCGCGCTCCCGCGGAGCCAGAAGAAAAAGACATGGCGCAGAAAGGAGAAGTCCGCCTCGGACACACACACACACACACACACGGTCCAGACACACCGGAAGTGGTGCATGGAATGTGCGTCTGCAACCACACACACGCACCATTTGGAGTGTGCGGGTCGTGCGGAGGAGCCGGACCCCGCGGGAGTGCGTGTTCACCCTGAGGCCTCTTTCTGCTTCTGCAGCCAGATGTTCCTCTTCCTCACCGGTGACGCACAAAGCATGAAGGTGCTGAAAACCCCGCATTAGGACATCGGAGACGGTTGTCCTGGAACCCCCCCCCCCCTAAAACCCCCCGTGTAGTACTACTGAGTACTCAAAAGTACTGCTACTCCAACAGCTGAGGGGAATACTACAGCGTGTGTTTGGGTGGTCGACCTTTGACCTGGTGGAGCTGTGTTTTAACGCGTCCTCCTCCTCCTCCTCGCGCAGGCTGCTCCACCTGGCCATCATCCACGAGGCCAAGGACTACATCAGGACCATGATCGAGTTGTCCAAGAACACGACCTTCCTCGACACGCAGAACGACCAGCGACAGGTGCGCCTCGGCCGCGGACGCTTTTTTCTCGCCGTCCGAAAAAAACGCCCTCTAACCCTCGTCTTCCTCCCGGCCTTCAGACGCCGCTCCACCTGGCGGTGATCACCAACCAGCCGGACGTGTGCGAGCGCCTGCTGGCGTACGGCTGCGACCCCACGCTGGTGGACGAGAGCGGGGACACGCCGCTCCACATCGCCTGTCGCCACGGCAACCTGGCCTGCTTCAGCGTCATCACGCAGGTCTGCCGGCCGGAGCACCTGCAGGCTGTGATGGCGGCGTGCAACTATCACGGTGAGGCGGCGGCGGCGAGATGGGATTCAGGGGTTCCCTTAGATTCTGACCCGTTTTTTGTTTTCCTCCCTCCAGGCCAGAACTGCCTCCACCTTGCATCGGTGCACAGCTTCCTCTCGCTGGTGGAGAGCCTCGTGGACCTCGGAGCCGACGTCAACGCCAAGGTACGAACCGCCACACACCGCCACACACACACACACACACCCTCACACACACACATCATCTGACGTTCTCTCCTGTGCGCTTCAGGAGCAGCGTAACGGCCGCGGCGCCTTACACCTGGCCGTCGACCAGCAGGACCTCTCATTGGTCAAGCTGCTGCTGAAGCGAGGGGCGGACCCCAACCTGCTGACGTCGGGGGGCCACACACCCTTCCACCTCACCTACGGCCGCGGGAACGACGCCATCAAATGTGAACTGTACGCGCTGACCGACCCCGACCTGAGGGAGCTGCCCGACAGCGACTCCGACGACAGCGAGGAGGAGGAGGACAGGGAATCGGACGAGGAGGTGTGTGTTCGGATGTGTGTGTGTGTGCGCACCCGGATTGAACCCCCTTCTTTCCTGCTCGCCTTGACCCCCCGTGTTTTTTTGTTGTTTTGCAGGTGGGATACGACGACATCCAGTGGAACGGGCATTAAGCGGGACGCAAGAGAGGAAGGCGCGGAGACGAAGGTCCGGGACGAGACAAAAGAGGCCTCGGCTCGTCCGCTACTTCCTGCCGTGATGTCCGTGCGACGGCGGCGGCGGCGGTGGCGCGGCTGGAAAAAAATGGCCGCTCTGCTAAAAAGACGGAAGGCGACGAGAGAAGAAAACAGCGGCCGAGGAGCGAGAGAGCGGCGGCCGGATCCGGCAGACGAGGGACGAGATGTGAATAAAAGGACGGGTCGGGGGGGACTCGCTGTGCCGTGAATAGAGAGCTTGTATTTTTAACGGCTGCTGCGGAATCCATGACACACACACACACACACACATCCCCCAAACACACACACACACACGCCTGCAACAGCTCTGTTGTATGATATTGTAAATGCTGTGTATACAAAGATGTATTTTTTATGGAAGCTGTGAATGTGTACAGTGGAGCAGGTTGTATATGTCAGACAGCGGTCCAGCACACTCCTGGTAAATTAAACACTCGTATTTAACGCCACGCCGTCCCTCGCCGTGTGATTGTTTCCTGCCAAGGTCGTGACCCGGCGGCGTTTGACAGATTTCGGAAGGAAAAGAAAAAAAAAAAAAAGAAGAAGTCACGATGGCGGTGGCGTGTTCCCGAGGGGAAACGGGGAACTGGACGGACGGCGGCTGATAAGAAAGTTTTGGCGAAAATTCCCAGCGAGCGATGTGGAAATTCGCAATCGTCTAAATCAGGAAGTGGCGGGGGGAGGGCGGGGAGGGCGGGGAGGGCGGGGAGGGCGGGGCCCCGAGGACGAGGACGAGCAGCAGGAAATTCCCAGGAACAAGAACAGTCAGCTGTTACCGCATTCCTGCTTCTGCCCCAGGGAGCGGAAGCTGGTGAAGAACAGGACGGGGGGGGGGGACCTGTCAATCATCCCCAGTGCTAAACTACATTTTACATATTTTGAGAAAAAGGGTTTTCCAATGGGAAACAAAGAAACCGCACTCACACACACACACACACACACACACACATACACTTCACAAACATACACTTGAAAGTGTCTTATAAAGAGCCAAGGTGGATAGGGTCGCTGACATGATCGCCATGGCGACCGTCGGATGTCCCGACTGCAATTTAAGTTCAAAGCACAGACGCCAGTGGCGGCAAAAACACACCAGGAAATGATGCAATTGATAGAGTGGAGTATTATGGGATGGAGGATGGCTGTCAGGTAACTAGGTTGACCTGAGGTGAACCATTTGGACCCGGTTTCCACGGAAAAGAAAACACTGGGAGCCGCAGTTACTTTTTGATGTCTAAAATATGTTGCTTTTTCATACTTTGCCCACCTGTGGTTTAAAGTCTCGACAAATTGACGGCGTCTTGGCGGAAATACAGGCTTCCGCGGTGTGACATATATTTTGAGCGTCGAAAAATAATATAATTTTATTTTAATATTTCAAGATCACAGCAATCTTACAATTTAGAACTAAAATTAAAAAAAGGAACTAACACAAATAAAATATTCTTCAATTAAATACTTAAAATTATTTTACCAAGACACTCGGAGATGCAGTGTAAGGATGAAAGGGCCACATACGGCTCCGAGCCACAGGTTGCCGACCCCTGACCGAAACTAATTCAAGAGTTGAAGACTGACGGAGGAAACTGGAACTTCCTCGTGTGTGTTTGTGTGTGTGTGTGTGTGTGTGTGTGTGTGTGTGTGTAGGCATTTTGCAGACCCGGGCCAGTCTCCTCTTGTAAGGTCTAATTTTTTTGTACTGCTCACTTTTAACTTTTATTACATTATTATCTCTCTCTCTCACACAAACCCGCACACACACACACACACACACACACACACACACACACGCACACACACGCACACACACTTTGAGTTATGAAAGCCTGTTGTGATGTGAGAGCCGTTCGAACCCTCATCCTGACGTGTGCGTGTGTGTGTGTGTGTGTGTGTGTGTGTGTGTGTGTGTGTGAAAGCCGGATGGAGGAGCTCGGGAGGCACACGAGTGTGTTCGGCTGTGGCGGGCAGCGGGGCGGCCGGGGCCCCTGATCACGGGGCCTCCTGCCTCTGGATCCATGCGGCTGTGTGACGGCGGAGGCTCCAGGCGGCTGCAGCACATGACACATGACATGGACGCCCCGCGTGCCGCCAGTGACGCAGCGGCCCGTGACGACAGCGGGGGCGCGGTGTGTGTGTGTGTGTGAGAGGTCCGGTCACATGGTCAGCAAGGACACACACTTGACTGTGCAAGCTGGGAATTTTGCGCCGCAGCCGAGCCCCTCCCCCTGCAGGCGGGGGGGGGCGAGAGCCAATCGCAGCCGGCCCGGGGACGAGGGGCGGGGTTTAACCCGGACGCCTCGGCTGTCAATCACACCGACGTCCGGCCGATCACCCTCTCATTCCCACCGATGGACGTTTCAGTCGGCAGGGGGGCCGCGGGGGAACCCGGGTGTGAGAACACCAAACACAGGGTCTGTATCGGTAGTAAATCCTTTATTTGCTCAGTGAACCCTGGAGAGGCAGAGCCACCTCTGAGGGACCTCGTAGGTGCTCCTGTCCTCCGTGTCGTCATACGGGATGTGCCAGGAGTCCCCGGTGGTCTGGACGATGGTGTCGAATCCGGGGATCCCCTAAACACAAATGCACAACCTTCATCGGCAAAGCCCTCCTCCTCCTCTTCCTCCTCTTCCTCTTCCTCACCTGAAAGTGCACCCTCCTGCCGGGCGCTACGTGGCCCCGCACCACCAGCTGGTGGCCCCGCTGCCACTTGAAGAAGAGCCGCCTGGAGGCCCCGTCCGGCAGGCAGGCCTTGTGGTCCCTCATCAGGTCCCGGCTGACGAAGCGGCAGTGGACCCCGGAGTGCAGGGAGGCGTAGAGCAGGAAGGGGTCGTCCTCCGAGCTGTCGGGCCAGAGGAAGGGGCGGGGCTTGTTACCGCGGCAACAGCAGAACACACGCCCGGACGCGCTTTCGGCTCCGAGCCGCGGCGTCTTACCGGACAACAGCCGAATGGTTCGAGGTTCACAATTCAAACCGCGTGCTGGTACGAGAGTGTACACATTGTTGGAAATATGATTATAGATATGAATGTGAAGATTGCAACACAACAGTAAGTAGAATACGGTGCGATTTGAAGACATTTGTGTGCAGCTCGGTGTGCGACTCACAAAGTCTAGGTGCGACTTTTACACCAAATTGCTTTTGCGACAAAGAGTTTAATCTCCAACCCGGTGGTGCTTGGAGAAAATTTTTTGATGTTTTTTCCTTGAATCCACAGCCCAAAAATTCCACCAGCTGAACTAACTGGGCTCCTTCGAGAGGTCGTCTTCTAGAACCTTCCCGTGTCTCGGCGGCGGCGGAGATCCCGCCGTCGTGCGCTCACATGTTTTCGGTGAAGAAGCAGTGGGCTCTCTGCTGGAGGAGGTTCATGTTGTGGCGGCTCCAGGACCTGGAGGGACGCAGCATGTGTCTCCGCCCCAGGACCAGGACGGTCAGCCCCTGCTGCTGGAGCTCCGACACCACCGCCAGCAGCTAGTGCACACACACACATATATATATAGACACACACACACACACACACATACAAAGTACATCAATGTCTGGTGTCACGCATCTGTGTGCCCGCTGCATCAACACCCTGAACCCAAAAGCCGCCGCTGACTGCGCGTCCACTCATCACCTTCATAGGAGGCGTGGCATCGCCATGGAAACCCCGCCATGATGGCGGGAAGTGGTGCGATTTCGCAAGATTTTTCTAAATGCAATTTTTAATTTTGGGGGGGAGCGGACATGACATTCCAAGAATGATTTGAATGAAATGTCACCATTTTGAAATTTCAGACACACACACACACACACACACACACACACACACATACATACATACATACAAACACACACACACTTTGTAGTGTGCATGATTCAAAAATTAAAAATAGAACATAAATACATTTAAAAAGATATAGTTCAGTCAGTGGCAGACTCTGGGACTGAAGGGGTTAAACCGGGTTGCCATGGCGACACCAGGTACCCATTGTCAACGCGCGAGTTCGACATTAACGGAGATTCGGTGTCGGAGCGTCCGACGCCTGCCGCCGCTTCACCCCGAACACTGAAGAGGTTATTATCTTATAATTATCCACGGCTTGTGATTACAATTTTCCGCTTTGCCGAACTGTGTCATGTTATTCAAGCGAGCTACTGGTGCAAACACACACACACACACACACACACACACACACCGCAGCTTCCCGTCAATCAGTCTTAAAACCATGCAAGATGTTCACTGGAGACCCTGAATCGTCCAGATGTAGGAATAAAAGGGTGAATGGTTGGATGTGTTTTTATGATTGATGTTTATATGATTGAATGAACATCTATATGGGTTCACTTTTTGGTGTTTCAGCTTGCGGGCGTAAATTCTTACAAAAGCTTTTCCCAAATACTGAATTTATTACAGTGTATCTGACGTGCATTCATAGCACTACGGTCTAGGCGTTTCATGCGGGGTCTGAACGTGAAACCGAAATCAAAGAGGTCAATTACATGCCGCACACCCCCGCCGGCGGGCAGCTGTGGTACGTTCCAGCTCCGCCTCGGCCTTCTGAGTTTACTCATTCACAAAAATTTAAGTTAAAAGGGGCATTCTGCGGAAAATCTATCATTTAGTCTGCTTTCCACACAAAAACCACAGCGTTCTGGTTTGCAGTCACCGGAGCTGGTGAGGAAAAACGCTCTGACATATTTAAGGGCAGTTATTCTGACACACACACACACACACACACACACACACACCTCTGGGACAGACAGTGGTGGGCGGGCAAATGGGCTCGGCGGAGTTAAATCAGATATTGGCCAGCCATAGAAAAGCCCCTCCTACATACACACACTATATTTACTCATAGTGCAACTGACAGAAAAGCCCCGGGATTGAACACACTAAAAGCAAACCGCCGCCCACGTGCACGCTCCGAGCACGCAGCCTGCGGCAGCGGCGTCCCCTCACCGTGTCGGACAGCCTGGCTTTGTCCTTGCTGATGTTGGCCACGTTCAGCCCGTCCACCACCACGTCAAAGGCCGGCTTCCGCTTCACAAATGACTTGAAGGTCTCCAACTCCTGGACACACACACACACACACACACACACACACACACACACGACAGACAGGAAGTTACAAAGCGTCTGCCCAGTGATTTAAAGCAATTTAAAGAAATGCACAGACACATTGGCTCCGTCTCAGTACACGTGATCGGAGAGACAAGCTAGTTTCATGGAGGCCTCTGTGTGTGACTGATGTGTGTGTGTGTGTGTATGTGGCGCCGTGTTACGAGCCTCTAATTGAAGCAGGTGAGAGGAGAAGTTGAACAAAACCCAAAAATAAATGTAACGTGCGGAACCCCAGAGGTATTCCAGGCAGAACCTGGTCCAGCTAAGGCCTGCGAGAAGGCCGCAGATCTCCTCCTGCCGCCCGAGATGGGTTTAAAAATACAGGGGTTTCAAATAGGTTTAAAAATATAGGGCTTATAAATGAGTTTAAATAAACAAGGTTTATAAATGGTGTAAATGCATATGGGGGTTATAAATGGGCCTAAATATACAGTGGTGATAAAGAGGTTTAAATAAATAGAAGTAATAAATGGGTTTAAATCTATTGGGTTTATAAATGGGTATGATTAAATAAATAGAAGTAATAAATGGGTTTAAATCTATTGGGTTTATAAATGGGTATGATTAAATATAGAGATTAAAAAATGGTTTAAATATATGGGTGATAAATTGGTTTAAATAAATAGGGGTTAAAATAAAAGGGGGTTATAAAGGGGTTTAGATAAAAGGGGGCTATAAATGGGCCTGAATACAGAGGTTAACAAGAGGTTTAATAAGAAGTAACAAATAAATACACAACTTGAGTTATAAAGGACTTAAGAACATATAAATAAATAAGAATTATAAATGGCCTTAAATATAAGGTGTTCTAAATGGGTTTAAATAAATAGGAGTAATAAATGGGTTGAAATCTATCTGGTTTAGAAATGGGTATAAATATATAAAATATATATTAAATTGATTCAAATACATGGGGTTATAAATGGATTAAAACATATAGAGGTTATAAGTGATTTTAAATATATAGGGATTATAAAGGGGTTAGAATATATATGGGTCATAAAGGGTCACAAATGAGTTTGAATATATAAGGGATATAAATTGGTTGAAATAAATAGGGGTTACAAAGGCTTTTAAATATAAAGGGGTTGCAATGTAAGAGTCTCTATAAAGGGGTTTGAATAAATAGGGGTTATTAAAGAGGGTTTAAATATATAAAAGGCATTTCACTCAACACGAGGAGGTCAGACTTGGAGGCCACCTGCCGCCGCCGCCGCCTCCCCAGGGGTGATGGCGGTGGGCGGCGGCGCTGCAGCACAGAACAGGCCTGCAGCAGTGGAACATTGTTTGTACTTTCACTTTTAGATGGCCACGGTATGGAAATAGGTCTCTGTGAATCCCCCCGGACTCGAAACTCAGATACAGAGCATCAGAAGGTGCCGTCTTAACGTGACCTTCGGGGGGGGGTGATGGTGTCGGATCGAAACGCCGGCTCCTGATCTTCCCCGGACGGACCGACTGAGCCCGACCTCGCGGGAGCATCACGTCTCGCGGCGCCGGGTGAACGGCTGACGTTTGATTGACAGCGGGGTGGAGTCACAGAAGCGGGGGGTGAAATTGCAAAAATTAAAAATCAGATTACCAAAGTGGGAGACGAGAGGGAGGAGAGGAAGGAAACAGAGAGAAAGAAAAGTCCATTATAATTATCCGGGGACTTTCCAGAGTAGATATGTGAAACCAGCTTATTGTGCTGCTGGGGATAATATGACTGCAAACACACACACACGCACACACACACTTCAAGTTCAACACTTTTACACAAAGCAAGATAGGAACTTATATTTACATCCACAACCATTTCCCAGCCCTTGTCGGTAAATTGACATATTTTTCTTCAGTTCCTATTCATTCAAATCACAGGACCACGTATAGAGACGTCCAACCGTTCACCCTCTCATTCTTTAAATTTAGAGTCTGCTGGGAGGAAGAACCCAAAAGAACATCCGTGTATTTAATATTATTCTCCTCTGATTTCTCCCTGCTGATCCGCGGCTCTGCGTTGGACGCGATTGCTCCCCAGTGCGGTGCGTCTCATTCCCGGCATTCCTGACCGGAACCACTTTCAATTCCCCTTCTTATTTCGTTTCAGCCGGAGCTCGACTGGTAGACGGGAACCGTGGCCTTCGGCTATTTCGCGTAATTTAAAAGTGATTTAATCCGTCCGATTGGCTCACGCCGTGACTTGGCACGTTCGCTTTCAGTTAGTGGTGCGACGAGAAGGGATGGGGGGGGAATTCTTCATTTCCTGTCGGTGGAGACCGAAATACCTCAGCAGCAGCAGCAGCAGCAGCAGCAGCAGGGTGGCCGTCGCGCAAAATGTCATCCAGACGCTCAGGCGGCGCTGTAATGAACCCTAATCTGATCAAAAAACCTCACGAGGTTCGCTAATGATACTCCCGTTAGCCACACATGTACTTTGTTTTTTTTTTTGCTAATTAGCAAGTCCTGCAGCAGAACAGCAACCAGGAAGAGAGAGGTGTGTGTGCGTGTGTGTGTGTGCAGACCTGTCTGTCCTGAAACTGTGCAGACTGTCTAGATGTGTGAACTTCAGGTCTGCTTTGGGGGATTTACACAGACATGCTTTTTTTTTTTTTTTTTTTTTTCTCTTCTGGGGTAGCTATTTGGTACCTCAGTCAACCGCAAACCTTTATTGAAAATACATTACTGTCAAATGGGAGCGTTTTGGAAAAAGTTTTAAGAAAGTGAAAATGTTCTGGATGTGAATCAGACAACAGTAGAAACTCAGGTTGTCTTAAATACTCATTCATTCATTATCTGTCAATGGACGAGAGTCAGGGTTCACCCCGGGCCGGTCCAATCACAGAGCCACACATAAATACATGCAGAAATTCATCCTGCTATTCACAAATCTGGACAATTTTGGGTCTCCTGTATGTTTTTTGGACTGTGGGAGGAACCCTGGAGAACCTGGAGGAGCCCCACGCAGACACGGGGAGAACATGGAGTCTCCACAGAGAAAAACACAGAGTGGGAGCCATAATGAGTCTTGCTAAATCGGAAGCGCTAACCACTGCACTGCCCATATATATAAACAGTATATGTATGTTTATGTAACTATATATATACATTAATAACTGAAGTTTTGCGCAACTGGTCTTCAGTTCCATGCAGGACCGTGCTGATGCGTCTGCACGTCAAATCACGTTGTGCTCGCCGCCCCCCCAACACACCCCCGACCCCACGTGCCTCCACCTTCCCTCTGGTCTGAGAGGCAGCGTTTGAACTCAAATATTAACGAAGAGTTAATGAAATCAGGCTCCCGGCCCCCTCGATCCCAACGTCCGTCTGCGGACTAGATTCGCACAGGACAGAGGAGGAAGCTCCAGCTTGTCAGAATGTCCTCGAAATGGAGTATGACATGTTAATAACTACAATTACAAGTGCAGCCAAGCTTTTTTTTTTCCTCTTTTTTTTCTGGCAGAACCTCAGACGCACTGCCAGAACCCAAGTCAGCACATTCCAGCCCGACAAAAACACAAGGGGGCCTCCAAAACACGGCGAATAAGTTTGCAGGAACGCCATCTCCGGCGAAAAAGAAGATCTTTTGATTTTATGTTTGCTCTGAAAATCAAAACCGCCAACATCACTTGCTCCCGTCCAGTTTCCACTCGGCGTGCCCCTCGGGGATATGCAGCATCTGCTCGGCCCATCAGGTACTTTCATTTTTACCAGGACCTATATTTGCGGTGCGCTATTGTAACCCCGCCCGGTAGTCTCGGTTCTCGGTTCAGACTCTAAAAGCTGCTTCTGAAAGCCGCTTCGGCGAGAAAAAAACCAAACGGGCAGAGCTGCACGTGCAGCAAAGTCGCCCCCTAGCCGGAGAAGGTGTTTAAGAAAGACAAATCATCAAGAGGAGGAGGTGTGTGTGTATGTGTGTGTGTGTGTGTGTTCGGACCGACCTCTGGCGTCGTCTTGTTGAAAACGTCCTGGCCACGGATGACGTCTGTCAGGACCCGGTCCCTGAGCTGCCGGTATTCCTCTGCCGTCAGCTGGATGGACTCTAACTCTTTGCCGCAGCACAGGCACGAACCCCTGCAACACGCACAGACATATTGCACGTTGTTCTACGCATCGTGCAAACCCGTGGAAAAGAGGTGCACCTACTGCGGGGTGGCGCTGGTCCACTGTCCTGTCCATTTCTGCCCCGGGAGGCTGGAATCAGAGGGGGAGAGGAGGTTAAATCCAGGATCTGGTTGATCTACTTAGAAACAAAAGTAGAAGTGTGTTTCATTTAATTCATCCTTTATTAATCCCTGTGGGGAAATTCATTCTCTGCAATGAACCCATCATGGATTAACCAAATTGTACGATACGCCTTATAAGCTGTTTGAATCAGGTTTTTCATTGATGCGGATTTAAAATCAAGCGGTGGCCTTTTCAGATTTGTGATTTGTGATTTATTAACCCTTCCTGACCAGACCAACATCTCTCTCAGAATCGTCCTCTCAAATCACGGCGCCGCTCAAGAGGAACTTGCCGCGGACTTCGAATATCTAAATTAAATATCTCGGACCACCGGCTGCTACCTTTCAAACCAGTTCTTGATGCTCCTGGCCAGGCTCAGTTGTGGGTAGACTTGGTTGTCCCTCATGTGGAGGAGGACTCCCAGCAGCCTCTCCTGGGACGAGGCCCCTCCATCCTCCACGTTCGCTCCCACCTTCTGGAACAGGCTTTCCCAGGTCTCCTGATGGGGGGTGAGTCCCATCTCCATCAGCTCGTCGTAAAGACCCCAGGCGGTTTCCGCTTCACCGTTCAGCATCGCAGCCCGGATGACGTCCCCGTAGTTACGCGGCGACGGGGTAAACACCTGGAGGGTGATGGTAAACAGCAGGCGGTTATATCCTCCACCTCAAACAACAAGTCATACTTAATGGGACGTTAAATAATGGCAGCCTTTTCTGTTTACGCATCTTTCCAAACTTACCCTCTTGAGATCTTCCAGGATGCTGGCGGCCTCCCTCCACCTCGTCGTTCGGCTGAAGGACTTGATAAACAGGCTGGAAGCTCCCGTTTCCAGAGCGGGGAAACTTCCGCGCATGATGTCGTACACGTCGAACGCTTCTGTGTCGTGGCCCCCGCTCACGCACAGCGTCAGGTAACGCAGCAGCAGCTCGTAGGAAAGGGTTCCTGTTTCTGTGGCGACAAATGTCAGCAGGGACCTGTGGAAGGGAGGTTCGGATATAATCGTCTATCTTGAGTTGTCGTCAGGCCGACAATCGCTGGACCCCAACGTCTCGCCTGCCTAAACCCCCCTTTTCCTCTTACTTGGCGATATCCAGCTCTGCCTTCGCGGTGAACAGCGTGCACATCATCTGGACGTCAAAGCGCGGTGGATTTCCCAGAGACTCCTTCAACTCCTTCCACTCCTCGGCAGAGAGCGCGCGGTCCGGCGGTTGCAACTTCCCTAGAAGATACGAGAAAGCTCTGGTGAAGCAGATTATCTATTTAATCTACTTCAGAGGTTAGCTATGCCTCAGGGAATTCAAGGAAGTCTTTATTACACCAAAAACTTCCTGTGTGTGTGTAGATCTCTTCAGAAAACACATCTCCTACCTTCTCTCCTGGTACCCCTCCTCACAGGATCCGCCTCCTCTTCTTCCAAGGCCTGGCCAGTCTTCCTCTTCAGCATCTCCGCCGTCCTCTTCGCCGTCCCGGCGGCAAACACTGATTTGTTCGGGGGAGGCCTCCTCTGAGGAGCGAAGGTCTTCTCTCCTCCCTCCGCTGCACCATCCCACAATCCCCCTTTCTCCCGTCCAACGACATTACTTTTTAGTCCATTACTCCTTCGCCCGTTTCCTCCGCCTGGGCTGGGGTTAAAGTCTCTTGTGGACAAACAGCGTGCACTTGGAGGCAAAAACAGAGATGCTGAACATGCTTGATGTATGAGAGGCTTTAGTGGTTTTAGGCACCTTTGGACTTTCAGCATCAGAGTAGACGCCATGTCTGCTTGGATGTCTTATGCAGGAGTCATGTCGACGCTTACTACATATTCCATGTCGTGAAAAAATCTGAATAAATACTTTCACTCAAGAGAAACACAAAATTAACAGTGGTATTAGTTACAATAAGTTAGGAGGCTGTCAATCAAACATGGCTGCTGGCCGTGCTGGGGCTGAACTTTAGCGGTTATTTAAGCCAGACAGCAGAACTCTCTCTCTCTCTTCAATTTAGCATAACTATTATCCTGAGATAAACCTGCCTTTGAATTGAAATACTCATCTTATTTCAGCTCATCGATATCCATGCCGGGATATGTTGACATTAGTCGCACGTAATGACGTCATCAATAAGCGACGGCGGCCTCAACACACACCTTTGAAACCGGAAAAAGATATTTTCACAATAAAAGCATCATTTTAATACTGTGTGAAAAATATCCAAAGTTTGTGGACAAATATGACAAAAATATTCTCTTTCACAAACATAAGCATGTTTTTTCTTAATTTAAGGCTAGTTTTTTATTAGTTCGGATGGCTATAAACTGAATTTAAAACACAAGAAAAAAAATATTTCGAAAGTAAACCGGAAACGCGTAGTTTTGTGTGGTTAGCAACTTCACATCGTCCCATTTCAGGCGGTTTCCAAGATCGAAAAAGTGAATTATGATGTAATTTTTTAGAGTTACGTTAAAAAATGGCCATGGCCAAAGAAAAACAGCCCCACTGGTCGGATATTTTGAAAAGGAGGCTAACAAACACCCCGAATGGTAAGCAATAACGTTGGCTAATGTTAAGCTAACCTTCAGATTGAGCTCATCTATCGAGCCAAAGTGTGTTTACACTCACCGATTGTGTCCGAAATTACAGCCGAGAGGAGCGAAGACGAAAAGAAAGCGGAGGAAACCGAACTTTTCTCCAAGTTTTACTTGGAATGGAAGGGTGGAGGCGACCAGGACAAGTCCTACAAGAACATCCCGAGGTTTTACTACAGGGTACTGATCCGCTCGGTCGTTTAAGTTGTTTTTATTTTGTATAACTCAAGAAGACAGATCTCTTGTTCATCTCAACAACGGTAGTTTTAAATTCAAATGTCCATGTAAGTCGTATCATCAGGAAACAAAGTCATGGTTTAAAGATGAGAACATCAGCCACCAAAGAATCTGGACTGTCAGAGTAAAGATTCTTGACATAAGTATTTGAGTATAACAAGAGAGTCAAAGAGAGAAGGCAGAGAAATCATAACAGCTCTGGTGTGGATTTGCAGCTCCCAGCAGAAGATGAAGTTTTACTCCAGAAGCTGAGAGAGGAATCCAGAGCAGTTTTCCTCCAGAGGAAGAGCAGAGAGCTGCTCGATAATGAAGAGCTGCAGGTAACACATCCCTCTGAAGACCTGCTTCCTTCTCTTCCCAAATGAATCTGGTGTTCTTTTTCTTTTAACTCACTCTGGCTCTTTTGCAGAATCTGTGGTTTCTGCTGGACAAGCACCAGGTGCCTCCGGTGAGCGGGGAGGAGGCCATGATCAGCTATGAGGCCTTCCTGCAGGTCGCAGATAAAGCCGGTCCCAAGTGCACGTACGTTTTAAGGGAGTTTTACGTTTTCGATGGAGCGACGTGTCGTCGTCTGACCTCATGTTACCATATTCTATCAGACCACATTCAGATTGGGTTCCGTGTCTGTCATTCCTGGCTGCTGTTTTCAAATTCACACGTAGAAAATGGCACGAGTTCCACCTGGATGGACAGCGCGACATCAGAGATCCAAACATTACTGGTGCACTGCTGGATTTTTGAGGCTAAATCCTATTAATAAAGATGTAAATGGACACTTCAGCGCATTCTGTGCGTCAGCAGCAAGCCGACGCCTGGCTCGATTTCACATGCTTTCACCCGCCGCCTGCAGCCGCTGGCTAATTACATATGACTGAAGAAATGTAAACAGAGCAGAGAGCAGTAACAGCTTCTCCCTGTTTGTTGCCCCACTTTCCCCATCAGGAAATTCTTCACGGCAAGAGTTTACGCCAAGCTGTTCCACAGCGACCCGTACGGCAGAATCTCCATCATGCAGTTCTTTAACTATGTCATGAGGAAAGGTAGGAAGCCTAGTTGTTCCCTCTCCTTTGTCCTGTTCCAGTTTAAAACAGGATGACAACACACTGAACGGCAAAATGCATCATAGCTATACGAGTGAAAGCAAAAAGAGAAAAAAGAAGAAAAAAGTGTAAATAACACTCAGTGATTAGTCTTAGTACTTATAATTAGTATAAAAATAAAAGATTAATAAATCCAGTACGTGCTCCAATTGAAATAGAAATACGAATACATTCTGTCTATTTCATTTGTATTCTACATTTTTGTGTTATTTTAGTTTTTGAAAATGGCTTTTAGTTCCAACTTTATGCAAAACACAGAATGCTCCCCCTAGCGGCAGGTGTTGGTACTGCACCATGGGAGATGAACAGAGACCTCGTTGGTCCCGAAGCTCCTTCTAGGTTTCAAGAGAACCATTGTGCGCTATGTGATGACTCACCTTTGACCTCCTCCTCCTCCTCTTCTTCTCCTCTCTTTGAACCAGTGTGGCTCCATCAGACCCGGATAGGCCTGAGTCTATACGATGTGGCAGGGCAGGGCTACCTGAGAGAATCGGTGAGCGCAGCAGCCGACAGCCGGCCGCTTCCAGCGGCCCCCGGCAGCATTGGTGCTCTAACCGCCTATAATCGCCTTGCAGGACCTGGAGAACTATATCCTGGAGCTGATCCCCACGCTGCCCCAGCTGGACGGCCTGGAGAAGTCCTTCTACTCCTTCTACGTCTGCACGGCTGTTCGCAAGTTCTTTTTCTTCCTGGACCCGCTCCGCACCGGTGAGACAGAGGACGCGGAAAGAGACGGAATCGACGCGTTCGCTTTTCACAACATCTCGCCGTTTTGTTTTTCTCAGGGAAGATTAAAATCCAGGACATCTTGGCCTGCAGCTTCCTGGACGACCTGCTGGAGGTACGACACTTTACAGACATTGTAACCGCATACAGTATGTTCATCTCCTAACTTCTTGTTTGGGACGGCCAGCTGCGAGACGAGGAGCTGTCCAAAGAGAGCCAGGAATCCAACTGGTTCTCGGCGCCCTCGGCCCTCCGCGTCTACGGTGAGTGCGTGCACGCTCCGAGACCAATGCGTTCCTAATCCACATTATTGGGAGTGAGAGAGTGAACGGCGGGACGTCTCCAGAAGGTAGAAGCTATCCATTCAGCTGATTGTCAACTCCGCAGGCCAGTATCTTAACCTGGACAAAGACCACAACGGCATGCTGAGCAAGGAGGAGCTCTCGCGTTACGGCACCGCCACGCTGACCTCGGTCTTCCTTGATCGAGTCTTTCAGGAGTGCCTCACCTACGATGGAGAGATGGTACGAGCGGGGGATGGACACGCAGGGCTTAACCACCATGGGGAGACAACGCATGCAACGTCTTCCACTAACTAATTAGACGTCTCAGTCCACCTTGAGCATCCAGGAAATCATTTTCTGTTTTGTTCTTTCTCATTTTCAATTGGGTTTATTCCAGGATTATAAGACCTATTTGGACTTTGTGCTGGCCTTGGAAAACAGGAAGGAGCCGGCAGCCCTGCAGTACATTTTCAAATTGCTGGACATGGAGAACCAGGGGTTCCTCAACGTCTTCTCCCTCAACTACTTCTTCAGGGTATCTGTGGCAAACACGCTGGATACAGTTGGCCTGGGTAGTGAGGGGTTAAAAACACAACGTTGTCTGTTTTCTTCTTCAGGCAATTCAGGAACAGATGAAGCTCCACGGTCAGGAGCCGGTGTCCTTTCAGGATGTCAAGGCACGCACGCACACACACACACACACACACACACACACACACACACACACACAGTAAGATACACACATTCATCTTTTCACATGTACTTTTGTCAGTTCACACACCTTCTCAAAGTTCTCAGGAAGCTGAACAGTTTGAATGTTAACCCCCCAGGACGAGATCTTTGACATGGTGAAGCCCAAAGACCCCTACAAGATCACACTCCAGGACCTGGTGAACAGTTGCCAGGGCGACACGGTCACCAGCATCCTGATCGACCTCAATGGCTTCTGGACCTACGAGAACAGGGAGGTGCTGGTCACCAACGACAGCGATGGCGGCGGCGGAGGCAGCGCAGCCGACCTGGATGACTCATGAGTCCTCACTCCTCCCTCCTCTGAACCTTCAGCTGAAGCCGTGCCAACAGGAAGCTGAGCTTGGTGTAAATATTGCTGTTCCCGCTTTAAACAAATGTCTTACTGGAACCTGTTCCAATAAATGTTTCCTCTTTTCTCACCTCCTTGTTTCCTCATCCTCACAAGAAACTATGAACGAGTGAACAGGGAGAAACAGGAACGTCAGGAAAAAGACAGTCTCGGTCTATTAGCCCAAAAACATTAAAATTATAATTGTTTTCATACAAAAGAGTTCCATTTGAAAATTTCAGATTTTGCTGTTCTTTTGATGTCGGTATTCAACGGGTGAAAATCTAGAGGTGGAGTTTATTTCTAATCATTTAAAATGATGTGTAATGTACGATTGTGACTAGGACTAAAGACTTCAATTTTGATTAATTATTAACTTTAACGAACGTCATTGCCAGGGAAGTCAAGCAGGTAAAGGCATTAGGGCGCTAATCCTAAAACCCATTTATTCATTAGCCACACCGCTAATCTTGGTTAGTCGCGGGGGCTGGAGCCAATCCTCGCCGACGCTGGTCAAAGAAGCGGGGTTCACGCTGCGCGGGTCAGCTGTCAATCAAAGGGCCGACATATATAGACAACCAACCATTCAACCTCTCACACCTTATGGACCATTAAATCCTCAATGCACCTACTGGTGTTTGGACTGTTTTTGGACTGGGGGGAAGGCGGGGAACCCAGGAAGAACGTAGAAAACCCAGTCCACCACCAGAACTGAACCTGGAACTGTCACTGGAGGTGACAAAAATAGAAAAAGAAACTATTTGAATGTATCAAGGTTTTATTAATATAAATATGATATAAAGATATAACAGATGGTGAGTCAGTTACGATATTAAAGTAACAAGATTTACGCACCAACATAATTTAAAGCTCATCTCTTTTAACAGCTTGATTTTGAAATATAGGTGTGTGTCATTTCCTGAAGAAGAAGAAGAAAAAGGCCACGGTGTGTCTGCACCCGCTTCAATCCCCGGCTCTCGCTTTGCTCTGCGAGAGGACGGGACATTCGGCCCGATGGCCAGGTCAAAACAACGGGAGGCTTCTAACGGCCGAGCCACGGCGGCAGAGTGTGAGTGTGTGTACAGCCCTCATTTTACCATGGAGCACGTCCTGTCTCTGCACCCCCTTCACTGGTTGGGACATTTGTTGACAAATGCGCAGGACGCACAGTCGACGGTGTTACAGGCGACTAGAAAACAGCAGTTTCTTCAGTGATTGAAATTGTCAGACTCAGAAGTGACGCAGGCGTTTCACGCTGCTCACGCAGTGGTAGTTGGAAAAATATGTTTAAGGCCTTACGTATGACTTGAAATGCCAGAGCTGTCTGAAGGACTGAGCCGGAGCACTGATGCACCTTGTGCCTCTTGTTAAGAGCTCAGAAGTACAAAAAAAAAAATCTAAAAGCGTCGAGCTGATGATGCACATGGCGGATCTGGCTGACAGTAAAGCATGGCGGGTGTAAAAAACCGTCTAAACCGCCAAGAACAGTAAAGGACGGACCGACTTGATACCAATCCGGCTTTTACAGAACAGATGCTGCACTCTCGGCCCTGTGGCTGCCCATG
Source organism: Fistularia commersonii (assembly GCF_037954325.1). Classification (NCBI taxonomy): domain Eukaryota; kingdom Metazoa; phylum Chordata; class Actinopteri; order Syngnathiformes; family Fistulariidae; genus Fistularia; species Fistularia commersonii. Next base: position 3,669,773 of record NC_141291.1, on the reverse strand, counting down.
CATCCCTTTTTGAATTAAATAAAAGTATAGAAAAACAACCTTAATATCGACGTAAAGAGCCAACTATATTAATGTCCTCAATTTATAGCTATGCGTTACTGTTGGAGCGTCGGTCTGGGAGCCTTCAGGACGGCAGAGGAGCTGAGACACTGCTGGGTTCTTCTGGGTCGAGAGGAGGTTCTGGCTCGAGTTCGAAGGAGATGTTCACGAAGGAGGCCCCAGACGCCTCTGGCTGCTCGCTGGTAGCAAGACGATGGGAAGCCGTGGCATCCAGCTGCTCCGCCTGCCGCTGCTCCGCAAACCTTCGCTCCGCCTCATCTGCCAGACGGTTCTCCTCCTCTTCCTCCTCCTCCTGTTAGCACACAAAGCTTCACATGACCATCACAGAATCCACAAGCTTTTGTGTGCGTGGACCGGGTATTGAGCCGTTTGTAGCCGAGCTGGACGGTCATGTGGGTTGGTGGGTGTGTGAGCAGGAGCACGTGACTTACCTCCTTCTTCATACGGTAGTACTCATCAATTGCATACTGATACTTTGGGGAAGTGATGCCAAATAGAGAGGCCAGTCTCTCCCCCATGTAATCACACACTGCGAAGGACACAAACACAGTCAGTGCTCATGGATTCATCTGACCAGGTTCTCTGCTTAGTACAAAATTACATACATTATATCAAACAAAATCTCACTCTTAGAAAACTGCTATTATTTCAGAAAACTCCAGTTTAACAAACTAATTAATGAGTCTTTTTGTAGGGGGATTACAAGCAAAAACATGCTATGTTGTCAACCTTTAACAGGAGCTAGATCTCAACAGGACACACATTTTACCTGAGATAGTGGACGTGGCCATTCTCCACATTTGGAACCAGAAATAGGGCCCCCACGTCAGTTTAGACTGGAAGACATTTGTAGAGAGAGGAGAACATTAAAAAAAGAAAAATCATCTGATGTGCATGACATGAAGATGGCCAAACACAATCCTTCATCATCCATCTAGATGGATCTCCTGCAGAGACCAACCTCCACTGGTTTCATTGTCATTCACCCCTGTCACCAATGGCCCTTACCGCATCTACTGGCATGGCCTCCTTCTTCACAGGCTCTTCCTCCTCCTCATCTGTGCTGTATTCCTCCATGGTCTCCCCGCTGGCGAAGTAGACGGTCCGGCGGGGGACTTTCACCTTCCCGCACCTCCCTTCGGGCTCACCCATCTCCACCGTCTCACAGTCTGTCCACTTTCCCTCGGGATTCTGCAGGTGGTTCCACACAGACCAAGTTTGTATGAACATATGTGTGTGTGTGTATGTGTGTTAACCTTGCCGTGTCTCTGTCTCTGTACTGGGACTTGTTGTTCCAGTTGGCTATGTCCAGTTTACTGATTTATTATGGGTATTTGGTATATGTTGACATATTACGTAGAATGAATCTATTATTTGAATTATTTACAGAAACTTTTACTTTTCTTGTGCTGGCTACTAACTGTTATTATCAACCCTGGAAAAAAACAGCTTAACTAAAAAATTACTCCAATAAAGTTCGCATGTGTGTTAATGGACAACAAGTTAGCAAATGAGCTAAGGAAATATGTGAAGGTTGGCCCAGTCCACGGTTTTTTCAGTCGCCGACGGGTTAGAATTCAGCCACCGCTCGGTCTCACCTTTTCAATTTCCATTGTTTGTCCCAGGGAAACGTTGATATTTGTTAAAAACAGCGATAAGTCTGCCATATCGGTAAAACACCCCTCCTTACTGACGGGAAGCTTTTTATGTTTGTTATTTACAGAAGCACTTCCGCCTGGCGTTCTTCTTCTACCCTACTTCCGGTTGTTTGTCCCCCGTGATGTGCAACACTGCCCCCTAGCGGCAAGGAGCGGCTAATAAATTGAAAAGTTTGCTAAAATCAAATCTAAGTCTAAAAAAAAAAACCGACACGATCAGATACTATATTTTGATTTCCTTATGTTTTCAAATCGGGATCATAATATTTGTAACTTGATTCTAGTATATAGTGACAACATGCTCAGACCGAAGAGTGGGAAAGTCTTCTCGTCTTCTCGAGAGAAAGTGAGAAAGATCTTCTCGATTCCTCTGTGGGTTTATAACATGTGGAGAAATTGACAATAAAGCTGACTTTTACTTTGAGAGCAATATCGCACAAGAGTGACTCAGAGCCCAGGTTGGTATATGACGTCAACACACCAGGAAACACCACCATCTGCTGGAGCTTAGTGGAAAGGACTGGAAAGTTCTTGAAGCCTCTGGACCATCTTCACTCAAAGCATAAAAGCCTTGACTGTCTCACCGAGGAGACACAAGCTAAGCAGCGACACAGAGGAGAACACACACTCTCAGCGGCATTTCACCCTGACATTGAAGATGCTTTGCGTTCATGGATTCCCCAGTCCATCCCTGGCTCTCTACCAGCCTGCGCTCGGGCTGTGGCCGGAGGTCAGGCCTCAGCACGGATACCTCAGGCAGCTCTGCAGGGGTTCGAAGCTGATGGGAAAACTTCAGGAGGAGATCCGGAAGGAGACGCGGCCACTCTGCTGCCAGCGGGAGAAAGACGGAGAGCCCTTTGGCCTGATTCTGGACACTCGAGGATTTTCTCCAGAGGAGCTGACGGTCAAACAGGTGGGACGGAAGCTGAAGGTCAGCGGGAGGACCGAGGAGAAGCAGGAAGACGAGGGAGGCTGCTACTTTCATTCCCTGCGGGAGTTCAGACGAGAGTTTGAGCTTCCCGAAGGCGTGAAGGCCGAAGACGTCACCTGCCGCCTTTCTCCAGAGGGGAGGCTCCACATCCAGGCGGCCACGGCTCCCAGCGTGAAGGAGGCCGAGAGAGAGCTGACCATCAGGAGGAGCCTGCCGGAGGAGGAACAGCAGAGTGTGCGCCCAAACACAGAAGACGGCGGCCCAGGGACGGACGACAGCGTCCAGGACCAACCTGCAAACATGGACTGACCTGCGCATTGACCACAGAGGACCATCTGATTTTCCCTTTTTTTGTGATGTTGTCTACACTTAACTGTTTAATAAATACATTTATTGGCAGCGGAAGTGTTTTCATTTCTTAAAACTTTTTGTTCAACTTCATTTCTAACCTTAAAGTATTTAAAGAGTGAATATCCAACACTGAAACGCTATCATCATGCAGACTCAAAGCTCGGTTATTGGACCATTAACCTTCTCCAGGCAAATGTTGCAGATTTGCGACAGCCAAATATCAGATTTTTCCTGCAACTACAACTTAATTTGAGCCTGAGAGGGTTAAGAATTGCTTAATATTCATACACACAATTCCATTCTGTCTGCTGGTGAACTGGGGAAGCAGGAACCAGAAATCGCCTGTTATCTGATATCCATTCAAATATCCCGGTGGGACACATGGGCGAGTCAAAGCTCACACTCACCCAAAGTCCTGAGTGCTTCCTCCTCGCACGAGACTTTCTGACGCCCACTGTGAAGTACAGAGTCCATGAGGGATAGTCCCTGAGCGCCTGATTGATCAGTTAGTGGGGGTTGGAGAGTTGGGCGGATACAAATCTTAATCCCTCTTCTGGGATAACTCTTAATCTGATTTGAAAAAGTTTGCATGCTCAGGATATGAAGATTATCCTCACGTGTTTCCTCTGCAGATAGAGAAGATAACCAAGCAACAAGAGGAGACAGGGTCATAAACCCTTCCAACAAGTTTTGTCCTGTTTTAAATCCCTGAGGTTGAATTTCTTTTGACATTCACACAAAAAAATATCAGAAATCATTTGCAGGGAAACAAACAAAACAGATGATGTGAATTTATAAGGCAAGGGCAGGCGGATGTCAACATTCCACACAACGGAGCAACAATTCCACATCTTTATTAAACTTTTGAAGCAGCAATAACAGATCACAACACGGCGGCATGGTAGTGACTAAACCCAGACAAATGTCAGATTTAAATCTTAGCGCTTTGTCTTTTCAGATAAAATCATGAGAAGAATTGTCACATTCCCAATCCAAAAGGGGGAGGGGGCGAGTCAGCACTTTGTTTTCATTAAATTTTTGCATATTCTATAAAGTCCCTCATTATCCATGACTAAATGCACACCTGTCAGCTGTCAAAGGAACATCAAGAAGAATCCAACCATTCTCCTTTTCCACATCTACAGGCATTTAAAAAGTCTTCAATTTGAGCTGTGGGAGGGAGATGAAGAACCTTCTGGGAACCCAAGGAGGCTGGGTTAGAACATTGATACACACACACACACACACACATACCTTGTCCAACTATCAGTCAATAAAATAGCATGGTATTTCTGTACTTGTGCACATGGCACCTGGTTTTTGGGCATATCTTGATGTCTTTCTTTTTAACTCAGTATGACTTTATGCAGTTACTTCCTCTTGATTTCATGAGTTCCAAACTTTGGTTCTGCGTTACATTTTCATTACAGAAAAGGTGAGAGGAGTTACATACTGTACTTTACAAAACAGTGAAGGTTGAAAACATGTATATGGAACATACATAAAAGGACAGAAAGGTGGGTGAACAGACAGACATTTATAAACCAAACCAGGCCCCGGGGCCTCCACCTACTGCCTGAAAACAAAACAGACTAAGGCAGATCTTCTTCACCCTCCTCCTCAAACTCCCCCTCTTCCTCAGCAGTGGCGTCCTGGTACTGCTGGTACTCGGACACCAGGTCATTCATGTTGCTCTCAGCCTCCGTGAACTCCATCTCGTCCATGCCCTCCCCCGTGTACCTGAAACGAGAAGTACAATGTAGGGCGGGATGATGCGCTCCAGAAGCGAGGTCACTCACAGAATCTTGCAAAACGTGCACTTTACACTCAAATCTGGTCCACAGTCCTGTCATCTGCCTTGTTTACTCACCAGTGGAGGAAAGCTTTACGACGGAACATGGCAGTAAACTGCTCTGAGATGCGCTTGAACAGCTCCTGGATGGCTGTGCTGTTGCCAATAAAGGTGGCAGCCATTTTGAGGCCACGGGGTGGGATGTCACAGACCGCAGTCTTGACATTGTTGGGAATCCACTCCACGAAGTAGCTGCTGTTCTTGTTCTGCACGTTCAACATCTGCTCGTCCACCTCTTTCATGGACATGCGACCTCGGAAGATGGCTGCCACCGTAAGGTAGCGGCCGTGGCGTGGGTCGCAGGCCGCCATCATGTTCTTGGCGTCAAACATTTGCTGAGTGAGTTCAGGAACTGTCAGCGCCCTGGAAGACAAAAGGAGAATTCATTATTCATCAAACATATTAAATACAGATTCTTTGTTTGAAAAAAGCCGCACCTACCGATACTGCTGGCTCCCCCTGCTGGTCAGGGGTGCAAAGCCAGGCATGAAGAAGTGCAGCCTGGGGAAGGGCACCATATTGACTGCTAGCTTCCGCAGATCGGCGTTGAGTTGGCCTGGGAAGCGCAAGCAGGTGGTCACCCCGCTCATGGTGGCCGAGACCAGGTGGTTGAGGTCGCCATAGGTGGGCGTGGTGAGTTTCAGCGTGCGGAAGCAGATGTCATACAGAGCCTCATTATCAATGCAATACGTCTCATCGGTGTTCTCAACCAGCTGGTGGACAGAGAGGGTTGCGTTGTACGGCTCCACCACGGTGTCCGACACCTGGTGGGGTTAATGGAGAGAGGGGCGGGATTATGACAAAGATGGAGGAAGGGTGTGTGATTATGTGATGATATGTACCTTGGGGGAGGGGACCACGCTGAAAGTGTTCATAATGCGGTCTGGGTACTCCTCCCGGATTTTGCTGATGAGAAGGGTGCCCATGCCGGACCCTGTGCCTCCTCCCAGGGAGTGCGTGAGCTGGAAGCCCTGAAGGCAGTCGCAACTCTCGGCCTCCTTCCTCACCACATCCAGGACAGAGTCCACCAGCTCAGCTCCCTCGGTGTAATGGCCTTTAGCCCAGTTATTGCCTGCTCCACTCTGACCTGGGTGACATTCAAGTGCATTAGCTTGAGCATGCTTGCAAATAAAATAAAGATATCTTTGAAAGTGCTAGTTTATAATTTGATTAAAAGTCTGCACAAAAGTATTTTCCAGTTCTGCAATGACAGCGGAACAGGACTAATCATAGAAACTGATAAAACATCACTCGATAATCTTACCAAAAACAAAGTTATCTGGTCTAAAGACCTGTCCGAAAGGACCGGACCTCACGGAGTCCATGGTCCCGGGTTCCAGGTCCACCAGGACTGCACGTGGGACATACTTTCCACCTGACAATGACAACAGAAGGACAGGAACCAACGGCAAGATTATTATCAGCATTCATTCACATTGTTACCCATATCTTTGGGATTCATTTGCATGACTGAATGTTTTTTTAATGCGTCTGTGTCCACAAAAACATTTCAAAAACTAAAATAACAACATTAAGTAGACAAAGATTAATATTTTTTTTTCCCTTCAACTGATGATATAAGAAACACACCCCAATGCTAATGTGGGTCAAGGAATCTAAATCTTTCAAAGCCATTGTAAGAATGTCTAAAGACTGAATTGAATGAAAATATCACAAAGTAATGCTTCGAATTGAGGTACTTTGGCTGTCTCACAGCAAATTTGAAATTTCAAATACTTTGAAGCTGTGACTGGCTGGGTAAAATCGCATCCGGCTTAGTAAATGCAAGCAAGTTGTAGTTTGAATTCAATGGTGTCGAGCTTGCTTTGTTTATTTGTTGATTCGGACACCAGGAGACTGTAACTATGGTGCGTCAGAATAACCCCCTACCGGACGCAAAAGGTAGTAAGGAAAAACGAATTTCCAGGACTCCTTTAGAAATTAGCCCGAGGCTCCGAGCAAAAAGGGGGGAAAAATTACCTGTTGCTTCGTTGTAATAAACGTTGATTCTTTCCAGCTGCAAATCACTGTCACCGTGATAAGTCCCGGTCGGGTCGATGCCATGTTCGTCACTTATCACCTCCCAGAACTACGGGGCGAAAAAGAGAGAGAATTAAAAGCTACGGGCTAATTTAGTGGCCTTTACCCTTGCGACACCAACCCAAAAGGAGAATGGACGCCATAGCTATCATTAGCAGTGTAAGCTAAGGAAGCTAATTTAGCTGCCCGCCAAACAAATCGAGAACAGTTTATAGAAGGTAGTTTCAACAAGTTTAAAATTAGTTTTTTCTAACCTTGGCTCCAATTTGGTTGCCACACTGGCCTGCTTGCAGGTGAACGATTTCCCTCATCTTTTTGTCGAACTTTTTAAAAATAAAATTCAAACAAATTGTAAACTAATTAGCCCCACAGACAGACTTGTGAACGCTTTCAGTCACCGACACCCGAGCTAACCTGGGAACTCAGGAGCGCGGCCAGATACAGACAAGCTGATGAACGCCATTGGATCACGCATACGTCACTCAAAGCAATAGGCGCGTCTCATTGGTTGCTGAAACGTAATTCTCAACGTGATTGGATAGTTTCTTCTTTGGTGCTCCGTTGCCACAGTAACATAACAAAGACGTTAGGAAATATGAAACCTCTGCAGAGAACTTGTTCAAAACTCAGGGAGCGCGGGATTTTACCTGTTTTTTTTTCCCCACCCCGACCGTTTTCAATCATTTGTTTGAGATAATCTGTTAACGCAATGTTTCAAGACTTTCTACACTATCCCGACCCCGATTCCATGAGTGGGACCTTGACCCCACATGTTTTGGTCCTATCGGATGCCAATCTTATCCTGCATGTATTTTGGAATCCTGAGCAAGACTGTCGAGGTCCACTAGTTATGATATGCACACCGATACACTTGGAATCTGGAATCAACTGGTTTCTTAAGAGCACACGAGATTCATTTGATTGCAAACACAAACACACACACACACACACACACACACACACACACACACACACAGCTGCAGGATGCAAAGAAGAAAAAAAAAAGCATGCAAAAATACATTTGCCTTTCCGCCTGGTCATACAGAGGTTTCCTCTTCTGATCACACACCCTCATGTAGGTCAATGTAAATGCACTTTTTAGAAACAGGTCATTGTACAGGGTTACTTGTATTTATTCATCCGTTATAATCCACATTGAGGAACGTCTAGACTTGAGGAAAAAATCCTTAACAGGCAGGAACCTGAGACTGATCAAGTGAGGTGACTCAAAGAGTACCCAGGTTTAAAGCATATCCCGGTTGTAAGACTGTTGTTTTGTTTGCATTGTTAATTTGTCTTTGCTATTTGGGACTCGAAAAGCACAACTAAACATAATATGGTTTTTGAGAGAAAAAAATGATGTTCACATTAAACAACTTAAAGTGTTGTCAGGTGAGGTTGAGCAAGTCTATTCATTGATACCTTCTACACTGGCGAACTCTAACAAGAAATATTCCTCCAATGAGGTCATGTCAGTGTCAGGAGAATCAGGATCACTTGACGTCCCAACTATGTGCTGCATGTTGTTGAAATGCTTTCGACGTGAAATCAGTGTGAATATGAACCAATAAACAAGCCTTGCCCAAAACTCCTGCTATATCGATACTCATACTGTCACAGTTATCTGAGATTCAAAGTGATTATTGTTATGTGTAGTATGGAAACGCATTTTCCTTTGCAATGAAATTCTTATTATGCTGTCCAGAATAAAGCCATGTAGTTGGGTAGACAAGAAAAAAACAGTAAATACTCAGCATATTATTGTAAAGAGTAAACAGTGTTCACAAGATGTGGAAGTTGAAAAGTGCAAATGGAAACTACTTTATCTTACAATAAAGTGGAAAAAACCTCCTTATTCATCGATGTAGAACTTAACGCTGTAAATCAAATACGATTTTTCAATTGTATCTTTAACTACGCCGTTCATAATAATAATGTAGCTTAAACATAATGTTTTGCTCCCATGGATGTTGTTAAACCCGCTCCATTCATTATTCCGTCTCATGGGAGCGAGGCATCAAGGGTCACGTGACACGTCAGTCCCGTGACGTCATCTCCCCGCGACAGTTCGCGCTCGCCGAGCCAACATGGCGCTGTTTCCAGCTTTCTCGGAGGCGCTGGAGGAGAGAGGCGGGGATCCGCCGAGAGGTGAGCGTTTCTCGGCGTCGCGTACCTTATCGGGTTGTGGTTCGAACGGACGTCTTTCGGAGTCTGGTCGTCCCGGGGAGGCAGGACGGTCGCCTCAGAGCGCTGACAGACCAGACGGCCGCTTCTGTTTACATCCCAAAGTGGAGTCACTTATGTAGTTTCTGCGTGGGCTTCATCCCCCAGTGCAAAACACTCCAGGGGGTTCACTGAAGATGCGTAAATGAGAGGGTGAACAGTCCTATGGGAGAATGATTGTATATATATGGCGTGTCAATGAGAGGGAATGGTTGCATGTCAAAATGACGTGAATGACAGGTTGAATTCGCTGTCGATGATGTGTCAATGAGAGGTTGATTGTCTCTATAGTGATGTGTGAATGGTTACATATGTCCATATGGCATATGAATGTTGTATGTCTGTCTTCATGGCGTGTGAATGGTTGGTTTCTATACAGGTGAATGAGAGTGAATGGTCATGTGTCTATGCTGTGTGGAAATGAGAGCGTAAATGTTGAATGTCTCTACACGGCATATAAATGAGAGAGTGAATGGTTGTATCTCTATCTTTGGTGGTGTGATCCACTTGTCCAGGGTAAACTTTTTTTGCATCCAATGACAGCTGGGATAGGCTTCAGCCCCCCACCACAACCCCGATTGCAGGAATAGCTGTTAAGATAAGGAATGAGTGAATGTATTTTCCTGTACACAATTCCTGCTCAGTGTCATGGTGCCACACGTCCGAACAAACTTGCAGTTCACGTTGGCTCCACTGTGTCACTCCTCGCCCTGGCTTCTGCAGATCACCTGCACTGTTGTAATCTCCTGTTCTCTCTCTGGTCCTAAGAATTGGACTGGCTGACTAATAAGAGCTTCCAGAGCAGCGATGCTCTCTCCCTGCACAGCCGCTTTATCCAGGGGCTCGACGAAAAACAGCCCAGGTAGGGGATTGGAGAGGAGGTTTCTTGGTTTCCACCTCCTGCACAGAACAATGCACAGAACACACTAGGACACCCATTACAGGATGGGTGACTTAGTGTGTGTGTGTGTGTGTGTGTGTGTGTGTGTGTGTGTGTGTGTGTGTTGTGTAACCTAATTCCATTCACAAAATTTGCTGCTTAAAATTGAGTATTGTTGAAACAAACCTGTAATATCTGATTTTGACATAACAAAACTTTAAATAAAATTAATACTCTTTACATTTTGGTTGGAAAAGAAATATTGACATAATATAATCTGTTTCTGTAATAAGTCCACTGCTTCTCCTTGCTCATCCACTTTGCCCATGTTTTTTTTAGATTGTTCACTAAATATTATTAATGTACAACCGGAAGTAGTTCTCATAATAAGAAGCTTTGACGTTATTTTCATTTGATAAACTTCTGTATCATACTTATAATGAAGTGCAGTTCCAATTGAAACCCTCTAATCCTCAGTGTGAGTGGAGCGGAGCAGGAGGAAACGGAGGTGCCGGCCAAGAGGAGGAAAAAGAAGAGCGACAGGCAAAAGAAAAAGAAGAAAAAACACAAAAAGGAGAGCAGGAGATCGTCAGACAGCAGCGACTCGGACTCTGAGCCCGTCTTCCCCAGTGATCTCAGGAGGGAGCAGGAGGCAGAGCGGTAGGTGCACAGACACACAAATGGCACCGTGATTTAAATAAATCTGACATTACAGTTTAGCCGTGTGTGTATCTGCATTCGCAGGGCCAAGGTTGCACAACTAGGAAGTTCCTTCTGCTGGCTGGATGATGTTCAGACGACCCCCGGTCAGAAATTCTGTGTGGACCGTAAACCAGACGCAGCCAACTGGACCTACAAGTCCCTGTACAGAGGAGACGTGGCAAGGTTAAAACACACACAGTAGAGTGGATGTTTTTTCATCATGTGTCCGATTCTAGAGAACTATTTTTGGATTTTGGCTTCATGACGACTTAGTTGAAACAGATGGAGCAAATATTTAAAACATCGGGTGTTTAAAGTCACTGGTGCATTTCTTTTTTAACTTGGAAAACTTGTTCTATCGCCAGGTATAAGAGAAAAGGTAACTCGTCCCTGGGCCTGGATCCACGCAGGCAGGAAGTCAGCTGGACGGATTCTGGAAAGAAGCAAAAAGGCGGGGATAGAAAGAAAGCGGAGGACAGATACTTCTCCACTGTCTGCCGCCAACTGCTGAGGTCAGAGCAGCCCGTTCCGGCGTTCCCAAAGAGCCCCGGCGACGGCAGTGGCACCTCCTTCCTCCCTCTGGAGGACAGCAAGGAGGAGAACCAAAGAGGAGATGCAGGTAAGCGACCAAGCCTTCAAGTTTGCTACAGTGGAACCTTGACTTATAAGTGCATCAACTTGGAATTTTCTGAAATTTGAGCCATCACTCATTGGAGTTTTTACTTCGGGACACGAGCCGAGATCTGAGTTAGGAGCGAGCGGGTTGAACAGTTGGACGCGTTGCCTGCCTCGAGGTAGCCCAAAGAAAATCATGGAAAAACGTGAGCGAGATGTCCATGTTGTCCACTTGTGCATGAAGAGATGGAGAAGTTGATGGAGGTGCGGCTTCAGTAGGTCGGTAGGTTAGCGGTAAGGTGTAGCAAAGTGTGCAAGTTAAATTTAGCAATAGCGTGCAGCATGAAGTGTGTACCCAGTTAGTTAAGCCATACAGGATGAAATGAAAAACCTCCTCCGGTGCCATCGTTATTCAATTTTAAAGGTAATAAAACCAGTTTATTTCTTTAGACCCTCTTTAATTATGTATCATTATTTTTTATACATTATTTGATTTTTATAAAGTCAATTTTTCTTATATAAAACGCGCAACATAACCGAGGGTCTGGAACAGATTAATTGGACTTCAATTCATTTCAATGGGGAAATCTAATTTGATATATGAGCTAATTGAGTTCGGAGCTTGATCACAGAACAAATTAAACTCGCAAGTCAAGGTATTTCTGCAGTCATAGCCACTGAGGTTTAGAAAAGTTTATGACAATTGGTTTTTAGACAGAACGCATTTTGTTTAATTCCACTGTCTTTTATTAGTTGAACGATCCCAGTAGGCGACGTCTCTCCCAGGTTCACGCCTCACCCAGAGGTCATCTCCCATAAATGTAGACGCAGGAGTTAAACTGATAGCACATATTGCACCAGGAAGTGACACTCGTTGAATTATTGAACAGGATCTCCATCCTACCTGAACCTTGTCTACCTAGGTGGCGCTGGGCCGGCATCCTTTGTTAATCCCCTCGGCGTGTATGACAGCTCCACAGCCCTCTGGCTGCAGGGGAAGGGACCACACGACCAGACGGAGAAGAGCCAGAAAAATGACTCAGAAGAGGCGGGGATCACTGCCGTCCCCTTGGCCGGGAAGACGGAGGAGTTCAATCGTCAGCTCAGGGAGCAGCCGGCGGACAAGGAGCTGTGGTTAAAATTCATCCGTTATCAGGTAGGCTCGGAAGATCAGTACCAATCTTCCAATCATGACTCAAACATGCGAGTCAACCATAACTATACCATACCGGATGGGTCGCGGACCGGGTTAACAACGACCGCCATTGGTACTGATGATTGGCACCGTCACAGGTCCATCGGCAGGCGGAGAGTCAAAATAAACATCTGACTTCTCAGCATTTCCTAAGGTCTCAGCCCAGGCTTGTTAACAGAGTTTAACAAGATGTGATGTGAAAGTTGCCCTGTGGAGCTGCACATTGTTTGGATGGAGCTGGACTTAACGAGAACGATATCTCGAGCCACTCTAAAAAAAAAAAATCACCACATCCGTAGAATTCAAACATGATTTTAGTTTCAAACCCTGCAGAGTAGCACCAGCCCTGCAGGAAAATTGTTTCCCATTTTTTTGCAAAAATACAATCCCAGTTCCATTTTCTTTGTTATCCTTTAGTCCCTGACTTCAGACGTTAGGTTTTATCACTGGCTCACAGTTATGGGTTGTGGGCATCAAATAGCAGTGAAGTTCCTCAACTCGCCATCACGGATTGTCTCCAGGTTATTTTAGCGTGTAGTCTCTCCTCCGCCCCTCTTCAGGATGAGCTGAGTGCCACGGTGTTTGGAGGGGAGGAGGAGAGGCAGGGCGCCGATTCGTCCGAGCGCCGCAGGTCTTCCTATCGGGCCGTCCTGGAGAAGAAGCTGAGCATCGCCGAGCGCGCCCTGGCCGCCAACCCCAGCTGCGTTGCCCTGCACTTGGAAAGGCTCAGGATCTGCCAGGAGCTCTGGGAGCCATCGGCTCTGGCGAAAGAGTGGAAGAAACTGGTGAGTGTGTAGTAGGCTTGGTGTTTGCACGTCGAATGGACATCACCAGCTCACCCAATATTCTACCTTGCTCTATGTCAGGTGTTCCTCCACCCCAACAGCGGACCCTTGTGGAGGGAGTATCTGCTGTTCACCCAGAGCTACTTCAGCAACTTCACTGTATCAAAGGTCAACTCTGCCTACGGGAAGTGCCTGAGCACGCTCAGCGCCGTCCGGGATGGAAGCATGGTTTCCCATCCGGCCCTGCCTGGGATCGAAGACGACATGCTGGGTAACAGTCTTTACTCCACCAAAAGTTTCCAGATCATTCTTACTAAAAGCACAATAGCTCTTTGACTAATAAGTCTACCTTGGGATTTCGCTTTGTTGTTTGTTTTTGTATTAAAATATTTTTAAAGTACTTCTTTTTATCTTTGCACAGATATCTTCATGCAGCAGTGTTACTTCCTGCTTCAGGCCGGACACTCAGAGAAGGCCATTTCCCTGTTTCAGGCAATGATGGACTTCACTTTCTACAAGCCCGACAATGTGCGAGGGCTGTCCACCAAACAGCAGGCACGCACGCACGCACGCACACAAACACACACTCACAAACACACACACCGGCTACCTTAATGTGAGGCAGATGATCACGACATCTCACATCAGGTCTCGCCTTGCAGAGTCAGCACCTGCCTCTGCAGGATTCCTGTCTGATTGCAATGCAGTAATACTAGCCTTAATCTCAATGTTACATTTTTGCCCCCATTTTGCCTTTTGCACATTAATCCAAAACTCCAAATGCTCCATAGGTGGATTTTTTCGAGCCTTTCTGGGATAGTGGAGAGGCCAGGGTTGGGGAGCTGGGCGCCAGAGGCTGGAAGGCATGGATGCACCAACAGGAGAAAGGGGGGTGGATACAGCCTGGTCCAGGTAACACACACACATATACACTCTACAGGAAAGACCTAATGACAGATTGTGTTTATATTTTGGTGTGAATTCATGTGCATATTAGTTGATTGACTTGTAAATGTGTGTGTGTGCATCCACAGAAGAGGAGGAGGATGAAGAAGAGGAGGAGGAGGAGGTGAAGGACCGAGGCCAGCCCAGATGGGCAGTCTGGCTGGATGTGGAGTCCTCCCGCGAAGCAGCCCAGTGGCTGCCATGGAGGCCTGACAAAAGCAAGGGCCAATCAGAAGAGGACTTTGAGGACCCGGATAGACAGGTAGGAGGGTGGAGCCACGCCTTGGTGTGTTCTTTACCATCCTAGGGGTGTTTGTTGGCCATTGTCTCCACCAGTATGAATATAGATGCCCTTCTCAGCCATGTATTGTAGAGTTTAAGACCTCTGCCTGCTAGTTAGCGTGGTGCAATGAATGGCGGTTTCTGAAACGTGGTAGCCTAGCTCTGTCGCAAGGAGGATGCTTCATTTTGTTTGTGTAGCCATATTTATAAATACGTAATGGGCTTCACAAGAAAAACAAAACATGATTTGGGTCACCTCTGGTTTTCCCGAGGAGTTTTTTAGAACCTCCAGTTCAAACTGACTCGATGAATGGGTTTGAAAGAGTACAGAAAGGGAGGAAGACGGTGACATGATGGGGTGCTCGGCCCTCTGCAGGGTGCACACTGGCACAGATCCAAACAGTAATCTACCAAGGATGAATTGAAGTCGGTATCATGGAAATACACATTGACGCACCTCTAAAATGTGCGTCGGTACCCACTGCTAATCCTGAATCCGCCACAAATTAAGCGGTGAAATCAGACGTTATCATTTAGGCAAATCCGTTGCCAGGAGCTGCTTCCTGAAAAACCTGTCCGGCCCGGCGACTGCGCACAGCACCGTGGTCAGGGTTTTGATAGATAAGTCAGAATCAGAAGGTCAAAATAAAGCAATGTCACATTTTATTACTGTTTTTTTTAAGGACATGAATTTGTTTAAGGACCACAAAACAATGTTTGAAAGCTCCTGAGGTGAACAGCGTTGGGACGCGGCTGTTTGCCATCACTGCGCCCTGTGTTGTCATCAGGGAAGTGGGTCCGGCTACATATTTGCTTAGGAAATTATCGCAGCTCTCTGTTTTTACATGGTTTCACAACCTGGTGGATTTTACCAGTCGGGACGTGGGTTGAACTCCAGACGGTATACTGGAGACAGTTCCGTCAGTCTCCGTAGGCTGTTGCCATCTGTGTTCTCCTCTTACCACTAGGATCACTCATGAAATCTTTTGTTTGCATTTCTGATTTCACTTTTTTATCTCACACAGCTGCCCTCTTTTTTTTTAACTCCGCCTCTCTCTCTCTTCACGTCAAGGTGTTGTTCGATGACATCGGCTCGTCTCTGATCTGCCTGTCCTCTCCAGAGCTTCAGCTCCGTTTTCTTCTACATTTCCTTGCCTTCCTGGGGCTGCCCGTGGACCCTATGCTCTCTGCTGACCCCTGTCAGCCCGGCCTGATGCTGGAGGACCTCTCGCTGCTCACTCAGGGTAAAACTAGAAGATCTCGCACCAAGACAAGGGTCAGACGGGAGAGGAGACAACGGTGAAGGGGAGCTTGATAAAAACAATATGATGCTAAGGAGTAGGAGTTAATCATTAGGTGGATTTTTTTTAAAGCTATATTTACACCAGTCTTTTTAAACGTACCGCACCAGTCAGATGACAATTTAATTTCAGACCAGAGAGGACATACATGTATTTCTCTATATTTCTGAAGGCAGTAAATCTTGAGGAGTGGAAACTTGAGTGTGGAGGATGTATTTCTGCAGAAAAAGGCCCTCATGGTGGATATTTTTCATCTTCCCAGATGGGAATTATCTGAGATAGTGATACACAATAGAAATGCAGCCTTTTCTCACAATGCTTTTGATTTAGGGACACTTGGCTGCAGGACAGTGAACACGTGAATGAAAACATGTCGTTGAAGGCATTTCAACATCTAAACACGATTCCTTTTTCCTAGGAAACGATCCCCAGTGCCCCCTCACCGCCCACCACCTGCCAAGCCGTGGGTTTAAATCTGTGGGTCACATGACCATTCTTCAGGGAACCAGAAAGTGGGTGGGACTCGGAAAGCAGGGCGAGAGGTTTGTTACCAACACGCTCAACATGATCCAGCCTCTGCTCCCCGCCCGGCACCGAGCCGTCTTGTCCCTCAGCTGGATGCAGTACGAGAACCTCAAGGTGGGGTTCTATGACGTTCTCGTGTACGAAAGGTCACTTCGCACCCATTAACGTCTTCGTATTTATGCGATTGACAGGTGATGCGCTGCCTGCGCGGCAACAAAAAGCGTCTGCGCTCTCAAGGCAAGAGCAGCAAGCGGGTGACCAAACGTCTGCTCAAAGAAGCGGACAACCGCTCGTCACTGGCGCTCTGGCAGGAGTACGCCCATCTGGAGTGGATGCTGGGCAACCGCGACGAGGCTCGTAAAGTGTTCTCCACTGCCACGGCACTAGGGGGAACCAAAGGTCTGAGCTGCCGCGCCCTCTGCGAGCTGTGTCTGCTGTGGGCCCAGCTGGAGGTGGAGGACGGCCAAGAGGAGCGAGGAGGGGGGCTAACCGATGTAGCCGCATCCCCAGCCGTGGGTGTACTGACAAGGCTCGCAGAGGCAGCCTCTTCTTCCTCCCAGTCCGTCTCTCCGGTTTCTATCCTGAAGGCCAGGAGATCTTATGAGCAAGCTCTGACTACCAAGCTGTCCTCACTGGACCGAGACGCCCCCCAGTCAACAGGTTCAGACTCCTAACACCTTCACTTTGTGTCATCTGACAGTATTCTTACAGAACGATAGCTCAGACCAAGTTCCAAATCTCAACCTGTTTTTTTCCAGTAATGGCAAATATCAATATGTGATTGCACCAGTAAATCCAGTGTTTGTATGCGGCTGCAGTTTTCGCTGAGCTGTAACAACACAACAGAGTGATCATCCCTCTCTGATATAATACTGATAGTAAAACTGCACAGAGTGGGCTCAGCGGGTGAAACCCACACAAAAAAAGTCAATAAAAACATCATACAACTTCAGTGTTCCAGCAGGAGCCCCGACAAAGTAACGATGGATGCTCACTGCCAAGACAAAAAATAAGCTCACCAGCCGAATGACAAATGTAACAGAAAGCCAGCTCATAGTAACTTTAACAGCACTTCATATCCAGTCACTGATATCCTGAGAAAGAGGAACTGGGATGGAGAGGTTTTTGTTTCCAGAGCTTGGTTTGTTAATCATCCCATGTCCTCGTTCCTCTAGCACACCCAGAGGATGTGGCATCAGAGAGACTGGGGTTGAGAGGCCTGGTGGGCTGCTACGCTCTCTTCCAGTACCTCACAGTGGGTGTCCAGGCCGCTAACGCCGTCTACAGCCAGTCCAGGGAGGAGATGGAGGGGCTGCACCGCAAGCTAACACATGACACGCATCACAATGGCACCGACAGCTCCAGCCACGATTCTGGCCAAACCAGCCAGCACTCTGTGCGTCTGTTAGCTTCCGAGTGTGAGAAGCTAGCCGTCCAGCAGGCTTGCCTGCTAAAGTACCACAGCAAAGTCGGAGTGTTTCCACTAGCAACCCTGAGAGAGACGCTGACCTCTTCCCTCTCAACGTGGCCCAAATGTGCCAGTCTGTGGAGCATTTACATACAGGTTATTTCTCAGTTTTGCTCAACCGATGACCCCTTTCTTTTCTCACTTGGCATGATGATCCTCACACGACCTTTGTTTTAGGTGGAGAACCGTTACCATAGCGCCGGACGGGCGCGTCGCTTCTTTCACTCTGTAACCAGGGACGACAGCAGCGTTGTGCCCCGTCTCTTTGCCATTGTCGCTGAACAACAAAGAAAGCAGCTGGTGGATGCCGCTCAGAGGTAGGAGCGTCGCACGTTCACACTGTGAAGGGGAAGAAAGATCACGCGGGAGGGATTTTTCATTTTACAGTAACTTAATAAATTAGTTAAACCCAAGACAACTGGAAATCAAATATGCTTTTTCTTTGGGTCACGACAGGTCAAAAGACACTATCCTGACTGTCTTCCCAGAGAACGGCCTCGGCAACCGCATCCGCGCACTGTTTGAAAGTGCCATAGTAACAAAGATGGGTGCTCACTGTCCTTTACTGTGGAGGATGTACGTGCATTTCCTGGTGAGGCAGCAAGTAACAGGCACAGTGTCACAAACACTGCGAACACACAAGATGCCTTCTATAGAAACAGGGATCCCATTGTAGCCATCAATTTTCCACTAAAATCTGCCTAAGCAATTGAGAATCACAAGGACATTTTGTTTTTTAATTTATTTATTTAAGACAAAAGTTCATGCATTCTGGCAAACCGCACAAAGAGCTTGCGAGGTACAAGGTACTACTTAATAGTGAGCTTCATGGGAATATTTGCTTATTTTCTAAATACTGACGAGAAAACAGAAGTATCGTAGTTTCCAGGCTATAAGCTGCTACTTTTTTTCACATGCTTTGAATACTGTGGCTGAAACAACAATGTGGCTAGTTTATGGAAATTTGTGGGCTAACGAACTTTATGCCACCAAAACATTTAGCTTCGTCACATCGGACCAATGAAATGACCGTGAAATCCTGAGGCCGTTCAATTCTCACACTGAAGAAGACAACTTACTGGTTTAAGTACGCAGGAGGAAGACAAAGATAGCGATCAACTGGAGTAGGATAAAGCAGGGATAGAAACTGAATGGATGGATGGACTTTTCCTTGTGTTATTTATTATTAATCTTTTTCATCAGCCGTTTTACAGGCACTGTTTGGTAAAAAGTGAAAAAAAAGTAAAAGTAAAAAAAAAAGTTTATGTGTCACATCTTTCTGTTTGACTATCTCACGTTACAATGTGGACACCTGCGGCTTATAGACAAGTGCAGCCTATGTATGTACACATATTTATTTAGTTCTTTTTAGCCAGTGTGGCTTATGTTCAGGTGCGCTCAGTAATCAGGAAATTACAGTACATTAGCCAAAACACAAGGCGGATCAGCTCACACAAATTAAGTCTTCAATCTGTAACGTGTGTGTTGAATTTCAGGTGTCAGAAGGGAAGGTGGATAAAGCCATCGGACTCTTTTACAAGGCCTTACAGAATATTCCCTGGTCAAAGGTACAACACTGACACAACGTTTCTATCTTCACATGACCTTTGTCTTCTTAGTGATCAGAAAGAAACATACCTCCGTGACTTGATGCACTGAGACATGATATGTATATTGTTTGTGTGTTTGACCAGGGTTTGTATATGGATGCGGTGCAGCTCTTTCCTGATCACCTGCAGGAGTTTATAGATCTGATGACGGAGAAAGAACTACGGCTCCGCCTACCTTTAGAAGAACTGGACATTCTTCTGGAGGACTGAACAACAACAACAAAAAAAAACAACACCAGACACACCTAACTCAGGATTTCTGTTTGACTCGATTTGCTGCGTACAAGTGGAACCGCAGATATATCCAACCAAGTTGAACCTGCAGCCGTTTTGTACATAATGACCCAAAAGAATTGATTGTACCAAACTGTATTATTTTTTTAACTAGCTGATATCATGAATAAAAATCATGCCAACGCTTCATGTTTTTTTACGTATAAATATAGGATCTACATTATAATATTTGGCACTTGTGTTCCTAGCTTGGGGTACAGTCCAAAGCTTAATGCAACTTTATTTAATATTTCTATGTAATGTAATCTCGGCAGCTGGGTAGTGTAAGCAAAAAAAAGTGGGGGATTCAATATTGTGCTCAATTTTCTTATCTTCACATACTTTGAGCATAATCTCATTTCAAAAAGAGTATTTGCTATTGGCCTATGCATTGCCACTTTAATCGATACAAACAAGTTAAAATGGATGCAACCTAATGGGATGTTCTCATTTTAAATCATCATCAGAGGTACTCCTCATTTTATATTTTCTACCTTTATCTTAATCTTTGTCCTGCTTCTGTCAGGGGTCGCCACAGCCAATCATCTTCCTCCATCTAACCCACAGCCAATCATCTTCCTCCATCTAACCCTCTCCTCTCAACTAACTTCCTGTCCATTTTCCCTCCATCCATTAGCCTTCTCTATGGTCTCCAGACCTCCTGCCTTGTACCACCAACCTCAGCATCCTTCTACTCAGACCGTCACCATCCCTCCTCTGTCCAAGTCCAAACCACAGGTGCACAGGTGGAGGAACCACAGGAACCACAAGTTCCTCCACTCCTGACTCACATCCTTGTACTGAAACTCCTCCACCTTCTTTATCTCCATCCCAAATGGCCTCACGGTTCTTCTCAGGTCCCTCTCATTCCATTTTCTACGGCTAACCTTCATTTTCCACCTTACATCAATAATAATTTCAAGAGTAATGAACGCTTTTTTTCCTCTTCACTGGCTCACAAGTCTCCAGAGTGACCATTAAATGAAAATTTCTCTCAAACGGAAATGATAAAATGAAAAATAATACTCCAGAGTGGGTTATTTCAGTTTGTGAATGGTTAATACATTGCAAAGTGGTGTATATTTCGGAATTTTTTTGCGAGAGGCAGGATGCTGTTCGGTTACCTGTCGGATTCCACCTGTCCCATTCACACAACATAAACACGGGAGCGGTGGAGTCACTCCCTCCTGCCGTTATTTCCGCGCCATAGTTTGACGCATTGCAGATCCAGCCTGGCCAATCAGCGGCCTCTGTACAATGCACAAAATATTGCGGATCTGCCCCATCCAATCAGATTACGCCTCTCATAAACAACCCCGCAACAGTGCGTCAGGCACCCCCCCCCCCCCCCCCTCTCGACATCGTATCCTTCCGCCTCCATAAAACCCTTTGTAACTGAAAATAGTCCGTCACTTCCTGCGTGGCTGTGCAGTCAATTGGTGTGCAGATTAATATGACATTAAAAAATAAATAGTTTTCCCGTTGGTCCCAAAGAATATGTCTTCCTGGGAAAATACAAATTTTCATAAAACTTGTTGGATAAGAGAAATAAGCACAATGCTGACAGCTGGGTTCACATTAATGTCACACATATATTTTGAAACACGATAGTAGTGTCACTACGATTTTTACGCTATTTGTTTATTAGTTCTAAGTTCTTCCATACTGAAAATTTTACTGCCATGTTTTGTATCGTCAGGGCGATTTCTTTTTCTTTTTTTTTGCTAAATCTTACATTAACTTCAAAACGCCTTCAACAACAGCGGTCGAAATCGTATCAATGAATTAATCGTCCAAAAATTTCGGTTAAGCGGAAATGCTTTTTGGAGTCCCTGGGGATCAGTGGAAAGCCTAACCTGTGGCCCTCAAAGCATATGTGGCTTATTGCAACGTCAATCCTATCCATGTTGATAATCGTGCAGAAAAGATATTAAACGACAGAAAACACGCAAAGTTGTAAAAAAAAAAAATAGTGCAACTTTATTGGGTGACTTCACGCCACGGCCGCGCGGAGGGGCAGGGAAATAGGGCGGGCGCTTCTCTCGCACGGCGGATGGATACCGTAGGCCGAAGAGCGGTGGTTCGTCCTACCCGCCCGCCACCGAGCAGCCCGGGTTTGTAGGAACCGTCCATTTCCTCTCTGCCATTAGCGTTAGCACACCGCCGTCTCCAGCCCAGAACCAACATGGTGAGTGTTCTTATCCTTATCGGCCGCGAGATTTGCGATTCAAGAGACCCGATTTGGTGTTTAATTGTCAATACGGGGGTGAGGGGTGCCGGTGTTTCCACTGCACGAACGTTGGTTTTTAAGTGTTGGATTGCAATGCCAAAAATAGCGGATGCAGTGGTACCGTCTTGTACCGTTAGCCGCCGCGAGTTAGCTGCCACACGGATAGACTCCGCGGTATGTCCAAGGGATAAACCTTTTGTTGTTACACGATAGTTGCTTATTATCTACCACGGAGAACACACAGCGTGGTTCTGGTGTGAATCCGGATTTAGGTGCCGTGCTTGTTGAGGGACCCGGCAGTGGTCGATCGCATCCCGGGGTTAGCATCACAGCTAATTTTCCGGTCTCCAACCGCTCCACCATCAACCCGCGTCTTAGCGTTTCATTGTATCGTCAGCCGTTAACCGGTTAGCGGAGGTTTCGCTAACTAGCAGGATGTACGAGACTCTCGCCACCGTGAAATACTGAATTATTGACAGCGGCCGGGGATTCGCGTTTCCCCGTCCAGAGGCAGATGTGCGGGGTGTGATGCCGACGCCGCTCCGCCTTTTTCTGTTTGCTGTCAAACGTGGTTACCTTTCTTTGGCTGTGTTGAAACATCTGCAACATTTACACTGCAAAACACACTGAGAGCTGCAAGTAGAAAAGGGGTAATCGAAATATGAATGATCTTAACACGTCAATATGCGTTTATATTGAAGAACAGAATTGCCAAATCCTCTGGCTGGTCTTTTAATCCTGCAGCCATAATTATTTTCCCCTCAAAAATATGTATTAAGCTCTGAAATCTAATTTAAATAAGACATTGCTAAGTTCTAGTTTCTATTCTGTTTTTACTAACCCAGTTTTGCTCACTATCTATTAATTGCACAGTGACAATGACACCATTATCTCGCAACATTGAACAGAAAAAGGTAGGCTAATGCATTAGTCATGATCAGATCAGAGGGCACGGAGGAGTTACATTCACTCACACATTCAGTGCTTTTTATGAGTGGAAAAGAGATATTGAGCGCACGAAGGCTGTACAAAGTCCTGAATCGTTTCAAGTACAACTTTTTTATGATACAGGAAAAAACTTGCCACCGTAGTTATCTTTGTGTGTTAACGAAATTGAATTTAACACTGAAGGATCATGTTCTACAATATATGGTATAGTGCATGATTATCATCCCAGCATATACTTGACAACTTCTTGATGACGGGTCTACCAGAATCTTTCCTGGCTGAAAAGCCCACTGGCCACCAGCAAAAATTGCCTTAAGTTCCAAACTCAATTTTGTCCCACATGCTAAATATTTCCCCTTGGTTGATGTTTTCATTGCATAAAACCTGTTAGTTTGCTCTATCTGTCAAGACAGAAGCCTTTACATAAGTTATCACCACAGTGCAGCTCATGAACACGTCAGTTACTTTGGTTACACTTCACTTACAATCATTGGGATTTTTGTTCTATAGCCTTTATTTCGTCAGGAATGTCCCATTGAGATACAGGATCTTTGTCAACAGCTATGCCTCATCTGAGCAGGTTTTACCTCCATAAAGAACACCATTGTCCATTGTTTAGTCACCGTTTGGCTCAGGAAGGATGACTAAATGAAAGACTCAGGCTCTAGTAAGAACAATTAAGAACAATAATCTGTCTGACTGAATTGGCGAGAACGTTTTCAAGTATTTGTGGTATGAATTTAGAGCCTTTCCCTGGCACGAGTTCAGCTGCAGGTGTGTCAAGGACGCTTGAGTTGAGGATTGTACTGCCAGGGGCCTTCTACCCTTCTCAACTCTCTCCTGTCTGCCTCCTCTTTCTCAGATGCTGTTAAGTTTTACTTCTAAGTCGGTGTCTATAGCGATTTATCCAGTGGTTCTTAGTAACTTTCTATCTGGTATGAAGTTGGCAGTTCCCATCGTCGGTGTTTCATGAAATTTCCATTATAACTGATTTATTCTTGCAGAGTGATGATAATCAAAATGCAGTGTGCTGAGTTTTATGTTTTGCAGATGTCTATGCATCTCACTTATGGGTCACACATTCAAAGGCACCAATTAATAACTTAAAATGACTTGTTACCTGTCAATACAGTGACATGACAATTTGTAACTCTTGTATTTTTACATTTATAAAATCACACCACCAGAATAACAACAATAGTGTAAAGTAAAACCATAGCAACACACCAATAGCTGCTGTGACAGAATGGTTAACAATGCATGGGGCAAGCAATGTTGTTTTGAAAGATTAGCTTAAAAGCCATCAGAGGTTTTCAACTGCTTCGCAAAGTCCTTAACAGAAGCCAAGCACGGCATGATGTGGAGAACATCCCATAACTCAAGAGCCACAGATTGAAATGCACAGTCACTTCTGGGTTTAAAATGAGCTTGGGGAACTGAGAGTAAAAATTGATCAGATGACCTAAAAGCCCAATTGGACACGTAGGAGAGCAGCCATGTAATGGGGTGATAGACCATACCAAGCTTGAAAAGTACCCAGCAGTATTTTAAAATGGGGGCAAAGTGTAAACAGACGTCCAGAAAAGGAACAAATCAAAATGGACAATTATTATTTCTAAGCCCTTATTTCTAACAATTCCACGGGATTCAAGAGTCTCATCAAGGTGAAAATTCAAATCCACTAACAATTAAAACCCTCTCCGGTTTAAAGATCGAAGACTCAAATTCAACATTGAGCTCAAATACAAAATAAGTCTCTCTTTTGATAATTACTGAGAGACCTCCACTAGAACCAGACAGCCTAGCGGACTGATGGAGCTGAAGTCTGCAGGACATAGTTTGCTTAAAACTACTTACGAAACTAGATATTCAGTTACAACGCAGTCGGCCACACACAGAGTATCTTCCAACACTGGGCAGGACATGTAGAAGCAACGGTCAGCTCTTCTCCGTTGCCTTTCATCGCCTGACGCTTCAGTCCTTCCATTTTGATTTCCTTCGCCCATCGTCTTCTGTATCGTCTCCAGCACCACCAGAATGTGTCAGAAACCTTATGACAGCGAAAACGCCTTCCCTCATTGAATCTGTAAACAATATCCATTAGAGCAGACCTGACGTGGGAGTGCCGAGACGGAGTCACCACAGATTAATATGAGGCCGCTGCCGCTTCATCCGCTTCGATCCCATCGCCATCAGGATGGCAAACGACTCATCGTGTTCTCCCTTTGACTCGCACTGAAGAGAACTATGATACTATGATGATTAATTGTAAATAAGAATAAGAACAACTTTATCTATCCCGAAGGAAATTGTTGAAAGCCCGCTATGTTGATGTGCAAAGGACCAAGCATGTTTCAGCAGCCATCCTATACCAATCATAGGGAAGATGTTCTTGGTCTGCTTTTCCTCGAACTATTCAAGTGCTACATAGAAAGTTATAACACCTCACAGCTTGTGAGAAGAGCTTGATTACTCGATTATGAATGTGCTGGATGGAAGTAACCGAGTGAAAAAGGGGGTTCAAAAGTGGTGAAGGTTCGGGAAAGTTATGTAAAAATTTGAAAACAATTCACGGAGTTGAGTTAGTCCGTTTTTTTATTTTAATTTTTTTATGTTGGTTTGCTCTGGGTTTTAACTGTTCTGCTGTTGGCGCTGGAAATAAAGTGCTAACCTCAGTGTCAGCAGTGGCAGTCTCAGTTCTGAAAGAGGCAGTTTTTTGTGGCTGTGGAATTCTTGTGAGAAAGGGTGCAGTCCTCAATGTCAAACAGAATGCATCAAATTCAGAGAAAAATCATATATTTTTTTTACTGTCAACTGTACGATCAGCAATCCTTATCAACTTCGGCTGGTAAGCTACTTGCCTACAATGCTTGTGTTAGTTTTGCCAACATGTCTCCCACGTTTAACAGCCTTATCATAATGTACTGTCCCTTTAGAAGTCTCGTAGAAGATGTCAGTGTGTTCCTTTTCAAAACCCAAAAAATGTTGATTACACAATAGGTAGACCACTGGGGAAATTAAGTTTCTCTCTCAGATGAACTGATGTAACTGTTGGGCTGCCTGCTCTGCCAGCGGGGGGCAATTGGTATGATCCATGATGCTCTAGAAGGTTAGATGACCTGCCAACTGATCCTCCCTAGGAGATGCAAATGTAGCAGCGAGATGACAGGATGTAGATTAATTCACCAAACCACAGCAACCTCCCCTGGTCTGAACTCTGTTACACTCTGCAAATCAGTTTGGGTGACCCTTTTTACACACACACACACACACACACACAAACACATTGTTGAAATACCGCAGGAGGTTGATACCCCATCTGTGCATTCACCCGTACTGTATGTCTGTCTGTCAGAGAGATGGATAGGTAGCTATGCCTAGACCATGACACACACACACACATACACACACACACACACACTTCCCCTCACATGGAGCCACAATGCAGGTTTGTTCATAGTATTGCCCAGAAGGAGTCAGATGCAGCCGGATAGCGACAAGGGTCTGATCACCCACGTTCACCGTGCTGGAAGACGCGAGGACAGGAAGGGAAGGTCGACAGATTTGTTGAGAGACAAATAGACGGATGGAGGAGTAACACAGCAGACCTCCGTGGACCGATTGGCTCATCATCCAGCCTTGAGGAAGAAGGACCTGCCTGTGAGGTCCTGACCACGGCCGGTCCAAAGGTATCGTGAACACCTGGCATCTGTCCAGCTCTCTGCTCTGGAAGGACCCGAAGACAAGTCGTCCAACTCAGGAATCTGATTACCCTTCGAGTGTACTTTCGTCCATTGACCTGTCCAGAAGACTACAACCATCTGTTATTTTCCCGTCTACTTCGTCGCCATGTCGCTTTGGTCAGATGCAAAGTTTACCATTCATTAGTCCGCTTACATTTTTTGCCCCACTGAGGAGGGACTGATAAATGTCTGGCCATCATCTTTTCCATCCAACTTTTCCCCCCACCCAAAGATATGATTACTGTCCCTCCTGTTATCACTCCATCGTCATGCTCTCCAAGAAAGTCGACCTTTACGCAGGCGATGATGAGTGGGTGAGTCTCTCTACGGTCTATGACCTCTTGGATGAGCAACAGCACTTCTACAAGGAGCTGATCCAGCAGCAGGAGAGGAGCTACAGAGCCTTCCTCCAGATGCTGATGGACGCCTCGTCCAGCCGCATAGACGGCCTGGTCAAAGAGATTCATGACTTAAGGAACGGCCTGCAGAGAACCCAAGTCGATGTAGCGGAGGTTAAAAAACAGGGCGCCCAAAACAGCAAGCGGGCCGAGTGCCTCGCCGAAGGCTTGGTGATGGTGCGTGGGGCGCTCGACGCCATCAGCATGAAAAGAGGAGTAGTGGGAGGAAGAGGTGTGGATTTGAAGCAGCGCAGAGAAGCCGCTGGTTTAAGGATGGACGGACGAAGAGGTGGAGAGACGAAAAGAACAGGACCAAGAGCGGCGAAGTTGGTGGCAGACATTACAGATATCGACTTTGAGGAGATAAAGGTTGTGGACCAGAGCATTAATTGCATAGCTAACTGCGTTAGCATCACCAGACCATAAATTGCTGTTCAGTTGACTGGAGGTCTTTTTTACGGGGGTGATAAAATGGGTCGTGTTGGATCTTGTTTAATTTTTGTGACATTGCTAGAATACTATTTCCAGAAAAGGAACAAATATGACTGCCTTTTTCTTCACTTCATCTCAAACAAACCTGTTTATAGTTTTCCAGCTGAACCCCCCCCACATAATTCCTGATTTCTCGGTCAGCGGTGTAGGACGTCTGTTTGATTTACTGTTGATGGGAAAGAAGGGGTATTTGAAGGAATTTATAAATATTATTATAGGCAAGAAAAGTGAATTAAAAACGCTTCTGTTCATCTAATGTTGCTATAACAATGAGGGTTTATGGTTTCCCATAAACCCTGGATGGTTAACAACAGTTGTGTCCATTTTTACTGGACTCATTCATTGACAAGTGCTTTGTGTTTGATTTCAGGCTGACCAACTAACAGAAGAGCAGATTGCTGGTAAGATGACGCCTGAACGTCAAACTCATATTCTGGCCGTTAACACGAGGCTCTAATATGGCTACTGTTTTCAACCCCTCTCCCCCAGAGTTCAAGGAGGCCTTCTCCCTGTTCGATAAGGACGGAGATGGGACCATCACCACGAAGGAACTGGGCACAGTCATGAGGTCACTGGGTCAAAACCCCACGGAGGCTGAGCTCCAGGACATGATCAACGAAGTGGATGCCGACGGTACGCCGGGTCTCCCTTCACACACACACACACATTCTCATTCTCTTAGGGAGAAATACACTGAATACATATTTTAACTCCAATCAGCTGATTGTATTTTCCTTTCTTCCCCGACCGAGCCACCCAACAAACGGTTCTGTAACATTAGCTGATGAGATTGTTTGCTTCCACTGAAACTATTAGAAGTTCAGCCGAAAATGGATTTCAGTGCACAGATCAGTGTGTCATGTGCCAAATCTTTTCAAAAACAGAACAAGTACTAGCGCATGTGTCAGGAAGGACATCTGATGCCAACCTTAACCAATTGATATGCAGAAGGAGCTGAGCAACCTTGTTTTTGCACCACTTGCAGCAAAAGACTTTCAACATCTTAAAATGCTTTATCATGGTACACCTTCAGACTCCAGCAGAAAATTTGTCCTCTCACTGGATGTGCACAATGGCACAAAATAACTGCTGCATGAAAGGATTTACCAAAGTTTGATAACGAGTCCATAATTATGATGTGAATCTAAAGTCTTAAAAGTCATGCTGCTAGAATGCCTTTGCAGCTCCTCTGCTGTCCTACAAGCTTCAGCATGTTCAGCAAGTAGAAGATGGTTGTTAAATTCCGTCAAGTGTTTCCACTTTGATGGAAAACTACCAACAAAAAAAAGTGTGTGTGTGTCCAAGCTTGTTGCTCTGAGCCCGTTGTTATATTGACTTCCTGTCTCTCCTCTAGGCAACGGGACTATTGACTTCCCTGAGTTCCTGACAATGATGGCCAGGAAGATGAAGGACACTGACAGCGAGGAGGAGATCAGGGAGGCGTTCAGGGTCTTTGACAAGGTGGGTCACTTTGTGTTTTGTCAATTGCATTTACCTAATTGAGAATCCGATCGGAAAAGTTGAATTTTCCTGAAATCCATTGGTTTCTTTCCCCCCCGCGGTACAAATTGAGTGGATTCTATGCCGTCTACTACAGTGTACTTGACTTCCTGTGTCTCTTTCAGGACGGTAACGGTTACATTAGTGCAGCAGAGCTGCGTCACGTGATGACTAACCTGGGGGAGAAGCTGACGGACGAGGAGGTAGACGAGATGATCAGAGAAGCGGACATTGATGGGGATGGACAGGTCAACTATGAAGGTGCGTCCCTTTGTAGCCATTTCAGATGCACGGTTTCTGCAGGGACCTTAAAAGTAATAGAGTATTTTAGGATTCTTCAGGTCGTGTTTGCCGCAAACATTTGATCAACTTTCGGCGCTACAGCTTCACTCGGTCTATTCTTCCGGATTGTGAACAAACATCATTTCCTTTTGGCAGAATGTGTACTGATTCGCCTGCTTCTGCTTTCATACCAAGAAACGGTTGCAAACTGTCACTGAGGATGTGATATAAAATTGTCGTAATAGATGTAGACACACTGAGTCACTGATTTGTAATCCCGTTGTGTTTCCCCTGCAGAATTTGTTCAGATGATGACTGCAAAATGAGCTGGGCCCACCTGAACGACAACCAATCAGTCCAATGTTTCACTTACCTCTTATTGCAAAAATCTACATTTCTTCATACTGTTCTGTATAGACAACTTAAACTGAATGTTGGAAAACTGAAAATCTTTCCATATATACAAGCTCAAAAAAGTTCGAAGACAAAAAGAAAAAACTTAAATGAATTTGCATGTACTGGCTTGTGCCCCCCCCTCCCCCGCCCAGCTGCCCAATCAGATCTCACCTTGTTAGCTCGGCGGTCTGTCTGCAGCTGGCCGACTGGCTGCCGCTCCTCTGCTTCCCGGTTCCATCCGCCTGGTGTCATGATTATTTGGGCTGGCCGATCGCCTCTCTTCTACGACTTACTGTTTTTCGTTTTTTTTTTGTTTTTTTTTTCTCCGTTTTCCTTCCTCCTCTTCTTCATGCATGCAGCTTCGGACGAGTTACTGTCGAGGCCCGGCGGCGGGAGCTGCGACCGGGCCTAGGACCCACAGAGTAGGGAGGGTTAGCAAACAGATTGACGGGAGTGAACCAGCAGAGCCTTTGCAGTTTGCTTACCTAAATGAAGTCAGTGACAGATATTTTTAAGAAAAAAAAAAAAAGTAAAATGGAATAAATGAGAATTCATTAGACTGTTTCTGGCATGTCAGGATACTTGCTTCATCCTTTGTGTGTTTACCTTTTTTGGCAGCGAAGGCTGGGTGGGTAAGATTGGATCTCTCCGGCCGCTGAGGGTGTCCTCGGCGGTCAGCGAGGGGCCGGGGGGTCGGGGGGGGTCAGCAGGGTGTCAAGGCAACGGTACAGCAGTAACATATGAGGCGGTATCAGTTTGGCCCAGGGGGTCGGGGGGTCAGCCAGCGCAGGAGAACCAGTGTGGGATGGCCTCCTCCTCCTCCTCGGGGCCTATACCGGCTCCTATCTTCTGTCTGTATCTTGATTCTGCGGGTGTTAATTTCAGTTTGGGTGAGACGGGTCGGTGCTTTGCGGCATTTCTATCTTGTGTTTGTGTGTCTGCGTGCGTGCGTGCGTGTTTGTGTGCGTGCGTGTGGGTGCGGCGAGGCCTGGCCCAGTCCAGCTGTTCTGTTCAGTTCAGTTGATCTGCATTCCAAGTTGTACATGCTAGTCTTTACATTTTGTTTTTCCAATAAAAGACCATGAACTAAGTTGCGTGTGTGCGTGTGGATGTCTTCCATCGAGCCCACCGGTGTGATTCACCCGCGCCACTTCATGACACAACACGTCTTTCCAGAAAGAAGTGAACACATGCCTCAAGACTTACATAAAGTGTGTGTGGGGGGGGGAGGGGTCCTTGGATCAGCTTTCTAAACATCTGAGCACCAAGAACAATCCCACATCCTAAGCATAAACGCTTGAAAAGGCAGATGATGGGATTCCAGTGGCAGCGGCGAATGTTCTGGAGGACCTGCTCGGCAGCCCTCCGGCCATCCCGGCTCTGGGCGGGGCTTCGTGCGTGATGTCAGAGGCTCCGTTCATCCGAGGACCAGGCATCGCTAGGCAACGGATGCAAGCGTGGGACGGGTGGGGGCGAAAGAAAAAGCGCCAAGTCTGGGAGACACACACACACACACACATACACACACCGGAGCCTCAGAACACGGAAGTCTCCCGTTTTTTCCCCCCTTGTTACCGTGAAAGTCACGTGATTAGTGCACTTCGGGGGCTTCTTTCAGCTAATCTTCAAAATGAGGGAACGAAGAAGCCCGACGTGCACGGCAAACTGTCTGAGCACGGACGAACCGTGCGTGATTCACGCACGTGCGCGTGAACTCTTTCCCCGCGGCCTCTCGCGCTATAAATAAAGCGACCGCGCGGAGGCGGGCTGACGCCCGTGCTTGGCGCGCTTAGCAGGATTTGGGCGCGCGCGGCCGAGTTCCGCTTGGCTGGTGGGAAATGTAGTTTTCCCCGGTAAAACGTCCGATCTTGGAGTCCTGAGGTTTTCGGTTCTCCTTGTACCTTCTTCTTGTCCAACTTTACACATGAAGCCCTGAGCATGATGTATGTATGTGTGTGTGTGTGTGTGTGTGTGTGTGTGTATACGTACATGTGATAAACTGCGATTCTCCTGGCCATGTCAATTTACATGAATTAAAAACAAATCTTTAAACAAGGTCATTCTTCTGGACTTCTCTTGAGAGAAACCAGAATTGCACAACTCAAGAAATTTTGTCACCAAGTGATTTGTTTTAGATACTTGGAAATGCAGTGCCTATGTCGTAACAAGGAAACGGTTTTTTTGTAAGTGCTTTCCCATGTAGCACAGATTTCTGTTATTTCTTTCCAAGAATTTTTATGTTTTTTTTTGTGAGGCAACATCATCGTACACTGATTGGTGTGAGGGCTGAGATCATGGTGGAGAAATAGAAAAAGATAAATATGGTGTCAGTCATTCATTTAATTCCCAGAGGTCTCCTTAATCCCTCTGGTGGGCTCTGTATCAACCATTGTGCCCCCCCTGGTAGAAATGTCTAGAACACTCATGTCAGCACTCCCACCGGATGCTAGTTTTCCTCATCGCTACTTCATCGTTCCACCTCCCTGTGGACAAAACTCATGCCTGCGTCCTAGCCGTTATTTGACCCAAAGTTCATGACTGCAGGCCACATTTGGAGCATGTGGCTCCTTTAACTTCCCCCATGCCATCGCTTGTATTTGTATATTCCACCCCTGGGAATGCACGCACATTGACGTACTTAGTATTACAAAATAGTGGATTAACGAAAGGAACATTATTCAAAGTCCCCCGGGAGGGAAAAGGTCATTCTACATTCCTCAACAAAGCTCCTGCATCTCCACTCGTGTCAGTTTACACAACGGACCTCACCCATTGGACCTCAATAACCGATTAAAAAAGAGACTGATTATTTAAAATAATTGTACAGAGAAAGGGGGGTTATTTTCTCCTGGTTCCCCTCGGAGAAGGCGTGGCGCCCTCGCTGACGTCTATCTGTAATCTCTTAGTCCGGGGGCCAGTCCAAAGTATGAAGCTGCTTTGTACCGATTCCAAATCGGATAATCGCCATGATCGAACCCGCGGTCAGGAGAGCGATAGTTCGACTCTCTTTTTGTAAAAATAGACGTGTTTTTTTTACGGTACAATGAAATACCGCCCCTCTGCTGGAATTCAACCACTGCACTTCCGGGTGTGACGTCAACTCCTAGCTTCCGCCAGGCTCGCGAGGCCGCCGATTTGAGTTTTATTTCTATAAAATAAATTTTAAAGTAGAAGCACGAACTGGGATTGTTATCGAATTGCTACATAAGCATCGTTTACCTAATGTATGGACAAAATAAAAAACAATAAAGAACCGATTGGAAGCAGGAGACGAGTCCCGTCTGACCGAAAGAACGAACAAGTTGAGGACATTGCTAGTATTTTGGCTACTTCACAAACATTAAGGAATTTCGTACAAAGCGCCCTCACAGAAACAAACGAAACTATCTTAACGTTTACTCACCAAGGGTTAATGTTCCGGTTTCACCATTTCAGACGGAGGCTTCCGGCTTTTTTCCGCGCTCATTGAAAATCGGACTTGTCGAGCGGGGCCCTCCGGTGATCCGGGGCCGAAAACCATCTCCGAGGAAAGAAGCTGCTTCAGAATTATTCCATTTTAAATAATCGCCATTCTTGGATCTCAAATAGACAGTGGAAATGAAACCATAAATAATTAAACTGCAAGAAACAACAAAACTCCGATCCTTCACCTTTTTTTTCCGACTGGTGCACTTCCGCTTTTTACGTCCCGCGCGCGATTGCTTTTGGCTCTATTATGGGGAATAAAAGTGATGCTCGAATTTAATTTGGACTGAACATATATTTTTAAGTTGTTCACATTGTTATTTGGATCAAATAAAACGATGAAAGGACAGATTGGATGCAAGCGATGGCTTAATTATTTCACCAACGGATCCTTCACTAAATGTACCTGTTGAACTTCCGGATGTGACGTCACACGGCTCTGAGGCTGGTAAACTTTACTGCTGCTCTAACTGAGAAGCTAATGTTGATAAATTGTTTACTATTTGAATAAAATGATTTTTGGTTGAATTAACCTCGCCAGTTTCTCCAGTCCAACCAGAAGAGAGGTAAGAAAAACCCCTGGTGTTTTTGTAATTTTTCTATGGAAATACACAAAGTATTCCGATGCATCCAACACTTTTTGTGTTCGAATGCATTTAAAATACAACGCGACCAAATGTCACGGGTCCTTGCAAGGACCAGAGGAAGTCGAGGCCTGGCAACGGCGACCGTCCAGTGACCTGAGAGAGACTGTAACCGATGCCTGAGAGGAGGTGCCATGTGTGTGGGTACGAAGCGCCTCCTGACACTGATGAAACCTGTCAGCACTGTAACCCAGATAATAAACACACACACACTTGAGAAAGTAACACACACCTGTGGCCCCAGGGTCACAGGCAGATTGTGTGTGTGCGTGCGTGCGTGTGAGAGTGATTCAAAGCGTTTATTTTCACATGTAGTGTAGAAACGTGTTTCCCAGTTCAGTGAAATTCCTACTTTGCTGTCTACAGTGCATTTGGATATGTATTGCTAAGAAATAATGATAGTAAACATTATAAGTACAAAGTATCGGCAGTGAAGTAAGACATTTGAGTGCAGCTCGGTGTGCAACTCACAGTGTAGGTGCAAGGGTGAGTGTGTGTGTGTGTGTGTGTGTGTGTGTGTGCATGTTCCATGAAAACTAAAAAAATATTCAAAATCACAAACACAAGAGGGAGTTTATTTTCTTTAAACTTTATTGTCACCCATGTCACTTCTAGCCTTGAACCTGCTCACACTACTCTCAGCCGCTCAGTAACACCACGCACTCAGAAGAAAATAGATTTATAATTTACTTTCTAAAATAAGAACAATCATAATATTACACTTGGGGACATTAAATATACAACAGTACTCTGTATTTAAAATAAAACAAAACTATATATCGACACAACCGTGACAGGACGTCAGGTCATCACTGCCGCGGTTCACACACATCCAAACACACTCATCATTCGGTCCACTCCAATGCCACGTCAGTCTTTTGCAGTTTGTGTGAGACGTCGCGGTATCAAACCGCAGTGGCGTCAAAGGGATGAATCAAAATGTTTACATTTGTCACTGTGACACTGCATTTATTCTCAAGTAGAGTATGTTTTGGTATAAAAATGGTGTTTCGTGTATCAGTAAACCGTTGGCAGATGACCAGAGCCAGGGACAAGCATCTGACAAGCTAAGCAAAAGGACAGACGCCAGAAGCAGCTAGCTTAGCCCATTAGCACCTTTAAGGTACACCGTGTTTTGTTTTTTTTTCCTATTAGATAAAGTTCAAATTGAAATTTTTACACCAATGACATTCACAGATGGCAAATTGACCAGAACTGTAGACTTCGGACGGAGCCGGGCTGGCTGTTTGTACTTTTCTTGCTAAGATAACATAGACTAAGCTAAGCTAAACCAAGCAATAGCAACAGTGACTCCCACAGATGGGAGGCAGGAAAGCACGAATATCTACTTCACTGGCTGGTGAGGAGAAATGAAAAAAACGCACATGAATTAGCATCTTATCAGCTCAACGGTCAAGGAAATGTTGTTCAACAGAAGAGCTTGTAAACCAGCGATAAGATTAACTGCATTTACAACACTTGAAGAAAAATAAACAGTCTAATCTCCTGCATGTTTAAACACAGTCCAAAATTTGGCATGTAGGGTTGACATCTGTGTGTGTGTGTGTTTGGTCAATGTAACATCTGTTTGGCCTCTTCAGTAAACAAATTAAACTGTTTAAATTCAACTTCACAAATCTGCTGCCTTTACTTTCGGTGTTTAAAAAGCTTGAGTGTGTATGTTGAGAACACACACACACACACACACGCACACACACACGCACACACAGGTAAACAAAATGTAAAATCTGGAAATGTCATCAGTTACTTGAAAGTATTTATATCTTTAAAACCAGCAAATACTCTGCAACACTGCAAGTCACGGACAAGGAGAGAAGTATGTTGGCACGTAGACACACACACACACACACACACACACACACACACACACACACATACAGGCACGGAATCAACAAGGAGTGACGATCATGTCTTTTAAATTCCATTGCATCGTTGAATTGTGAAAAAAACAGGAAAATGTCCAAAATGAGATGGTCTCCATCTGGGCCGCCGCCGCTCCGCGCCCGCAGGACCAAAGTCACGAGTCACTTTCGTGGGTTACAACAAGTAGGTCGAAGTCAGAGACAGCAGAGAACTTCGCCGCAGAGAGAGGAGCTAAAATAACCTGTTTTTAATTGGTCTGATTCTGCCTGGAAAGCAGGACCTGATACTCCGCTAGACCCTTTTTCATTCACTCGCTCTGGGTTGTGGATGGTTTAAGGGACACGTTCAGACTATTGATCCGCCTTTTTTTGAAGAGAAATAAACAAAGAGTGTACAGCGAACACACACACGCACGCTGTGAGTGCAACAACTATTGAACTGCAGTGTCTTCAGAGGTCAGGGTTTCACAGCTACTGCAGATGACGGGAAGGGTAAAGCTTGTGTGTGTGTATTTGTGTGTGTGTGTGCTCTCATTCTGGGCCTGTTTACCCGCAGGTGTCTTCAGAGGTCGTGCGTACGTGTGTGCGTGTGTGTGTGTGTGTGTGCGCAGTCGATAGAAGAGTAAACATGGAAGCACACAAACCGAAGCTGGCACCTGGGCGCGGCCTGGTTGCTCAGAGAGCTTTGAATACAAAGCATCTGTCCTGGATGTTTGGAATATTTCTCTGTCGCGTCGATGTCGGTGCCTGCGTCTAAATCGACCGGCATTCTGTTCGGACAAATATCGCGCGGTTTCCCAGCATACATTGTGTTCACACCCATGAAAGGCTGGAACCATCACCTGCACTAATCAGGATGTTTTTAGAGGTGAAACAAGGGCCTCTGTACACTGATTTTGAGTGTGTGTGTGGCAGTGCAGTGTAATGCAGGCAGTGTGCAGGTCTCATGCAGGCATGCAGTGTGTGTGTCAGCTTACAGTTCCATCATTTTATGCCACTGTACCCGTGTGGTGTGTGTGTGTGTGTGTGTCTCATAGTGCTCTAGGAATGATGGTAAAGGGAAGAATGGGACTGCTGGCCTCCAGTTCCAATGCGGTGAGGAAACACTCGGTGGCGGCGGCGGCGTTGCCCTGAGCCTGCAACACCTCGCCCAGGCTGTTCCACACGTCGTGGGCCGTACTGAGGGAGGAGAGAAGAAAGAATCACCAGAAGGGCTTTATCGGGAGGGGAACCCGTCGGCGTGCGCACGAGGCCTACCTGTTGACCTGCACGGCGTCCCGCAGCACCTTCTCCGACAGGCTGTAGCGCTGCAGCTGGTGGAGGATCAGACCCTGCGGGGGGGAAACAGAACGCTGCTTTAACCCGCTGCCTTTGAATTGCGGAAGCTATTTTCAAGAGCGACGAGGGTCCGTTACCAGTCTCTGCATGGTCTTGACGTGCGTCGGGTTGATGGACAGCGCCTCTTCGTACCAACGCTTGGCGTCATCCATGTTGCCCCTGAGCTCGGCGATCTGCCCCTTCATGAAGAGCACGTTGTGGGAGGTGGGGAAGAGGTTGGCGGCCTCCTGCGTGCACGCCAACGCTTCGGCGGGCTTGGACATGCCGATGTAGACCTCGGCTGTCGGGAGACGGATAAAACTTTGAGTGTCGGGTTTGTTTCGCTTAAAGCAGACATGGGCACTTTACGGCCTGCGGGCCACATCCGGCCTGCCGAACAATTTTCTTTGAATATTTTTAACAAATATTTTCAATCAATGATAAATTCAGAAACTCCCTATATTTTTCCTTTTGTACGGATGATTGCATTCAAAATAATGTCGGTGCATTTATATGATCATTAATGATTAAGTTGAAATAAAATGCCGAAAAATGTAAATATTTAAATTACAGTTTTTATATTGTTCAATTTACATGACATAGAAGTTAAATATAAAATGTGACCCGCTTGCCGAAATAATTGCCCACCCCTGGCTTAAAGCGATCGACTGCTTTCAGCTCCGAGATCTTTTGGAGTCAGTCTTGTGATGAAGATGAAGCGACAGACAACGGCAGACAGGAAGTGAGCGTGAGCCGTCACGTTTATCTGCGCTACCAAGCTGGAAGTGACCACCTCTGACAGGAAGCAGCTACAGCTATAAACATACAAGCCACCCCTCCACGTGTGTGTGTGTGTGTGTGTGTGTAAATGCTGTCTATGATGCATAGTGCACACCGAACAGGCAGACGTGCGGAGGAGCTGGGTCACACACACAAATCCTTGCAGGTGGTGCAGGATGAGGGTTTCTGTCACGGCGCCTCCCTCAGACGGGCTCTGAAGAAATTTTGGTGGTGAAAAAACTGGATTTGCTAGAATTAAACCCTGTGGTTCTGGTTTTATTTCCGCTTGCTGGACTGCCTCATGTAAAAACCAGTTCTATGAGGAAGCGCTGTGGTCGCATCAGGATTCTGTGACGCCACACGGATTATTTTTATGGTTTCGGCTCATTTGTTGGGGTTTTTTCCCCAGCAAATTCAGTCTCCTCTGCTGACTACGATGGCAAAATCAGCCGTTTTTTTTTTCTTCCTGCGCTATTTTGGGATGACGCAGATTTCCTGCATGTAACG
This sequence comes from Fistularia commersonii, assembly GCF_037954325.1. Lineage (NCBI taxonomy): Eukaryota > Metazoa > Chordata > Actinopteri > Syngnathiformes > Fistulariidae > Fistularia > Fistularia commersonii. Next base: position 3,631,492 of record NC_141291.1, on the reverse strand, counting down.
TTAATCAAAAATGGAGAGGCCGGCTGGCGAGAGTGTCGTGGTGAGAAATCGCTCCGTGTCTTCACACACCCCTGCTTTGAATGTGAGAGGTGATGCAAGGAAACAGCTTGGCGGCCAGACAAACAAACAAACCCATGTGACCCGCCGCCGACGTGCGCGTGTTTACCTGCGTGCAGCCAGATCTGGGCCAGGGTCATCCAGGGGTGAAGCGGCCCGTGCTTGGGGGCGCTGCTCTGCAGCGAGGAGGCCACCTCGGACAGAGCCTGCTCCACGCGGCTGGCAGCTATGGACGTGGCGTGGACCGAACCTGGCGGGACAGGGAGCGGCGGTTAGCGCGTCCTCAGCCGGGCGGCGGCGCAGGCTCTCTCTCCAACCAAACCCGGAGAGCGGCGGTCTCGCTCCTTGTTTGGGTGCGAGAAAAGTCACACCGCGAGCCCCAGCGTGGCACGCTTCCACGAAACACGGCACTAAATCCTCTAATCGGTCCGCACACACACACACACACAGCAACACACGGGGGATTAACCAGGTTACAACAGATTAATCACCGCAGTGCCTTAAAAGAAACAAACAGCAGCGGTGCGTCACTCGTGGTGTCGGAGCTGCGTCCGACACACGTAGCTGTTTAGTGCAAACTCGGGCGTCGGTGAGTCTGAAGAAGCCAAACGCAGAGCGGGGTGAGCGAAGAAGGCCTCTGATGCCACCTGCGGGACTCGAGCCTTAGTCCTGCAATCCAGTCTTCGATCCGGCTCCGCATCCCGCCTACATCGGACGGATGAGGCGCCGGAGTAGCCGTGCACTGGATCCCGCCTTGAGGATCGCAGGCGTTTCAATAGCACACTTCCCAAGATGGGAAGAAGATACCGGTTTGCACCTGAAGCAGTCGTCCGGTTTCCCTGCAGCCCCTCTGGACTGTGCGCCGATTATTATTTACCCGATCTGGATGAACTCCATGTTTTTCAGACCGTGTGATTCATCAAACAGAGCCTGCTATCTTTAAACACTATAAAATATATTTATTTGAATGAATATCACTGATTCTACTTCTCGACATCAGCCTGATGGTAAAAACAGCACGCGCCTGAGGACACGTCCTCTCCTGCTTCACCTCTGAGCTACATATTCAGCAGGGGAAGCGTCACACTGTGCTTTCACGCCGGGTGTCCTGACAGTGCACACACACACACCACGCAGTCAAACCGTCACCCTGTGACTTGTGCCTGCCGACGCTCACACAGCAACACATGCACGGAGGCTTCCGGCTGAGTTAAAGGAATACGCTGACGACCGGGGACGGCGCGGCTCGTCGGTAAGCCGGCAGAGGAGATGCGAGCGTGCCTGCGGAGATTTTACAGCTAGAAGAATGCAATCCGTCATTGATTTCGCCCCCTTTCATCCTTTTTTTCTCTGGATTACAGGTTCCACACAGGCTTTTTTTTTTAGGAATATGGAGATTCAGGTCTGGCCTTAAGGTAAAACGACAGCAAAGTTTGGCTCATTAGCGTCCTCTGTCTGCCGCATATGTAACTGGTCAGTGTTACTAAAAATCAAAAATGAGCAGCGCCATCTCCTCTCCTGGAATATACCTTCACTCGGCCTGCACATCTCCCCAGGCCAGAGTAAACAGATTATTGGCTAATTTGTTATGTAAAGCAACATGTCGCATAGCATCGTGTCATGTTAAAAGAGCCGTAAGGTGACAGTGATGGAGCCACAATGCAATGAGCGAGGAGGCCTTTACTTGCAGTCACTGTATTCCTTTAAAAACAACCGACGAGATGCCAAAAAAAAAAAGAGAAACCGAATTCACCCTGAGGCCGTGCACTCACCAACCGCCTTATTAGGTTAACCTTCTCGCCAGCTGATTAAGGCAAATAAGAAATCAGCCAATCACGGGGAAGTAACGCCCGGTGTTTTACAGGTTAGGAGACGACAAGCTTAGAACTGGGAACGAAACTGCTAAAAAGGCAGGGATTGAAACACGTTGCCTAAAAATTGAGTGGAGGAGCGTCTTTGAAAGTGAATTCTAAGGGGGTAACAGAATTTCTGAGCTTAAGCTACGCTCGGCATCGATAAAACATGCATAATTTCTGCTTAGCATCACATTCAAACAATGCTAACAGGGTTGTAAAACTCACACAAACACTGTCTGTCATTGTTTACATCAGCAAATGACCCATGCCAAGAGTTATGCATCTGCTAATGCTAGCTTACAGCTGCTAATGCTAGCGAACAGCCCCTCACCAGCTATGCTATCATCACCTTCAAACCGCTGTCTGTTTGTTATAACATCTCAGATTGTTGGAAGATGATGACCTAATTCAGGGGCGTCGCCGTGGGCGACCGTCACCTGACCGTGGCAGCAGCTCTGGGCTCGGGGAACAACAGATCGCCGCCACGTCGCAAAGGTCTGAAACGGTTCCGGCGTTACATTTAGCGAATCAGTCAAAATTTGGAGAGGTCCCATCCGACGCCAGTTAGGTTCACCTAACCAAACCGCTGGTGAGTGTCGCCCAACGTTCTCCGTGCACAGCCGCCGTGCACTGATCTAGCTCTCGTCAGATGGATAACAGGAAGGACAGAAGTATGGATGGGGGGGGAGAAAAAAAAAGAAACATTAGATGAAGGTTAGATGATTACTTACAAACAGAAAACATGGAGGAAAAACCAAGAGTGTTAGCGTCCTGAGGGCCGCCTTGGAAAAAAAAAAACAAAGGGACGGGGGAAAAAAAGCACAAAGACGAGTGTTAATGGATGTAAGAATGGAACAGGAGAGCTGAAGGTCCATCTCATGGTGACTTAGAAAAAAGAAAAGAAAAAAGATAAAGGACATTTTTACAGCTCAATAAGAAGAACCTGTTTCAGATTCTACTCATCTCCCATCTATTGATCATATATAATCTACAATCATGAAGTGAGTTATTTTGGTGGATACTATACTTTTTTTTTTTTTTCATTTTTAGACTTCGACAACAACACAACTCTTTACAACCAGCACAGGTAGTTCAGGGAAATGGTAGCATGCAGGATGTGGTGGAAAGAGATGGATGTAGGAAGACCATGATAAGGTTATTTCAAGATAAAGGTCCAAATAAGTGAGATATTCAGGTGCTGGGTGATGACAGATGAATGGCTCTGTAGCGGGAAAACTACGCTCCTGCCGTCCAGACGTCTGCGCTCACGGGACAGCGAGAGGCGAGGGTGAAGGCTCACGGAGAGTTAGTGGGTTGACGTTTCGGCGTGTCAGTTATGTCAGTGGAGCACATTGAGTTTTCAGGCCGTTTAGCTTGCAGATTAAGACAAAAAAAACAAACAAACAAAAAAAAAAAAACGCCCTGCTGATCGTCACCTCTGGTGCTCCCTGCTCAACCAGCCTGGTCTAAGAGGAACTGGGGCCCTTTCAGAGATAAATGGTTTGAACAACGGTGTCCTCCAGCGCTGAGACACTGAGAGGAACTTCTCTTTAACTCAGAATTATTACCTGTTAAATGACACGGACCTAAAGGGCGGCCCTGTGATGGAATAAAATATGTACCATATTTATGGCCGCACTTAAAATCCTTAAATTTGGTTGAAAAAAAAAAATCAGCGAGCGCCTTATAATCCAGTGCCCTATGCGTGAATTCTTGTTGTGCTTATTCAACCATTTTATGTGGTACAATGCACTAAAACATCTGTCAAAATGTTTTAGTGCGATTTTGATAGGCGATGATGCTTGATTGATTATCGGGCCGTTCCCACTTGACACGGGGATGTTGTGTAAAAGTCGGTCCTTGGTTGAATATGGGTTGCAACGTCAGACATATAGATTACTAATTATGTAGTGCTGGAATACAACGTTGTCCCGATCTCACACGAACTATCGGAGGAAATGATAAACCCCTCAGAGAACAGTACGTAGTACGCTTAGCTTCGCCACTTTTTGTAACACCAGTACGTACTGTGCTTCAATATAATATTACTGATCATTTGTGTGTATGAGGACCCCCAAAAATGGCAACTGCTCAGGGACATGCTTAGGAAGCGGAGTGACGCAGTAGATGATGGAAATAGAGCAGCCGCAAAAGAATTTGACGTTAATGAATCAATGGAACGGGAGTGGAGAAAGCAAGCAGATGAACTGCCAAGTGAAGAAGACCAAACAGAGTTTCCAAGGGAACAAAGTGAGATGAATAAACTGACTAAACTATTTTGTTTTGCTTTATATACCGTATGTTTTATCATGCACCTTATAACGCGGTGCGCCTTATGTATCAAAATAGACGCGTCCATTGTTATTGCACCTTATGTTCGCCAAAACATGACTTTTAGACAAGATTATAAAAAAAGAAAATCAAGTTGAATTTAAACCATATAAAACCATTAATCTACAACTCTAATTCTACTACAAACACTGGTTTCAAATTGGTTCATTTTAACCGATGTTGCACAATTATTGTGTTATGACGCATTACTGTATTATTTAAATAGTCGGCTTCATCTCATCCTGTTTATAATTTCTCTAAATAACTATTTTGGAAGGAAGTGGAACACTTGAGTCACGCCACTGCCAGAAGAAAAAAAAAAAAAATAATAATTGTGTTTTAATAGTTAAAAAATAGGAGTGTAGTAACAACACCTCCAAAACTCAATGTGCTCTTTCAGGCCACTCTGCACACCATGCTAGCCGTGCTAGCCATGCTACAGGCCGAGCGGACGTAGTGGAGGATTACTATTGGAGGAGAGCTGGCGTAGGGTGACGTGGCCGCGAAAGGACTGAGTCCTGGTCTTGGCAGTCGCAGGAGAAGGAGGAGGCAACAGGGGGGTCTTTTTGGGGGGAGGGGGAGGCTGGAGGATGAAAACCGGGGAAGAAGGTGAGGAGAGGGTGGAGAGGGTGGATATGGTGGACGGCGAGGTGGGGGACACCGGTTCAGAACCAGAGTGAGAGGAGGAGGAACCTGAGACTTACAAAGAAACAGAAAGGAATAAACGCATGAAGAAAGGGAGGTGACACGTGAGGCAAGTGGATGTGAGGGAAAGCTGACACATTTAGAGGTCAAAGAAACGGAACAACATTTCCGAATGAGATGAGAACATGTTTCCCTTCGATGGCATTTCAAATCATTAAATGTCAACCGGCTCCAAAAACGATGATTTCTTGTGTGGGCGTGTGCCTACCGGTGTCGGGGTCGCTGAAATCAGGCAGTGTCATGGCGTTGAGCTGTCGTCTGTCTGCGATGGCTCTATCCAGCAAACTGCTGCCGCGCCCAGAATCACTGCAGCAGTAGGAAAATGCACACACACGTGCACACTTTAAACACCATGTCTTGCATATACATCTGTGCCAATGTGTCACCCTCTGAACATATGGGAGATCTTTGACCCGCTAAAAAAAACAAAATTAGCCTGTAATGAACAGCAGCACATAACAAAATTACTCAATTTTTATTTTTTGTTTACATATTATAACAATTCAATCATTTCCCAATAACTATACTTGAATATTGCCAATACTTAAGCTGCTGTTGTTTAGAGCAACTCATGAATATACCATAATTTCCGGACTAGTGAGCCCGCCTGAATTTAGGCCACAACAGCTAAAAATAAATAAATACATGTGTACACATATAGGCCACACTTATCTATAAGCCGCAGGTGTCCACCTACAACATGAGATATTTACACAGATTTTTTTTTTTTTGATTTTGAATTAAATACATATGGGTAACATCCACAAATACATACTGGAAATGCTTTTTTTTCCCCCCAAACGGTCCCTGTAATACGGCTGATGAGCAAATAATAATTTTACTGTATTATAAATAACTAACACAAGGAAAAGTCCATCCATCCATCCATTTTCTATCGCTGCTTTGTCCTCCTCCAGCTGATCGCTATATTGGTGTTCCTCCTGCGCACTGAAACAATTAAAGTTGTCGTCTTCTTCGGTGTCGGAATTGAACGGCCTTAGAATTTCACAGTGATTTCACCGTTAAGGTTAAATTTTTTAGTGGCGTGAAGCTTTTTAGGCTCCAAAAATCCATAAATTAGCCACACCGATGTTTAAGCCGCAGTGTTTGAAAAAAGTAGCAGCTTATACTCTGGAAATTACGTTACTTTTAAATTATGAGGAGGAAATTCAATAAGTCTGGTCTGGTCTGTGTGTGTGTGTGTGTGTGTGTATGTGTGTGTGCATGCACCTGGGGTTGGTGAGGTTGTAAAAGCTCTTCCATATCTGCAGCATGTGTTTACAGGTGAGCAGCGCCTCCTCTGGTCCTCTGCACATGCTCTCCAGCTTGACCTTTGTGTACAGCAAACTGCGGCGCAGAGATGTACCATCAGCTCGGGCCAAACACGGGAATGCTCTGTTTATGAAACAGCACTTGGTAGCAGAACTGAGAAGTTTACTTAAAGTTCTCCGGGTACTCGGACAGAGCCATTTCTATGATGTTGAGGGCGTCGTGGTAGTGTTTCTGCGCTGACAGCAGCAGGGCCAGCAGGTGAAGGGAGTGAACGTCATCTCCTTGTAGCTGCAGCGCCTGTCGAACATAGCCTAGCGCCTCAGGAATCTACACACACACACACACACACAGGCTAGAGGTTTTCACTACGGTTGGGATGAAGAAAAACATCTTAGCCTCCTTCGGACAAACACGGGGCTCACGCAAAGCTTTCGCTTCCTTCACCCGTCCGATGCTACAAGCGGCGTTACCTGTCGGGACACGGCCAGCTGCAGCGCCAGGTAGAACGCGGCCAAATGGTCGGTGGGGGACAGACTCTGAGCTCTGGACAGACGGCACGAGAAGTCAAAAAGTAAAACGGAGAGAGCGTGGCAGAGACAGGAGAAGGTGCACCAAATGGACGCTTTATACACAATTCTGTTTGTTGACTAAAAGAGTTTATAGTTTGATAAACACTTGGAAAGCCAAACGTGGGTGTCAAAGAGGAAAAGGGCGCAGGCCGACTCGGTCCAGACCTCTGGAAGGCTCCTAACGCTTTCCTCTGGTACTCCTCCTGAGTGCTGCGCAGCGATGCTGAGAGGAAGATAGGTGTGAAGAGCATGAAGGACTTGATAAACACTACACATTTTATTCTTCTAGCCCAGGGGTCGGCAACCCGCGGCTCCGGAGCCGCATCTTTACACTGAGGCTCCGAGTGGCTTGGAAAAATAAATTATAAATATTTAATTGAAGTATATTTCATTTGTGTTGTTTCCCTTTTTTAACTTTTAGTTCTAAGTTGGAAGATTATTGTGATCTTGAAATATTAAATAAAATCATATTTATTATTTTTCGCCGCTCAAAATAACGTCACACTCGCGGAAGCCGGTGTACCCGCCAGCCGGTCAAGTCCCGATTTGCGGATGCTGTACGCAGAAGTTCAGGAGCTGAAGTCCCATAAACCAGGTAAAAGAAATATTTATGAAGATATTTTGCAAATATCTATGTTTTATTGTTTACTGACACAGTGATTTTTTTCCCGATTCATTTTTAAAATTCAGGTCAAGGCTCCGCTAAACTCTCTGAAAGCCCAAAGCTCAAAATGAGTTCATTACATAAATAAAATTTAATTTTCTCTGTAATACTTTGTAAATTTCAGAAGCAACACACTACACACTTATTTATACAAAGTGTAAAGGTAATAAAAAGCAATATATACAGTGGTACCTTTATTTTAGACATCAAAAAGTAATTGCGGCTCCCAGTGTTTTCTTTTCCGAGGAAACCGGGTCCAAATGGCTCTTTGGGTGTTACGGGTTGCCGACCCCTGTTCTGGTCACACACACCTACCGTTTGTTGCTTTGAGGCTGAAAACCAGCCCGATAGCCAGGTAGCCTTTGGCCCGAAACTCTGCTGCTTTCTCGCCCATGTCGACCACCATTTTCGCAAAGCACTCGCCCTCATCCAGCTGGATTGCGTGGGGGAGACCGGCAATTAGGGAAAACAGAGCGAAAAAAGGAAAGTTTCGAGGGCATCTCCGCAGAGGGGATGCCGTCAGAGACGTTCCTACCCAGTGCAGGGGTCCGATGCACAGTTTGACCGCCAGCAGAGGGATGGTGGGATCATCGGGCTTTAGACGGATGCACTCCTTTAGGACTTTGACTGCACGAGCCGATTTCCCCGCAGCCATCAGAGACAGGGCAAGCTGGTACCACAAATGGAACTCCTCGAAGGCAAACTTCATGGCTCTCTCCAAACACTGACCACAAGGGAAGGGTGTTAAACGCAATCTGTGTTGTTTTTGTTTTAAATGTGCTTCCCCTCACCTCTGACAGCATCTCATACTGCCCCCTCCTGCCCAGAGCGATGGTCAACAGGTCATAGACCACAGAGGCGGACTGCAAACTGATGATTCGGTCATTGTTGTGCTCAGGGATTCTGCTCAGGACGGCGTCCCGATTGGCCTGGAAAATACAAGAGCATGCAGGCTGTTCTGTGGAAACAGCGACGTGCCGGTCTGTGCCGCCGCCTTACCATGGACTCGCTGATGAGCAGCAGCAGCAGAGCTTCTTCTGTGTTCTCCTGAGGGCAAAACAGACTTGGAGAGGAAAAAATTCACAGTCAGGAGGGATTGAGAAGTGAGTTATCAGCATCTCATTATCTCAAAACTGTATTTGAATCCAGGAATTGCTAAGCAAACATCATCCCTTACTTCTCCCCGGAGTAAACTCGTGGGCGTCTGCTGAGGTGGTAGTTCTTGCTCCGAGTGTGTGCGTGCCGCGTGGGATCATCCAACGGCGACACCGTTGGCGGGTCTTCCACCGGAGACCAGTAGCTCTGTTCACACATCCCTCTGAGCAAGATCTCAGCCAGCTGTCTTGCTATGGTCTACACACACACACACACACACACACACACACACACACACACACACACAATGCAGGCAAGTCAAAAACATCTCGTGACCTGCGCGTGTTGACGTCACACGTTCAAAAGGCGCGGGCCCGTCGCTCACCATGCGCAGGTTCTGGGTGGTTCTGGTCTCGATAGCTCGGAGGATTTCACGAAACCGCCCGACGCCCCGTGTGAGATTGCTGTGAGTTAGAAGACAGGATGGTGGGAACAAAAAAAATATATACATATTTTGGTGGATGAAGGCGCAGGGCAGATGTAACAACAAGGTATTAGCATAACAACATAACAACAAGGTATTAGCATGCTTCAGGAGCCAATCCATCCCATTGGAAGGAGTTGGCTTTTGAAAATCTGGTGCTTAAACCTTCTGAATAACACCAATGCTGGGATGAAAGTGAGACCTCTGAAGTCCTAATGTTTGTTTACATTGTTGATTTCTAGTCTTGAGTTTCAAGCCTTGTCACTGTGGCTCTGTCGCAGGACGACGCGATGTCGCTGACATAGTTTACTTTAGAAATCAAGCATGACTTTTCCACACAGTTTCCAATTGTCACCGGTGACAAGTGGACGGTGCAGCCAGTAAACACATTCTCAGCCCTCATCATACACAAGAGCTATGACTTCAGGTCATGACAAAACCCAAGTTCTGTTTGCAACCAAGAGTCTGCAGCCAAATACATGTATTCATCTGTAAACGTGATGAATCCTTCCCCTATCCACCCTTGCATTTGTCTGTCTGCCACCCTCTTACCCGTTCTTGAAGTGAATGACGTGGGCTCGCTGCAGGCCCGTCTCCAGGAAATACCCAAGCTCCTGATCCTGGGAAGCTGGTCCAGGCTTCGGGCTGCGGTTCTGAATTCCGGCTGATATTGCCTGGAGGGGAAGAATAAAAAAAATTTAAAAACTCAACACCTGATAAACAAAACTGACACGACATTCTACTGACATTAAACATATCCTGTACCTCTGGCGCAAATCTGTCGACTGTATTGACTTAAACACACATATTTACCTTCTCGGCCTCCTGCAGGTAGAGCAGACCGATGTCTCCAGACTTTTCGTAGCAGGTGATGATCTCCTGCTCTCGGTCCGTCGTGCTCCGATTGGACGAGGGGGACCCTGTGTTTTTATTGGACAGAGACGGCGAGGCGGCCGGGAGCTTTTCTAGACACAGTCCTGAGCAGGAGAGAGAGAGATAGAGGGCACTTTGGGTGACGGGGAAAACAATACACTCACATATGACGGGAAAAGAGCAGTAGATCAGATTGAATTCAACATGTGTATGTTGGAGAGGTTATATAATCACCTTTAGTGGCATAGGCTTCCGCTATCATGGACAGCCGATACACGGGAGCTCCAGCCAGCTGCATATCGTCCAGGTTAACCTTGCTATAGTGGTCTGTCAATCATCAGTAAACACCCGTTGGACAACGTAAACAGTGATTTTGATGGATAAAAAAAAAAAAGACAGTGAGAAAACACTGCTTACCTAAAGCATCTCTGTATTCTCCCTCCACGTAGGTGACTTTAGCCATGAGGAGGCTAGCTTCCTGGAGGTAGTCGGCCTGACGGGCGAAACATTTGAAAGGGTTCAATGTTTCCACAAATCCAAGTCTCTCGGCCAGATACGTCTCCACGAGGAGCTACCTTGAGGTTTCCTCTGTCCAGAGCGGCTGTCAGGTGTTTCCTGACCTCCACCAGCTTAGGTCGCGGGCCCCTCGGACTGGCCCCCTGTTTGATTGGGTTCTCCTTCAGGTACGTCTGAAGCTTGCACTCACCCAGCAACAGCTCTCCGAGGTCATCTACGAAACACAAAATACAGAAATATATAAAGAATGTTCCAGAACTGAGCTCGAGATCAGACATATATAAGTTAAATATTATGAATAAGCTGTCAAATCACAACAAAACTTATCTCACTTTTCATACTCTGTAAGATTTTTTTAGAGGGTACCTAACTTTAGCCCCACACACCCTTACATGAAGATACAAATACAATAAGACGAGTAAAGATTTAACAATAATGATAACAGTAATAGGTAGTGATTATTAACAGTAACAGTGATGTGGCTAATGATAAAAAACATAAGGAATAATTGAGACTGGAGAGCTATACATGATCTAGGTGCAGAGTTATGATAAGCCGTACACACAAAAACACACACATACAGATTGTTCTACAGGATCCATTTCACCCTCGTCCTCCTCCTCCGCAGTGCGACGTCAACACAAGTAAACCAACATGACAACACAAAAATGCTGTGCTTAGCATACCAACTGGAATCATGTGCAGCCTGAACATGTGTTTTAATCCGGGAATGTTTTGCAAAGCTTGTAGGGCCCAGTAATCCCGCAGCCAGGACCCTGAGTGACAACCAAAGGCTCTCAAAACCAAATGAAACCCGGCAAGTTACAAAGTGCATTAATAAAAACACTTTTTAGGAGAACTCATATCACTGCAATGGAAGTCTTTAAAATGAAGATTTACATTTACGACCATCATGCAGACCTAGGTGGCTGCACTGCCAAGGCGGCATATCAGAGCCAGGAGGATACTGATAGCACAAACAGACAAGATTCTGATTTCTAGTCTTTTCTCTCTCTTTCAGTATTAATCAACTCAGGAAACTGTGGCTGCGGTAGCCGTCATCAGTGGAGTGTCACAGTTAACAATACTGTATCAGCCAATGACCTTAACCTGAACAACCGCTGAGACAACATGGTGTCTAAGATGATCTTAAGTGTGTTTTCCAGAACTGCAGTCCACAGTTTATCCAAAGGAGGATGAAAAGTTCAAATGAAACCAGGTTACTTGATGTTTCCATGATAAAAGCATCAGCAGTGATTGTTTGTGTGGAACACCAGTGCTGTGTGATGCCAAGGGAAAGTGCCATCATGCAAAATCGTAGCCTGCAATGACATAATGGGGCTATATTAACTAAATATTTGAAACTCGTCGATCCACACTGGGATTTCGCATCGGTCACTAGGGTGACATCAGTGTTTGTGTTTATCGCTCGGGAGCGCGCATCATTCTGACAGCTCGGCGCGGTCACGATGCGCTCCAAGCTAGCCGTGACCCGGAGCCGCTGTACGTTAGCAACCGATGTCTCGACTTAGGTGGGAAATAAAACGCAATGTAAATAAAAACACAATGAAAAATATGATGAAATTACGGGGCTGTTATGAAAAATCACGGGAACATGTACAAAAAAAAAAAAAACACTCGGCGAGAAGTCAACATGACACCGAATAGACGGTTAGCATGTTAGCTAGGTCTCTGCGGGGACGGGGAGGTGCACCGGTTCCTACATGCTCTATTTTGTGTGTCAGCGTTTGAAACGTCAATGATAGCAAACACGTCCACTATAGCAAACATTCGGATTAAATCAACGCCGAGCCCGGAGATCAACGCGCGGGAAAAACTACAGGAATCGGCCGCCTCTGTCAGGAAGTACGGAGGATTCAATCCGGTTGGGAGGCCTTGAAAACGGATAGCCAACCGGATGATGCTTCCCACTCCTCACCGTTTGATATTAGTTTAGCCGAGAGTTGCCGCACTAACTCCGGAATCTTGTCCCACTGGGCCTCCGAACGGCAGCGCTCGATCTCGGTCTCCAGTCGTGAACCAGACTTCTTGGCTGTCATCGTGGCAAGCGGGGCTGGCCGGACCAAAACACCGCGACGGAGTCTGGGTCGAACTGCCGTCAAGCTAGCGACTAATAGCACCACTGCTTCCGGTCAGTGATCGCGTCAACCGGAAGTAACCGTGTCCGACCCGCCCATCTGCAGCCCTCTTTTCACAACAGAAGCACCAGTCAAAGCAGCTGCATTAACAGTTTCATCAAGTTTCAGATCACCCACAAATCAAGGAAGACAACACTGCTCTATTGCCATTAAAAATGTATTTATTAAACTTTTACATGTAGACATCGCAAACAATGAATAAAAGATGGGGTTATGAGGTCACTGCGCAGGTCAGTCCATGTTTGCAGGTTGGTCCTGGACGCTGTCGTCCGTCCCTGGGCCGCCGTCTTCTATGTTTGGACGCACGCTCTGCTGTTCCTCCTCCGGCAGGCTCCTCCTGATGGTCAGCTCTCTCTCGGCCTCCTTCACGCTGGGAGCCGCGGCCGCCTGGATGTGGAGCCTCCCCTCCGGAGAAAGGCGGCAGGTGACGTCTTCGGCCTTCACGCCTTCGGGAAGCTCAAACTCCCGTCTGAACTCTCGCAGGGAATGAAAGTAGCAGCCTCCCTCGTCTTCCTGCTTCTCCTCGGTCCTCCCGCTGACCCTCAGCTTCCGTCCCACCTGCTTGACGGTCAGCTCCTCTGGAGAAAATCCTCGAGTGTCCAGAATCAGGCCAAAGGGCTCTCCGTCTTTCTCCCGCTGGCAGCAGAGCGGCTGCGTCTCCTTCCGGATCTCCTCCTGAAGTTTTCCCATCAGCTCCAAACCCCTGCAGAGCTGCCTGAGGTTTCCGCGCCGAGGCCTGACCTCCGGCCACAGCCCGAGCGCAGGCCAGTAGAGACCCACCGATGGACTGGGGTCACACTGGAATCCATGAGCGCAAAGCATCTTCACGGTGTGTTCAATGTCAGGGTGAAATGCCGCCGAGTGTGTGTGTTCTCCTCTATGTCGCTGCTAAGCTTGTGTCTCCTCGGTGAGACAGTCACGGCTTTTATTCTTTGAGTGAAGACAGTCCAGAGGCTTCAAGAACTTTCCAGTCCTTTCCACAAAATCCCAGCAGATGGCGGTGTTAAACGGGAGGGGTGACGTCACAGGATCGAACCTGTGTTTTCAGGAACTTTCCAGCTGCTTCTGTTTGTCAAAAGATCTTCAACTCACACACAACCTCTCTAAATGTTAGCTCGATTTCACCATCAGGTATTTTTATATTATAACAGATATTTGATATTTGTGTTGTACTTGTATAACTTTTCAATGAAGCTGAAAAAGCTGTATGTTTGAATGAATGTTCACTCGTGTTTCCTGCGGCATATCTTTGAACTCTAGTTTAATATGATTTAATCTAATTTTAATCAAACATTGAATATCGGACAACTGAGCAGCTCAATCCAGGCGCAGTTCTACATTTGGCCACTATGTGGCTGTGTTGAGTCGTGAGGCATAATAATAATGATAATTATTATTATTAATCGTAATAATAATAATAATAATAATAATATATAATATTATATAATTATATTATATATATATTATATATATTATAACTATATTATATAATATATCATTATTATAATATATTGTTATAATTATTACATTGTTGCTGTAATTAAAAAAAAAAACAAATAAATGAAGACATGACAGACACTGCAGCTCCCTGATGCTCCACATCACATGTATTTGTGGGTGGATTTAGTTTTTTCTTTAGCACAAAATAACACAATAGTATTACAGCTAAACAACAAGTCTCAGATATATTTTGTATTTTAAGTTTATAATCTGAAAAGCAAATCTCAGACGATGCATTGGACTTTATTGCACTGATGATGACAGTTGCTTTTCGAGTGTGAGTCTTTGACGCCCCGCAGGCGTGACAGCATGTACAGGCCGAAATTTTTATCTTGTTAAGACACTTGTTTCTATTTTTTTTTTAAACACCTGCACACAACTCCAGCTGACGTCGTGCCGCAGCAGAGCTGAAGAAGCTGCACGAGCAGATCTCCAGGATCGCGAATTAGAAAAACACTAAATCATGATAACAAAGGGGCAAAGGCCTCTCAAAAATCATAGGAATGAGTAGAAGTGTACTGATTGCCACTGCTGGCGGCGGGAAATGTCTGAGGCAGCCCATATTACTTTTTCTGTTCATCAATAGGATTTTTTTGCACAAAAAAAAATACAAAAAAAAACAGATGGGACGGGAAGATTGTTTGGTATCCCTCCGTGCACTCGGCGCCCCGGGTCTGGCTTCAGTTCGGTTTGCGTTAGACCCGTGGACGTCAGATCCTGCTCCTGCATGGGCTTTTCATGTAGAAATAGAACAAAAACTATGAAAACAAGTGCCCCATCACTGTCATCTTACGTATTTTATTTTTTTAATTTAATTTTATTCTAATTTCATTTTGTTTTATTTAATTATTATATTCAAAAAAATATTTGATTTTTTTTCCCCCTTTTTTTTATTTTTATTGTAACATAATTTAATATTGTAATCATTTTTATTTTCCTTTTTGTCTTATTTCTCCAGCGGTAAATGACTGAGGCACCCCATAATACTTCTTCTGTTCATCAGCAGGATGTTTAGCCACAAAAAAATAAAAACGGATGGGAGCTGAAGAGAAGCAACAGCACGTCATGAAGAACAACTGAAGGGGAAGGAGGAGAGTCTAGCTTTTGCGGTTGTATGAAAACATTTGGGCACCCCTGATCATTTTCATGATTTTCCTATATTAATCACTGGTTGTACGGATCAGCAATTTCAGTTAAATATATCATATAGCAGACAAACATAGTGATATTTGAGAAGTGAAATGAAGTTTATAGGATTTACAGAAAGTGTGCAATAATTACTTAAACAAAAGAAAGTAGGCAGGTGCACAAATTTGGGCACCCCAACAGAAAAATTGCATCAATATTTAGTAGATCCTCCTTTTGCAGAAATAACAGCCTCTAAACACTTCCTATAGCTTCCAATGGGGGCCTGGATTCTGGTTGAAGGTATTTTTTTACCATTCTTCTTTACAAAACATCTCTCGTTCAGTCAGGTTTGACGGTTTCCGAGCATGGACAGCCCGCTTTAAATCACATCACAGATTTTCAATAATATTCAGGTCTGGGGACTGAGATGGCCATTCCAGAACGTTGTACTTGTTCCTCTGCATGAATGCCTTGGTAGAATTTGAGCAGTGTTTAGGGTCGTTGTCTTGTTGAAGTATCCAGTTTCGGCGCAACTTCAACTTTGTTGCTGATTCTTGAACATTGTTGCATACCGCCCCTTGATATGTCCAATAACTCAATTTTAGTTTCATCAGTCCACAGCAGCTTATTCCAAAATGAAGCTGGCTTGTCCAAATGTGCTTTAGCATACCTCAAGCGACTCTGTTTGTCGCATGTGTGCGGAAAAGGCTTCTGCCGCATTACTCTCCCATACAGCATGTCCTTGTGCAAAGTGCGCTGAATTGTTGAAGGATGCACAGTGACACCATCTGCAGCAAGATCATGTTGTAGGTCAGGGGTCGGCAACCTGCGGCTCCTCTTTCATCTTTACACAGCGGCTCCGAGTGGCTTGGGAAAATAAATTATAAATATTTAATTGAAGTGTATTTCATTTGTGTTAATTCTTTTTTTTAACTTTTAGTTCTAAGTTGGAAGATTATTGTGATCTTGAAATATTAAATAAAATTATTATTTTTCGCCGCACAAAATAACGTCACACTCTCGGAAGCCGGTATACCCGCCAGCCGGTAAAGTCCCGATTTGCAGATGCTGTGCGCAGAAGTCCCATAAACCAGGTAAAATAAATATTTATGAAGATATTTTGCAAATATTAATTTTTTTATTGTTTACTGACACAGTCGTTTTTTTCCCCGATTTATTTTTAAAATTCAGGTCAAGCCTCCGCTACACCCTCTGAAAGCCCAATGCTCAAAATGAGTCCATTACATAAATAAAATTCAATTTTCTCTGTAATACTTTGTGAATTTCAGAAGCAACACACGACACACTTGTTTATACAAAGTGTAAAGGTAATAAAAAGCAATATATACAGTGGTACCTTTACTTTAGACGTCAAAAAGTAATCGCGGCTCCCAGTGTTTTCATTTCCGAGGAAACCGGGTCCAAACGGGTTGCCGACCCCTGAGCTGGTCTGCGGGTTGAGTTTGACTGTTCTCACCATCCTTCGCTTCTGCTTATCTGAGATTTTTCTTGGACTTAACTAGAACTGTGGTCTTCCATTTCCTCACTATGTTTCTCAAAGTGGAAAAAACTGGCAGCTGAAATCTTTAAGCTTGCTTTTTGTATCCTTCCCCTAAACCATGATGTCGAACCATCTTTTGTTTTCAGGTCATTTGACAGTTGTTTTGTTTCAGAGAAGATGCAAAGTGAAGAACAACTTGCAACTGGCCACCTTAAATACCCTTTCTCATGACTGGCTTCACCTGTGTTTGTAAATCAAGGGTCAATGAGCTTACCAAACAAATTTTGTGTTCCAGTAATTAGAGCTAAAGGTATTCAAATCATTAAAACAACAAGGATGCCCAAATTTATGCACCTGCCTACTTTTGTTTAAGTAATTATTCCTCACTTTCTGTAAATCCTATACACTTCATTTCACTTCTCAAATATCACTGTCTATCTGCTATATGATATAATTAGCTGAAATTGCTGATCCGAACAACCAATGATTTGTAAAGTAAAATCTTGAAAATGAGCAAGGGTGCCCAAACTTTTTCATTCAACTGTATGTGTGTGTGTTTGTGCGGCATGGTGGCGCAGTGGTTAGCGCTCACGTCAAGAAGGTGGTGTCTCCACGTTCTCCTCATGTCTGCATGTTGACACACACATCTCTATAGAGTTGTGAATGGTTGCGTGCCTGTATATATGGCACTGAGATGGACTGGTGACAGCAGCTTTAGGCTCCAGTATGATATCCAGGGAAATATCCACACACTGGGTGATAATACTGTACATGCGTCGCCACCGGGGTGTAGACAGTAAGGCCACACAGGATCATAAATGTCCAAAGGGGGAAACATGGCATCAGGTAAACTGGTGTCAGGAAGATCAGGAGGCACTGCGATTCTGTGATTCTCCATCAGTACCGGTGCTACGGCCTTTTTTTTTTTTTTTTTCCTCATCGACATGAGTCTCACCGTTCTCAGAATAAAATAATCGCCGTGGCCGAAGTACGAATCCACGGGCAAACCGCAGAAAACCGTGTTTTGCTCTCGCGTCTTCAGCAGGAGAGACAAGAACAAGAGAAGGTCCAGAGGCTTTCCTGCAATTCAACTTTAAAAAAAAAAAAAAAAACAATAAAACTGTCCGCATGTGTGCTCTTACTTGAGGAGAAACTGGCGACCGAGCCGAAAGCGTCTCCTCTGTCTCCGCGTTCCACCTCCAAATGTCAAAGTGCCGTCCCGTGGATGGGTTTCACTGCAAGCCGTCCGCGGCGGTCCGGAACTCCTTCTGGTGCTCCTGGATCTCCCGGACCGCCAGAATGCGAGTGAGCATGCTCTGTAGAATGTTCTGGTCGAGCGGCCGCGACGTGTACCAGTGGGAGCTGTCGGGAGTTCGGAAAAAAGAAGATTGTAAAAAACGTACGCGAGTGTCAAACTGCAGCGACACGGGAGTCTGACCTCTGGGTGTGGACGTTCTGCTCCGGCTGCAGGTAGAACATGTCCGCTCTCTTCTTCACCGTCTCCGGGCTGATGGAGAACAACGGCTTTTATTTGCACCCGAAGGCCCTCCTCACACATGTGTGTGTGTGTGTGTGTGTGTCCTACCATCTCGACAGGTAGAACTCGTACAGCCTGACGGGACAGTGAAGGGGGTCAGCTGTGTTTTCCGGCATCTCCAGATCTCCTTCCTCCTGTTCTCGCCTCTTCCTGGTTCGCTCTGAAGACAACGCAGGTCGAGCGGCGCCGCCTCTCTGGAAATACAGGAAGTGCACCTTCCCGACCCGGCTGCAGGGCTTGGTGCGGCGGGTGAAGTTGGTGAAGGACAGGCTCTGGTGCTGCGCCAGGGTGGTCAGGTGGAAGTTCCTGGTGCAGAAGAAGAGCAGGGTGTTGAGCAGCACGATGGGCGAGTACGCGCCCAGCTGCTTGCACTCCCACAGGAAGGACTCCTGGACGCGGGAGGGAGCGAGGCCACCTGGAGGGGGGAAGAGAGGAAGGTTGCGTTCGCGGATCGCTCAAAGACTCGTCGAGCGGCGCGTGAACGTGCTCGCCGTACCGCCGGGCAGCGGGCCGGGCCTCCAGCTCCGCAGCATCCCGGTGATCTCCATGGCGAACTGGGCGTACAGCGCGTCGGTGAAGATGTTCTCGATGCGGCCCTTCAGGAACAGGTACTGGCACGCAGGGAGGGGCGGGGAGTGAGTTTACTTTCGATGACGGCAGGGGGAGGCGAGGAGGCGAGGAGGTACCTGCTGAATCCCCAGACACAGGTAGAAGACGCTGTCCGGGCTGTAGGCGTCCCCGTTGGGACGTCGGACTTCTTTGATAAAACGGGACAGAGCGAAACTCAGCTCCACCGAGTCGCACTGCAGGATGTCCTCGTTTATCTCCACGCTCTCGGCTAAAGGGGAGGGGGTGCGGAAACTTTGAGATGCGGGTTTCAGGTAGATGTGAGGCGTATTTGAGCAGAGATGACTCACGTTGTGGACGGACACCGCGCTGTTTGACCCAGCTCTGCCAGGCCTTAACGCCGTACGTGTGGTTCAGGTTTGTGCAGGCAGGGGTCGCCGCCGCCGCCACTGCTACCGCCGCGCCACCATCCAGTGGGCAGGTTCGCCTCCGACCCTGGCCAGTGAACATTAAAATCAGGCAGAACCGAGTCCATCTTCTTCTTCCTCTTTCGGCTTTTCCCGTCAGGGGTCGCCACAGCGAGTCAACTTTCTCCATCTAACCCTATTCTCTGTATCCTCCTCTCTCACACCAACTACCTTCATATCCTCTCTCACTACGTCCATAAATCTTCTCTTTGGTCTTCCTCCAGACCTCTTGCCTGGCAGCTCCAATTCCAGCATCCGTCTACCAATATATTCTCTATCCCTCCTCTGTACATGACCCAACCATCTCAGTCTGGCTTCTCTGACCTTCTCTCCAAAACATCGAACATGTGCTGTTCCTCTGATGGACTCATTCCTGATCCTCTCCATCCTGGTCACTCCCAAAGAGAACCTCAACATCTTTATCTGTGCAACCTCTAGTTCTGCCTGCCGTCTTTTGGTCATTGTAACAGTTTCTAGTCCATACATCATCGCTGGTCTCACCACTGTCTTGTACACCTTTCCTTTTATTCTGGACGACAGTCTTCTATCCCTTCGTACCCCTGACACTTTTCTCCACCCATTCCAACCTGCTTGGACCCGTCTCTTCACCTCTTTTCCGCACTCTCCGTTGCTCTGGACTGTTGACCCTAAGTACCTGAAATCCTCCAACTTCTTGATCTCCACTCCCTGTAGCCTCACCGTTCCACCCGAGTTCCCCTCATTCACACACATATATTCTGTCTTGCTGCGACTAACTTTCATTCCTCTCCTTTCCAGAGCATACCTCAACCTCTCTAGATTTTCCCCTACCTGTTTTCTGCTCTCACTACAGATCACAATGTCATCCGCAAACATCATGGTCCATGGAGATTCCTGTCTAACCTCATCTGTCAGCCTGTCCATCACCATTGCGAACAAGAAGGGGCTCAGAGCTGATCCCTGATGGAGTCCCACCTCCACCTTCAACTTCTCTGTTACCCCTACAGCACACCGTACCAGTGTCTCACAGCTAGCATACATGTCCTGCACCAGTCTAACATACTTCTCTGCCACTCCAGACTTCCTCATACAATACCAGAACCGAGTCCATCTCATCGCTGATAAACGCAGAAACTCAAAATTCCCACCGTACTCGAACGCACCACGTCAAGGTTAAAAACCAGAGGAAGCAGCCGGCAGAGGAAGGTCTCTGCCTCGGCTGTCAATCATACCCGCTTCCGTCCGGTGGAGCCGTCTCTGGATCGCTTCACGCCTCGCTGTCTGCCGGGCCTCCGACCCAAAGACCCTGTGGAACACACACACACACACACACACACACACACGAGTCATTAATGTTGACATACTTGCACAGAAATGATGCGGTTCCTCACCTGATGGGAAGTCGGTCTCCAGGTCCATCTGCGGAGAGGCCGGGGGTTGACCGTCCGAGGCCGTCCTCGCCGGATCCTCCTCTAGAAGCGGGTGCACTGACTCTGCTTCCCCGTCCGGGCGTGCGGGAAGGGACGACGGGACCTGCTCTTTCGCGCTCCCCGCCGCCTCGCACTCCACGCCGCCGCCGGGTTCTGCAACGCCAGAACATCCTGGTACAAAAGTAGAGGAGCACCGTGCTGGGATGAATACAACTGGAGTGACTTCACGGGAGTAGATGTGCGAGTATCAGGGTCGAACCCGCGCTCGGGGTGGGGTCATCCGGCCGTCCATCGTTCGTGGCAGGCGTCGCATCCGATGGGACCGTTTGGTATTTCACGTCCTTGTTCCGGGGCGGGACAACAAGGGGAACCGGAACCTGGAAAAGATGGAGATGTTCAGCGGTGCACCCTCGCCATCGTCAGGGTGTAAATAAAGGTGAGGCGGTGGCGTACGGGCAGGGGCAGGGCCATCGGGACGGGGGTCTGCTGGGTGTACATGTTCATCGGCACCGGGATGAAGACCGGCACCGGGACCGGGACCATCAAGATCTTCACCTTCTCATCTACCGGAGAGATGTTTGCAGAAGTCGGAGGCCGAGCTGTGGAGGGAGGAGGGATGAGGCAAAGAGAAAATAATTTAAGAGGAGGCGGCGGAACGGCAGGATTATCGAGAGGAAGGGAGCCAATCCCTGCGGGAGGCGGGGCTTAACCTGGACGGGTCAGCTGTCAATCATCCAACCACTCACCATCTCACTCACGCTTGCGGACAATTTATTCTTCAATGAACCCGCTGACTGTTTTTGGGAGGAGAACCTTGAGAGAAGCCAGGAAGGAGAACGTGGAACCCTTGATGCGTCTTTAAAACAATTTCAGATTATTCTCCTGCCAGACGTCAAGCTGCAGGGACGTGGAGCTTCCTCCATCTTTGCGGTTCTCAGAGGCGATATGAGGGTCAAATCTAAGGTTGTAAACACACCGTGTGGCGCTATTACACATTTAGAACACAACTTTCTCAATTGGAAGAAAATGGTTCTGATTCCCTTTCCCCTCCCTGACAGGTGACCAGCCTGCAGGAGGCCGGCCCAAAAACACTGACATGCACCAGCGTCACCACCACCAGCTCTTTCGGCTGATCCAGGACCAGCGTTCTGCAGGAACCAGGTCTGGCAATGAAATATTAAAAATGGTCACGAGGTTAAGATCCGTCTGAGAGATTTAAATGTGAATTAACTTTAGATCTGCATTAAAGAATTGCTGCAACTGTTCGCAGGGTTGGAGGGCACGGTGGTAATTATTTAGAACAAGTATTATTGGAGTGAAGCTCCAAGGAGTTGCCCTTTGGTGGCTCGGCTAAGCTGACACACACACACACACACACACACACATATCAGGAACACAGTGAAATCTGACACGGGCTTTCATTTGAAATTATATTTATTGGCAGTTTTTTTTTAAAACTGTCACAGAAAAAAAGGTTTTGCTTCTTGGAGACAGGAGGGAAAAAAAATTCTCAAATATTAGAAAAGAAGATCCCAAACGTGATTGCGGACGTTTGAAGTCACCAAAAATAAAGTAAAATGGAACACAGAATGAAAATCGGAATTCCAGTCGAGTGGCTTGGAGGAAACGAAACTTCTGACCGTGAACCTCCGGGTTTCAATTTTCATTTCTTCGTGTAGAAAAAGTGATAACAGTTCAATTATCACCTGAACTGACTGATTCAAAAATATCTTCAGGTAAAATTCAAGTGATGGTAGGACAGAAGGCTCCTCAGCGCTCCGAGCTCCGGGACGGCTGTCCAATCAGATGCGTCGCTCCCGGGGTTCTGACCAATCCGGCGTCCCCGGATCTCCAGCGATCTCACATCGCGAGGCTCGTCGGGCTCCTTTGGAAAGTTCACTTTTTCATCAATCCATCCGTCCGTCCGTCCGTCGTCGTCGTGGCAGGGCTGTGGAGCCGATGGCGGCAAGAGGCGGGGCTAACCAGGAAGGGTTGACCCTCAATCATCTAGCCATTCACCCTCTCGCTCACGGCTCTGAAGAATTAAAGTCTTCAATGAACCCGCAGACTGTTCGGACGGAGAACCCGGGGAGATCCGGGGAACCTTCTTGCCGCGAGGCAACGTCGGCCTGAAATCTTCTGGGGGCCGAATGTGGGGGCAGAACACGGGATGAGATCCATGGCTTTCAAGAAACCTGCCTGATGCGGCAGGACAGAAATCTAATTCTGATTCTGTTCGTAAACGGAGGGGGGGGGGGGGGGGGATGTTCTTAAAATGTCTGTGAACAGAGAGAGAGAGAGAGTGAGAGAGAAAGACATCGCTTCTCTCCGTTTTTGAACCGTGATGATCCAGGAAGAGGTAGCTTGAGTGCAGACAGGAAACTCGGTCTGCGTGCGCAGAGGAGAGAGAGCGCCCTCTGGGCAAATACTACGACACGAAACACACTCCTGCGTAGTATTGGAAGTGAAGGTAAACACTGCGGAGGTCCGGTCGGTGGGGGGGGGGGGAGGGGTTTGGCGCGGCTGGAAACATCTGGTCCGCGGCTTAGGAGGCTGTGGAGAGAAAAGCCCAGGTTACAAACGGGCCCGTCCGGAGCGGGAGGAGACGACGGCGGCGGCTCGGTGCTTCGGGGCGCAGGCTCACCGTGGGTCTCCCGCTGGGGGAGGGACCTGTAGATCAGTCGGGTGTGGTAAAGTTCGAAGCACGGCACGGGGCAGAGGTTGGGCTGCCCCGAACACGTTTTACAGTAATACGAGGTCCGGCTTTGCTCCGCCCCGGAGGGTTTTGCGCACCCCTCCCCTTTGCTCGCCTCCTCCTTCCCCCTCTTCCACTGCTTGGCCTCCTCCGCCCTCTTCCGCTTGTTCGTGGAGCAGACCTTGCAGTTGGAGTCGGCGTCCCTCTTGGCCAGGAAATGGCGCCCGGTGAGGCGCGCCGGCACGTCGCTGCTCAGCTGAGCTTCTCTCTGAGATCTGGGCGACGGCGCCGGGGACGTGGACGCGTCTGTGGACGGTCGGTGAGGGTACGGACAGCTCACTAGCAAAGCCGGTGCAAGCATGGAAGCAGGTGGTAGTGAACAACAAAAACCATCCGGTGGTGACCTGGGACGGCGGAGCCCGCTCGACTTTACAAAGTAAAAACAAAACCATCGTGATCATTCCTTCCCAATGCTTTCGCCCTCTTCTACTGTGGGGTTTGTTCAAGTAAAGCTGTGTGGACGGTGTGAGCGAGCGGGTTAGCGGCGGCCGTTTCCACCAGGACGGCCACCTGAGGCGGATCTACATCTCAACCGCGGCCCGATGACATCCAGACACGCGGGTCCAGGAGCTCCTCGGTTCAGGAGCCCGGTAATGGACCGGAACCAGAGCGGCTGGCGAACCATTTCCCTTTTCTAATTCTATTCTTTTCTATTCTATTCTACTATCTTTTTTTTTTTTGGCAAGATGGTGGGCGGGAGGACGCTGGTGCGTTTGGCTGCCGCTTCCCGCTCTCCAACCAATCAACCAAACCAAAGACAAAGGCTCACCTGGACAATCTCCAGCAAGCTACCAAACTAGCTTGCCGTCCTGAGCAGGCTGGCTAGCTAGCCGGCTAGCCTCTCAAAACTCCGGATCCCGACGGCGACCTGAGCAGGCTGGCTGGCTGGCTGGCTAGCCGGCTAGCCTCTCGAAACTCTGGATCTCGACGGTGACCTGAGCTGGCTGGCTAGCTGGCTAGCTAGCCGGCCAGCCTCTCGAAACTCCGGATCCCGATGGCGCCTAGCAAGACGGCATTTCCATCGGCCGAAATCTTCTCGCTCCTCCTGCTCCACCATCTCTCCCTCCACCAAAAATCCATCTCCGACATCCAGCTCCAACACTTGCCTCCTCACAGCAGCACGACACTCAGCTGCACACCGGCGAAGCTCCTCCAGCTTGTCCCTGGACTGGCGCTCATCGCCACACTCTGCAATTTGGACTTCTTCCCAATAATTCTGTGTATGTTCTGTTCCTTCTGTTTTTTACTTGTGAAGCGTCTTTGAGTGTCATGAAAAGCGCTGTAAAAATCCCATGTATTATTATTATTATTATTATTCCTCCTCCTCCTCTGCAGAACGTGTGTTTTTTTTTTTTTTTGAGGACCTCCTGAAACCCATGTCTTAATCATCTGTATTTATTCTCATGATCCTGAACAGGAGAACTTTGGCAACCCGAGCGGGGAGGTAAAATAAAATTTCATGCCGCCCCCCCCCCCGTCGTCGTGGTGGAGCGGTGAAGCAAAAACAAACAAAAAATCGTCCACCCAGAGCACTCTCTGTTCCCTCAAAGAACACCAACCGAGAAGGTCTGAAAAAATGAATGACTAAATAAATAAATTTGTCTGTGGAATCAAATCGTAAAACAGCAGCCGGCAAAGTCTGCCGGCGTCCTCCAGCGTCTGCCCCATCAAAATGAAATACACTCCGGAGCGCCAAGAGTACGAGTGGAGGCAGGAACCTCTGAAGACGGAACCGGAGGCAAAGAACCACCCTGGCCGACCGATGGTCACAAAATGGCCGAAAGGCGGGGCTTCACCCGGACGGGAAAGCTGTCAATCACTCTCGCATTCACACCTGGTCTCCCGGCACCCACTGATGGCAGAGAACCCAGTGGATTAGAACCAGCGACGCTCCGCAGCTCGGGTGTGGTTACCTGCAGTCTCTGCGGAGGCCGTGGGCAGCTGGCACGTGATCTCTTGGTCCATGGTGAACGGCCGGCACAGAACCGACTTGTTCTTCATCTGACGACGCCGGGGTGCGGGCAGGCGCATGGCGTCCGTCTGCGTGCTCGCCTGCGCAGGGAAATCAGAGCGGAGGTGAAGCGTTGGACAGTCGGACAGCTGTTGGTGAAGACTCACTGTGTAACTAACATACGCACACACACACACACACAGTACATACATGGTCCAGGTTCTTGCTTGAGGTCGGAAGAGCTCCTGCGTAGATTGAAAATAAAGACATGAGTGTGAGGTCCTGATGGAGGTCCATCCTGAAAAGAGCTCATAGCAAAAACCTGTTGTTTTTCATTTTTGCATTAAACTGCGGTTATTTCTAGAATCTCCTGAAAGGTCCAGAAGAACCGAGGCAGGAGTCGTGAAAAGCCTTGTTCTCTCCTAACAAGGGCCGTCTAAGACAGGAGTCCGGATGTTCTTCAAGATGACGGGTTTGAAGGAGTAAACCGGTGGTTTTCAATCCACGCTTTGACTGAAACTCAACACTGACCTGTGAGAGCAGCGTCCGCAGAGCCGCTGGGCTGAGTCGCCGAGCCGTTGGCCAGCGAGACGACGTCAGCGATGACAGGATTCATCTTGGAGGCGTGGTGGGGCTGAGCTGGAGCTGGGGGAGGAGGGGATCACGGGTAAGACGTGAACACCATCTGTAAGATTCTAAACGTGGCTCTTTTTCTATGAACTAATACAAACCTACTAGCAGTACCTTTTGCTCGCTCTAAGCGATCTCAGGCAAAACTGTTCTCAGTTCTACTACCTCAGTGGTGGGAAACAACAAGACTAGCATCATCTCTCTCAACCTTCGAGAAACAGGTAAAAACTTTTCTCTTTCAGGACTATTTACTGCACTGATGCTTGAGCTGCCCCAGATCAGGTTAGGCACCAAGTTAGGCTATGCAGTGTGTGTGTGTACGTTTCTGTACGTCTTTATCCCAAAAAAAAAAAAAAGAAGAAAAAAAAAACAACCCAGCTTACTGCTCTGTATATTTCCTGTGCATCTTGTATTTGCAAGTGTTATTTGCAGTGCTTATGTCCTCTATCGTAAGTCGCTTTGGATAAAAGCGTCTGCCAAATCTAATGTAATGTAAACGGGGTACTGGAGCAGTCATGCGGCGGCTGAGCTTACCGTGTGGCGTCTGCGGAGCCGTCCCGTTGCTGCTGGCGTGTTTGCCGGTCTCAAAGTGCAAGTAGCAGTACTCCAGCAGGCAAGGCAGGTCGCAAAAGTTACGGACCGAGCCCAAGCACTGCAGCTTCTCGTTCAAATAGCCCTGCTTCCTGCAGCCGTCGCATCGGCCCATCTGCGCGGGGGGGGAAGACACGACCGCACTGAGTATCTGAGCTCGCCAGGAGACCCGAGTCCGGTCCGGAGATCCGCGGTCCGGCGGGAGACCTTACCCCGTAGTAGAGCACCGTGTACTGGGACATGCAGTGGGGTCTGCAGAACTCCTCCATCCGGCCTCCGTAGTGGCTGTGCAACATTTTCTGGGCGAAGCAGGCGCAGTAGCTGCAGGGGTGCCAGGAATGGTCCTTGTTACGAGACGTCAGGTCGTGTTTGAAGAGAACCTTACAATCTGAGGCGCGCATTGGAGACAAGACCCGTTACCATCCACCTCTCTCTCGGATTCACCGCGTCGGAAAAAGATCCGCCGAGCCGCGGCGCCGACTCACTCTCGCTGCAGAAGAAGACGTCCTGCTGGTTGTAGCTCATGGTCTCGAAGAGCAGCTTCTCCTGTTTGCAGCACTCGCACACGGCCAGGATGTTGGTCTGAACCTTGTACTGCTCGCAACACGTCTTGCTGCAGAAGACAGAGAGACGACCCTGGGGAGGGGGGAGGAAGGAAACAGCGGTTGGTAAAGGTGTCGGGGTCCGGGAGCGTCCTGGGACGGCTGCGGTGGCTGGACTTACCTGGTGGCTGAAAAGATGCGGTTTGACATTGAAGGGTTTGCTGCACTGGTGGCAGCTTAACTTGAGGATGTGGCTCAGTCCACCTTCCAGCGGTTTGAGGGGCTGGCCGGGGAGGGTTCTGGCGTGGGCCTGGGCCGGGGCAGAGGGGGACGACATGGCCGGGTAGGGCGGCAACAGCGGGGGCACCGAGGTATTGTTGTGATGGTGGCTGGAATAGGGGACAGAAGACGGGTAGTCTTGAGGGGCGGGGGGGACCGAGCTGGCTCCGGCAGACGGACCGGCTCGGGGGCCGTCTTGGAACACGGGGTCTCTGGGCGAGGAGGTACCATTGGTCAAGTCTGGGAGCGGGTGAGTGGCGTGCCCGGATTTCTGGGGGCGAGGAAAAAAACATAAATGACCAAATACTCAACGCTGACGTGGAAATCTGAATAAAAACTTCTCTTACCCTGTATATGGAAACACAGGTGTAGGAGCAGAAGTTGCGAATAGTGCCGTCCACCATGGCCAGATGGTACTGAGGAACAGCAGAGACCTTGCACAGGCAGCAAGGGAACGCAGCACCTGGCGAGAGAGCAGCCGTAGAATTTACAAAGGGTTCTGAACCCGGACGCTAACTCCGTCCTGTCTTACCGGTCAGAGTGTGCCGCGGCGGTCGGCTCTGCTCCACGCAGGCGGGTGAACAGTACAGCTGAACTTTGCCCTTCTGGTCTCGCTCCAGGATGGTGGAGGATACGACCGCCGTCTTGTGGCAGTAGGCGCACTCCACTGTCTTTCTGCAGGTCTGCGCGGGACACACGCAAACATCGTAACTGCTTTGAAAGCGTTTGCGCGATAACCGCTTCCTGACGTTTGTGTGTGGTGACACGCTAAGCTCTCGAGGCATTTCCGACATCGGACAACCGTCGCTTTTACCTGTTTGTAGGTGCCGATGCAGGTGGGGCCACAGAAGTTGAGCTGGGACCTCTCGATCGTGAGCGTGTGGCAGGAACCGGAGTTGGCGTTGCAGTAAAGCCCGCAGCCCTCGCAGCAGTTCATGGCCAGCTGCCGGATCTTGCGCCACGTCACGAAGCAAGCGTCGCTGCAGAGTCTGTGCAAGCGACCTTGATGGCTGACCTCGTGCTCAATCTGCTGGGGGAAGGATGACGGTTAAACTTTCGCTCGACAAAGGGCCGGCCGAAGCTCGCCGAGAAATCGGTCTCCTTTGTGATTCCTTACCCTGTTGGCGACTTTGCACACGCTGCAGACGAGTTTCTCGGGCTGTCGCTCCGCTGCTTTCTCCTGCAGCTTCTCAGGCTGCCTTTCCAGTCGCTTGTCGGCCCATTTGTCCGGAGCCTTGTCGACCTGTTTCTTCTTGTGTCTGAAGACTGAAAGACAGAACTGGCCACAAAAGTGCGTGTAAGTGCCGTCGTCTGACGGAACCGTGATCATGTCCCTGGGCTGAAGGATCTCCCTGCAAAGAGTACAAACGTATAAGGCAAAACCGGGACCGGGAGCCTCGGGAGTATTGCGCATCCGCCAGTCAGTCCTGTTCCAGTTTAAAATCTACGTTTGTTGGAAATAGCCATTAACTGTCTCGTCAATAAACAGCGAGAAAAGTGAAATGAAAACATAAATGAATAAGAAAAATCAATCGTCCACTCGAGTCAGGATGCGTGTCATCGTTTGAAGAATTAAATGACGGGCATCCGATTTCTGACGACAATAGCCGGACATCGGTGAAGCCCTGACTTACGTGTGAAATAAAAAGAGCATCCAGACAGACGGGGAAATGTACCTGTTGCACTGGAAACAGGATCTGTTTTTGCTAACGGGAGGCAAGTGTCCGGTCAGACAGACGGTGGAGCAGAAGAGCTGCGTGGATCCTTTTCTTTGGAACGCCGTTTGGCCCTTGAGAAGAACCTGAGACCGTTCACAAAGCAGGGAAATTCACCGATTCATACGGGACATCGCCGCAACCGGACAGCTTCATGAAACCGTTAACTGGAACCGCTAACGGGACGGTGACCAGGCAACAGTACCTTAGAGCAGCCGCTGCAGCGAACGCTGCCTGGGATGGGGGGCTGAGGGGGGCGCAGGGGTGCTGGTGTCAGGGCTGGGACTGAGCTCGGGACTGGAAGTGGCGGTCTGATGGGGAGAGGGGCCATTGCTTGGAGGACAGCGCCTCTACCGGGGATAAATATGGCTGTGGGAGTGGGTGGTGGGAGCGGAGCCGGCACTGTTGGAGGCACTAGAGGGGAAGAGGTCGGAGTTGCTACGTGAAACCTCAGTCGTGGGCAACTGAGGACGTACACGGCAGCGGGAAGAAGGAACCCACCTGATGGTGACGTGAAGGCGTTCCCGCCGCCGACAGAATAAACGGAGCTGATCCTCAGTTCATCCTGAAACGCGCAAAAAGGAAAATACGTCATCGAACAACCGTGCACGTGTGAGATGTTTCAAGTCACTTCGGCATAAAATTATTGTCTATTCAGTGGAACCTTGACTTGTCTGAGATATGAGTTGCTCGGTGGATTTTTTTTGCTTTCGATATGCGCCGAGATCTGAGTCGGGAGCGAGCGGGATAGGCTTTGAAGTGGCGTTTAAAGATAGTCAGACGTGCCGCTGGGTCGTCGGAAACCATGGAAATAATGAGCGAGGTGTACATGGTGATGTTGCTGCTGGTGAGATACCGTGACCGAGACCATCGCCTGTGAGAGGGCGGGAGATATTTACGGTGATTTGGCACAGCAGACGGCGGGAACGTCGACGGGCAAGGCGTCAGAGGAGTCATTCAAAAGAGGAGCGGCATTCACATCGTCACTAAATGAAGTTTAGCCATAAAGTGTGGCAAAGTGTACGCGTTACATTTAGCAACTCATTATTGCGTTCAGTGTGTAGCGTGTAAGTTAAGCGATAGTGCGCCAAATGAAAATTCATTCACCGTCAGCATCTTTGTTAAGTCGAATGTAAAAACCCTTAATACAACCAGCTTATTTCATTACATCCTCTTTTATGATGTACTATTATTTCATTCATACAGTATTTGTTATTTCTGAAGTAAATTTTGCTTACAAAAAACACATTTCAATGTCAATTCATTTGAATGGAGAAATTGAATTTGATATACAACCAAATTGAGCTACGAACTCGGTCACAGAAACAATTAAAGTCATAAGTCAAGGTGTTACTGGATATAAATATATACCAAAAACACTCCTTTGTCAAGGTCACCCGGTTAATTATGTTCACAAGCAGCACAGGAAGCAGATGCTCCAGAATCAATATGTAGGACATGGGACGAGAAGCTCCACCCACCTCTTGGTGGTCCAGCTCCTCCTTGATCTGTCTGATGCAGCTCTGGGGCAGCAGGGCGGCGTCGTAGCCCTCGTCGATGGGCTCGTCCTTGATGTTGCTCGGGGAGATCGGGGGGTTGCTGTCTTCCATCGGGGCCGCCTCCGACCTCTGGAACGAACGGAGCATTCGGGGTGAATCACCGGGGAATCGGTAGACCGAGCAGATTACACTTAACTCAGCGGGGAGCTCTGTTTGCCGTGAACATACAGCAGAGAACAGGGTGAACAGCTGAGACATTCACATCTTGTTCTGCACCAAAAGTGTCAGATATGGCAAAATTGGCAAACACTCAGTGATAAAATTGCAATTTGTTTGGTTCCTTCAATGCGTGGGCTTTACTTGGAAAAGCTGTTTTGATAATGGACCGCGTAAAGAACATTGGTGGAATATCTGTCAGTTGATGGTGTTTGAGGCCGACATTCTACGTTCTTGTTGCGATTCCAATGAGAAATATTTGCTCTCAGAAACATGGTGAGGAAAACGGATTCTAACACACGCTGGACAGTGTTCCCAACGTAGATAGCTTGGTGTGGTCAGAAAATAGCAGCATCACACGGTGTTACTTTCTTCCAATTCTGCCGCTTCCTGTTCCGGGTGCAGTGACCAGTTATGTTCTGAGTAAATCTCTCTGCACGGCTGAGGCCGTTACTCTGCGCTCGGCCTATCCTGCACAGAAACACCAGCGTGTTAGCGTGTTAGCATGCTAGCGGAGCGACGACAAACCCCCCTACCTCTCCTTGCTGGCTGTCCTCTGTCTCTTCCGTCTGGTTCAGGACTGCGGCGTCTGGCGGTGAAACACAAACAACATTCACTTCAGGAGCGGGACACAAAAGCCCTCCGCCTCCCCAGACGCTCCGCGGCGAGAAATGCTCGTGCCGAGTTCTGACCATCCAAATGTACGGACACTCGTTCAATATGACATTTCTGAGCCCGCTCGGCTCCCGAGCGCGAGTCATGTGACGACACAGCGTGACCCAGGAGTGCCTCTTGCAGGACCAGAGAAGTGCAGAAGCAGCACCGGGATATTTCAGTCCAAACACAGGTGGAAGATGACATCCACACACAAGAGACAGAAAATGTTTCACTTATAATAATGGAAACTTTCTGACACATAGCGCCCCCCGCTGGTTAGGCAGCAGACACCCCGCTGCAGCAAGTCAGCCAGGAGACACCGCTCCTCAGGCTTCTTTGTTCATAATGTCATGGGTTTTATCAGAATAACAGCAGGGATCGAATCAATTCACATTTAAAATATGACTACTGTGTTGGAGGGGGTCGGTGTGTCTGATAAAAAGGGACTCACTGACATTTCTGAGCTCTTTGATAAGAAAACAATTGGGTTTTTTTTGGGAGCACCAAGTTGTAATTGTTGCGAGTAAATTCGGATTGTTCGAGAAAAACGCTTCTACTCAGCTGCCTTTATCTCCAGGTCTAGAACAGGATTCAGGATTTCTGTTTGCACAGAGTAGGGATGGTGAAGATCTGGGTAGGAGGATGCTGAGATTGGAACTGACGGCCCGGAGCAAGACCTGGGAGGAGGTTTATGGATGCAGGGAGAGAAGAGAGGAAGCTGGTTGGTGTGATGGAGCCAGGAGTTTGGCTCTTGGGTCAGATGGAGGCTGGGGTTGGCTGTGGTGAACCTTAAAGGGGGAGGAAGCTCAAAAGAGAGGAGGAGAGGATCTATTTTTTTTCAAGCAGGGACTTAACGTTCTTGCACTTTGTTGTAACCTTGTGGAATATTAGGGTTAAGTTTTCTGTCTGATGTTCATTATAACTCCTCTGTTCTAACTGTGTTCTGCGGACGGACCTACTGTTATGGTTATGTCGCCATCTCCCATAAATTAATTAAGAAAGTCTTGTTCCGGCAAACAGCGTCTGCGACAAAACAAATTCTGCACCGCAAGCAAAGCTGACCAAAAACATCATCCACGATATTAGAAGCAGGTGACTTTGTTTCCATTTGCCAGCTCTACGTCATATTGGATTGTGCTTCGTTCTTGCATTTGTGTTGTTATTTGGGAACGTTTTTTCCCTTCATTGTGTCTCCCAAGTGTAAGTCTTCTTTAGGTTATATTCACTGTGCAGTGGTTTTATGTCTTGTATTATGACACTCTGTTAGCGTAGCGGAGAAACATAGGTACATATGTGACAGTATGTGAGTTCCGACTTAGGAACGGCACTCCGATGTAAATTAAGGACCTCCTGTACTTTGTGTCGGACATAATGTGCCTGTCTGGGCTCACGGATGAGGCGATAATAATTTATCATCTATCGGTGGGATTGTCCAGACCCCACCCTAAGGGACTCCTTGAAAACAACGTGAGAAGCGACTGTTTAGGCTACGTTCCTTTGATAAATCTTGACTGACAACTCCATTTATGGTATTTCCTAAAGCCTTCCGGTGAGTATGGATGTATATCTACGTTGGATTAACGAGACCAGAGAGAGAATTGAAAGGAGAGAAAACTGGCGGAAAAGCCAATGAGAATGAGGGGCGTCAGTTGCAACAGAAGAACCAGCCGCATGAAACGTCACTTTTACTTGTTTGTTTCTTTTTGCAACCAATGCTGGCTTCTCCTGACTCTGAGAGAAGTCCAGCCTCCACAAGAAGTTATTTAGTGAATTTAGGCTCACACCCAAGAAAACACAATGCAAACCACAGGCGAAACCTCAAGCAAACGCCACCAAAATTCCACAAATTGGTGCCAAGGCCTGATCCTCCGGAGAGGAATTCTCCAGCCTGTTCTACCGCTTAAACGTTGACGGAAAAAAGTACTCAATACTCAGAGGTAATTCTTGAGGATCCTCTACTTTTGAAGTTCTCCTTGGGTAACCAGGTCATATTCCAGTGATTTAAATGTGCAGATTTTTACTTTTCAACCCCGGCCGGTATTTAAATTCAAGAGTACAGTTTTACCTCTACTGTTTTCCGGGGTGGGTTCCTGGGAGGAGTGGGAGGTGTGGGGAGACCCACTGCTTGCTTCCCTCTCTCCTTCCTCCTCCTCTTCTTCTTCCTCCTCTTCCTCCCTGGGCACCAAAGGAGAGACGTTTCCTCGGGGTTTGCTCTTTTCCTCGTTCGCTTTCTTGTTTTTGCCGCCTGACTTGTCCACGTCGGCGTCGTCCAGGGAACCCATGGGCAGAGCGAAGTGCCAGTCTTCGTCATCCTCCTCGGCCCCGAACGCAGGCAGGCCATCCAGGGCGTCGTCAAACGCAGCCCTGCCACTTCCAACCCCTCCTCCTCCTCCTCCTGCCTCTTTGGTTCCCACGGGGACATCAGGGTGCGGTTCGGAGGAAGGGGAAGCAGGAGGAGGTATGGGCTCCTCTCCTGCCCCCTCGTCCGTCTTTTCCTCTTGTCTGCTGCCGTTCGTGTCCTCTCCGACTAGCCGCTCCTCCGGCGCTGAAATTTCATCCGGCCCCTTGGCGTCGTCCGGACCACCGCTCCTGGATGATGTAGCGGAACCCCTGGAGGAGTCGGCAAAGTCTCCCAGCCCCATCACTTCATCAAAAACTCTGGAGAGTTGCTTCTCGTGCTGCGGGGGGACGAGGATGTTAGCATGTTAGCAGGACACCGAATTTACATTCTACATTCGGAGAGCATGACAGGCATTATCTGCAGTCCTACCTAAGCGGCACCTTCAACCACCTACCATATTCCCACTCCATCCGCATCTCCCACTCTCTGGTGATGTGAACTGCCTGAGCTAAATAACCAAAAATCATCTTTGCCAAAAACAAAACGTGAACTGTGAGCAATGAGAACCATCTGTCCAGATGATGCTGGCTGCAGAACCACAAGAGATCCTCTCAGCCCATGTGGCGCTCTAGAACCTGCATCCTCAAAATTGTCTTTTCTATTCAAAATCAGTCTATTTTTTTATATGTTGCAGCCATGCAGTAAAGATCTGCTCTTGCAAGCTTGCCATGTTTGTTGACATATGCAGATTTCAACAGCTCTGTTTTAGTTAAGTTCAGTCATTTGACAAGCTTAGAGTTGATCCTTCACACGGTCAAAAAGCCATCAAGTTGCATATTATATGGTGCTGTGTTAGAAGTCATCACAGATCTTGCCTTCAAGAGGACTTAAAACACACTTGTCTACATAAAACTGTGCGTCTGAGTTCTTATTCTATCACTTCAGTGTCTTGTGGAAGAAAGGAGTTTGCAAACAAGTCACCGCACTGATTCTGGGTTGAAGTCCGTGAATGTACGATCCATAATCTAATCGTCTGGCTGCGTGAGTTGAAATCTTACTGACTGGATGGGCTCATGCAATGCGGTTTTGCTGAAGATGTGTCATTATTTCTACCAAAATCTAAATACCCCGGCTGGATGAAACGTCTGGAGCCTGACTCAGTGTGTTGCTGTGTTCCTCGGCAGCCTCACTGGGTCGCAATTTGAGATTAGTATTCTACTACTGATGACCCTGTATGCAGTTTAGCTAAATGACACATTTGTAAACCATCTTAAGAGCGGCTGGTATGTGTGCATAACAACATTCCTTGGTGCCGTAAATTTCACATGGTGTGTTAGTGCTGTGAAGAGTTCATCGTGCATGTCACCGGCGAGTAAACAACCTTGTGCTGAGGTGAACCCGATGTGATCACCGTGTTTCTCTCCACTTTCACACTGGGAAGCGGCGCAGTCGCTCCATCGTTTGCTTTTACTCTCGTTGATCTGAGCGAGGTTTGTTTCTAGAGAAAGGCAGAAAGGACACGTCTTCAGTGGACTTTTGAAGCTCCTGGGGGGAAAAAACTTTGATTTTGTGGGGTGCGCTCCCCTCTCCTTTGCATCCCCATTGACTTTGCAGCTGCTGTGAGTCTCGGGGTCGGATGAGCTAGTTATCGGACAACCTCACCTGAATAACAACTTATCAAACAATTCTCAACGCCAGTATAAGTCTGTTTCTTTTTTTTAGCTCATGATCCTGGTTTTAACACAACTCATATATCTATCGATTCATCAACAAAGTATTTTACCTGCGAGCTTAAGGCATAAAATCAGTGCATCCATACATCACTACTATATAAGACCTCATCGCAACAAGAGAATCCTCATCACTTAATTCTAGCCAGCCCGAGGGCCTAACATCTGCACTGAATAATTCAAAGGCTGGGGGGAGGGAAGGACAGAGGTGATTATTATGCATGCAATCATTAGGAACAATTCCACTCTCGAACGCCCCCTTGGCATTTGTCCATATTTGTTTTGGTTCTTACCTCGTGTATTGTTCTAATCACGGCCAGAAGAGCGAGAATGATTAACCACCGGCAAACGTGCCTGTTTTTGTTTGTAACCCCAATGCACCAGCGTGGTAGGTGCAGGCCTAGCTGGTTGATCATTCATACGTGTGCTTTCCCCTAACGAGGTCCCCCGGTTCTTTATATTTATTTGAATGCCGCAGTGCACGCAAGTCAATCTGAACGCTGACAGACCCGCGCCCTCGCTGCCGTCGACGGCTGGGGCGCCTGCATTGGCGGCGGAGCAGCTGCCGGCTCCGCGGGGGAAGGTCTAGGAGACAATTCTTTAGAAAATCCCTGGATGCTTAATTGCTAAATGTTTAACCAGGGATAATTTGTGATGAGTGATGATGAGCGGTGGATGATGAGCACGCCTGATGATGGAGGAAAGAAAAACTGGAGTGGATAAATGTGATGAATTGTCTTGTTAACAATTCTATTCGACATGGTGAGGTGTCGTGCCCACTAAAGGTTTTAGGGGGGAATGCCTTGCTCGAAGGTAGGCTTGGGTTGTCTTATGGCACAGTAGCACATGAGGGTGTTGGAAAAAAAAAAACAAAATCAACCTAACATGGAAGTGCTGTACCTGTTGCGATCCAACGGATTTCAAAGAAGTTGTACTGTCAGATCTATGTTCTCTACAGGGGCAACAGACAGATGAGAAAGACTGATAACCCTGACCATCATGGCCTAAGACAAATAGAACCCGATCCTGAAACAATCTCCAGGGCCCCTTCACTGTGATTCAACTCCTCGCTGAAACAGTGAAGGCTCGCGGTAGATTTCACACCTATTCGGGAGGGGGAAAAAAAAAAACAGCATGAAGCAGGAATTTCCTTTCTGTGGCCACTAGCCTGTAACTCCAACTCCAACCCTTTCGGAGCCCACCCCCCATGGTGCCACGACTGACTACCGACTGTCTCGAGCCACACAAACACAAAAGACAAATTGTAACACATTTCAGAAAACGATAAGCACAACACCGGCGTCCACAGATACCACCTTGAAAACTAACTATAACTGGACTGGTTTGTACTGTGTTATTGAAAAGGATCTTCCTTCTTTTGGGAAAAGCCACATTAAATCTCAACCACACAAAGTCACATCCCTCTCTGATCGATGTAAAGTGTGTCAAAACACATGTTTGCGGTTTTCGTTGACCTGGAAAAACTGTTGGAAATTAAAAGTTACTGTCAGGTCGTGCCTCTCCGGACACATCTGTTGTGGGGGGAATTAAAACTTGCCTTCATACTGGATTCTGGGACTGTACTTCTCTCATCGCTTTGCATTTAAATACAGCATTGAGCTTGTTTTCAGTTTTCTTTAGTTGTATCAAACCTTTTTTTCACTGAATAGATGCATATGTTGTGATAATTCTGGGCTTAAAGGGGGTTGCTGTGTCGATCCAAACGGCTGCAGGCCCAATACCGGCCGGTCACTTTGCACACTGGGCTGGCCCCTCTGAACCCGAACTCACGCCGTTTGCAAAGCGGTGGAATAGACCGACACATGAATACCCAGAGCTGACCCCGGTTATTTTCACTTTTGAAATGAATTTGAGTGGTAGTGAGTTTAACGGAATCATTAACAGGGGAGTTAAATTCCCACTTTTCCATTGTTATCGCCGACACTCGAGAGGGAGCCTTGAGAAAACCAAAGCAGTCAAATAGGATATAAAGTTGAAATGCTAACATAAACCCGTTGGCGGTCTATGGGGGGCACGAAATAACACATGTCGACTTTTACTAAATGTCTTTATTTGCTTCATTGTCAATTACCCAGGCTGTTAAATTGAGTTTTATGATACAGTCGGCGCATCGGTGCTAAACACAGAGCTAGCGTACCACGGCTACCAAGCTAGCTCGCTAGCTTTAGCACACTTCACACACCTCTCACGCCCCGCAACGACTAAAACACACCGCGGGGGTTCACGCAAGGCAAACCGCCTTCACTTAGCGTAGCGCTTTCGCCGCACGGAGAGTTAACAATCGTTACCTTCAATCTTTTACGTCGAAATTCCTCCGAATCCGCCATGTTTTAATTATGCCGCAGACGCCGCGCTTCCAAAACTCACCCACCCGCCCGCCTCCGAGGCGGAAGTGCGGGTTGCCAGATCGGCGGATGGAAACAAGCGATCGGGCGATTCGAGTAAACAAAATAGCAGTAATCTCACCCAAAACAACAAACTATCACGGTTATTTCACCAAGCCAAAACGACGAAAACTGTATTTACATTATTTACAATCCACAGTGACCCCGAAGGAGTCCACTCCACCCTTTGTCACAGTTTCTTGAGTTGCTTGGTTGAAGCAACATCTGTGTTTTCGGGGAAAATAAAAAGAACAAGATACAACAATCGTTGTTCAAATCTCACTCATTTGCGGTTTTTGAACGGCTAGTTGAAAAGAAAATTAAAAAATCCACCGGAGTTATCAGTATTTGTGAGTCCAAAAAAACAAACAAACGTATTTTTTGCATATTTGGCAACGCAATCTCCTCGCTGCCCAAGCGTCCTGCATGATCCAGCCAGGATGCTGTGATTGCAGAGAATATCTCATTTTAAATGTTTAAATGGTCTCAGGTTGGAGAGAGCATTCTCATCTGCACACACACGCACACACACGCACACACACGCACACACACGCACACACACGCACACACACACACACTGGTGGCATGCAATCTGGCTCTGCAATTGGTCTCGGATGGAAAACTTTGACACAGTGGAGTATAAGGTGAGGTAAAATGTATTTATCCCTTCAGGAGAGATTCCTTTGTCACAGAAGCTTAATAGTTTTAATGTCAAAAAAAAGGAAACAAATATGAGTATAAATAGAAATAGAAAGGCAGAAGGCAGGATATGGCAAGAGAAAAAAAATCCACGAATAAATGGACAGCAGATATGTAGACAACAGACAACGACGACAACAATAACAACAACAGGACAACATCAAGGAACAGTGAAGGTGAGAAATACACAACTAGAACCAAACTAAGATATAAATAGAGTGACAACCAAACAACAATACAAATAGAGGCACCCAAACAACAAAATAAATAGAGTAACAGCTAAACTACAATATAAATGGAGTGAGAACCAAACAACAATATAAATAGTGACAGCTAGAACTAAACAACAATATAAATAGACAACCAAACCACAATATAAATAGAGTGACAACTAAAAAACAATATAAATAGGGTGACAACTAATTAACAATAGAAATAGAGTGACAACCAAACCACAATATAAATAAAGTGACAACCAAACAACAATATAAATAGAGTTACAGCTTAACAACAATATAAATAGAGTGACAATAATAAATAGTAATGAATAAAATAAAGAACAAAAATCATAGCCCGTTACAACACTTGTCAAACTCAAGGGCCGAGAACATCTTAAAACGTCTTAAAAAAGTCAAACACGTGCATTGAGCATAAACCACATAGCCCACAATTCATGTTACCTGCAAAGTCACGGCATCACGCCATTAGATCGCAGTGAATCCACATCAATACGATTTTCAACAAATGGAATTGAGAAATACAAATTATTCCTAAATGTCCAGGAAGAGACAAGTTGATGCAGATGTAAAGTTGTTTTATGATTGGCATGCATATGCAACATTTTGGATTTGAATGAGTAGCAAATTCAGAGTAATTGAACATTAAGGAGAAGATACATGTATTTTGCATTACATTTGGTTACATTTAGTTACTTTTATACTGTTACCGCTCCTCGTGGCCCTTTGAGGGCAACCGTTACGCTGACGTGGCCTTTGGTGAAAATGAGTTTGACACCCCTGCTATACAATAACTCACTGTTATCAGTTACTGCACTACTTCACTTTCCCCTTTTGCTCATTACCTATTCCTATGTATTGGTAAATATAGAGACTTTTTTTTCTCAGATTACTATACATTTTTTTTACACTTCAGAGTATATTTTTTTGATTTATTAATTTTTAACTTGTATTTCAGTTAGCTTGTCACTGTCTTGTGCTTGTATGTCTTGCTGCTGCTGCTGCTAAACAATTTCCATGGGAAAGCATGGGGTTTTTAAAGTACATTTCGTGTCATCATCATCTCAAAGCCAGGAGGAGCAAATTAAGGGTTTGCTGCCTTGCCCGAGAACAATTTGGCAATTCCAGGAATCAAACCAGGAACTGCTTAAATGGAAGGACACCTGCCACAATCCCCACCCCATGCTCAGGTTTTGCTGATATCAGCAAGGACTGCAAAGATAGAAGACATTTTTCCATTCTGCGGCTGCACATTTATAACTGTGGCTGTGCACGATTGCGGAGAATGGGTATACAGAGAAACAATTACCGTCCATGAATGTGCACGGTGTTGTTTGAAGGGACTGCAATATAAAAAACAATAACCTCCATCCGTATATGTGCATTTTTACAACAGATGTACAAAAGTATTGACTATACCGTTGTAAAAATAGTATTTAATGTTTTTTAGTTTAGTTTAGTTAATTTCATTCTTTATTTTGAATTTAAACAAATATATAAAAAACTATTGACCGAATGGCTGTAGATATAGATTTTTTTTTTAGTTTAGTTTAGTTAATTTCATTTTTTTAATCTTTATTTTAAAATATATATAAAAAATATTGCCTCTATGGTTGTAAAAATAGACTATAATTTTTTAGTTTAGTTATTTTTTTCATTTTTAAAAATAAAAATGAATATAAAAAAATTGACTATATAGTTGTAAAAATGGAATATCTATCCTTATTTTTCAGAGTCAGGATACGGACTTTATGTCTACATTTTAAACAGAGATTGCGCATATCAGAGGTGATATCTTGACTATCATTCTCTCCTCCAGTGAGCCGGAGCTTGTTTTTTTTTTTTTTTTTTTTAGTGATGGTACCAAAATGTGTTACATTGGTGATGATCATATTGTGGACATCTAGATGATGCAGCCTACGAAACCATTCTCACAAATTCATTGAATAACAAACATTTTATAATCCGCACAGAACCGCTCACTACCAAATATGCATCAATTTTTGAAAGAACACTTTCATTAAAAGCTCAGCCACCTTTTTATTGTATTATGTCCGTGCAATTGTTTGCTCATTTCCAGACACACTCTACAAACAGGGTTCAATCTATAATATGAATAATTTATATCATAAATTCAAACAGAACCAGCTTGTTTTTGCATGCATAGTTACAGCCTCTGCATGGTTCTATATGTGCCTCCTCCAGAATAGACCGGGGACAGTAAGGTTTGCTACGGCCTGTCCTCCACACTCATGAAAGTAAAATGGAGACTGATTGAAAAAAAAAAAAAGTATCTTTAGTTATCAGACTGTATGGGAGGCGTTAATGCTGGACTGAGGAGTCCTGCACTGCTTATCCTACCCAAATTGGCGCAGGAGGGCCGGAGGTGGGCTCCAGTCCTTCTGGAGGGTCAACTCCAGGTCATGAAAACAATTAGAGGCTCTGTTGGGGAATCGATTTAA
The DNA here is from genome assembly GCF_037954325.1 of Fistularia commersonii. Lineage (NCBI taxonomy): Eukaryota > Metazoa > Chordata > Actinopteri > Syngnathiformes > Fistulariidae > Fistularia > Fistularia commersonii. The sequence goes on along the minus strand of NC_141291.1, from coordinate 3,590,094 downwards.
CTCAAATAATACTTTCATAGCCAGAAACGCTTTATTTAATCTACATATGGGGAAAAAAAAACGTCTGTATCGCAAATATATTCTTCGACCCCTTTTGCAAGAATCAATGATTGAATGGTGTTGCTAAGTGACAGGGAACATTGTCAGACTGTGGTGATGCAGTTTGTGTCCAGCAGAGGACAGGCGTGTAAAACGCACGACTACCGTAAAACAATGTGCAGCATCTCAGGAAAGGACTAAACCAGGGGTGTCAAACTCATTTTGGGGGGCCACATAGGGCCTAATTTGATGTCAAGGGGGCCGGACCAGTAAAATCATTATCTGGAAGTAACACTAAGTCCAAATTTTTCCTTTGTTTTAGTGTAAAGGAGGTAAACAGGTAATTTATAAAATCTTAATATGTAATGAACTGTTCCTCTAAAAAAATATATGACAAAATATTAAAAATGAATATTAAAAAAGAGTTGATGAAATGACACCCTAAAATATTGTTGAGTTAAAAGAGAACATTTAGTCACTGTGGGAAAATTTGCCACTAGAATTTATTAGAAAATTGATTGGTAGCATGTATCAGAGGAGGTACAATTTTACAAGGCTAATGGTGGCTATTCTGGTTATTAAATCAATCTTTTTAATTCTGGTTTTATTCTGGTTTATTTATTTTTTATTTGCTATCATTTTTGTGTTTTTTATGGAAATAATAAAAGAAAAAATCATTTTAACAAAGTCACTAGATATTTTTCCATCAAAAAATCATTTTCTTTTTTGAAGCAATTTTGAATATTGAAGCCAAAAATACATTGCAAAGTAACTTTTTCCTCTTTTTCCTTGCCTGTTTTTTTTTTTTAAACCTACTGTATGAAACCCCCAGAAATGTGAGACAAAACGCGCGGGCCGCACTAACACAAAGATTTAATTTCAGGTAGGGGGCCACAAAATAGTGTTCACAGGGCCACAATTGGCTCGCAGGCTGCAAGTCTGAAAATAATAATTTTAAAAAACGGTCTAGGGATACCCAATGAGTTATTGAATTCCATATTATATAAATGCTGCCCCCTTTTATTATGTAATTTTCAGGAAAGGACTAAAGGATGAAAAAAAACATTTAAAAATATAGTTTTAGGATACCTAATGAGTCATAGAATTCCATTATACAGTATACTGTATAGGTGATTTTTTTATTCCCTCTTTTTATAATGTGATTTTCACTGTATTTAATGTTTTTTAACCCGTAACTGTGTCATTTGGCAATAAGAAGTGACTTTTCTTGATTCTCTGAAAAAAATAAACAAAATAAAATGAGCATCCAATATAAATTCTGGATACTAATGCAGTGTAAGAAAAAAAAAAATCACAATAAACACTGTAAATAGAACAAATAAATGCGACGGGATGTGCTATAAAAACATCAGAGGATTTCCCACAGATATGTTGTCACTTTTTAAAAATTTTATAACTCTTATATATTCATATTTTATGTCCTAAATCTCTTTTCTTTGATACTATTATGTATTTATGTGAATTTTGCAGGAGTAGCACTGACAATAAAAGCATTATGATTCTGTTTTTCTTTTACCCCGTAACTGTTTTATTGAGAATTTAAAGTGACTTCTCTCATCTATGGAAAAACAAAATAAATTGTAAGCCAATTTAGATTCTTGATACTAATGCAGAGTACAAAATAAATAAATGAATAAAAACAATTTGAAAGAAATCAAAAGATAATTTTCCCTCTATTGAATGTTTTATCTTTTAACCCTGTAACTGTTTTATTTAGCAATAAAAGGGACTTCTCTTGCCCAAGGAAAAACAAATAAAATGAGAATTCAATTTCGATTCTTGATACCACCCTGAGTGGCACAAAAAATTACAAAAAAAAAAAAAACATACATTGAAATACATTGCAATTTTCACTCTATTTAATGTTCTTTTTAAACCCATTACTATTTAATTTAGCAACAAAAGTGATGTCTTTCATTTATGGAAAAACAAATAAAATGAGATTTAGATTCTTGATGCTAACACATTGGCGCTAAAATAATAATAATAATAAAATGTATTATCTATTCATTCATGTACTATTTATCATTTCAACTGTATTTTTTGCAAAGCATAACTTCTGTACATTTCCACTTGTAAATGATGTTCATAGTTGCTGTCTATAGTCTACTACATTTCATGCCCATATCGATATGTATGATATGTTCATACTATCCTATCTGTAAATTATTGACATAACATACCATGTAGATATTGTCAATGTAGTGACTATATCTGCACCTGTGAAATAAAGTTAAATCCGTTGTCCAAACAGCATTGGACCACGTGCAGTTTGCATACCAGCCCCATGTTGCAGTTGCTGCATTCTGTGGTTGAATAGCTTGTTGGTTATTTTAGATAATTTCAGTTAATTCTTACATAAATCTTTATTGTAATATGTCTTATATTATAGCATTATAATATATCATAAATCTATGCTATAATCATATTTGTAATAACTATTATGTTATATATATATAATATTATAATCATATTCATAATAATGTTTACACTCTTTCTATGAGCACATATCCAAATGCACTGCAACAATAAACACTTTGAATCTTGAATCTTTGAATTAACACTAATTTGGCAGCAGTAATAGTAATAAGTCATTCTAAATAAGCAGCACGGGTGCAGCACGGTGGACGGTTCCCTTCTTGTTCACTCTACATTTGTGACTTTAGCTTCTGCTCACCGTCCTGCCACCTGCACAACTTCTTGGTGGGACGTATCAGCAGAGTCATGGTGGGACATATCAGCAGACGTCAGGGGGCCGAGTACAGCGTGTGGAGCGTGGACTAAAACCCCAGCAACCCAACGTAACGAAGGAGTCGCTGGTGGACTTTAGGAAACGGAAGATCTGTCCAAACCCCATCTCCATCAATGGGGCAGATGTGGACATTATGGACTAGTATCTGAGCGTCCATATAGACAATAAACTAGCCTGGACTAAAAACACGGATAATGTATACAAGGTCAGCACCGCCTGCTCTTTCTCAGGAGACTCGGGTTTTTCAACGTCTGTAGAGCCATGCTGCAGATGTTTGCAAGAAGGAAAACCTAACAGCAATGAGATGAGATGTATTATAATGATCCCACGCTAGACATACAAAGACAGATATTGCATGTTTATATATTGTGTAGTTGTTTTATTGCCTATTTGTATATTTTATACATATTTTATTGCCTATTGAATATTTTATATATATTGTCTATTTTTACAGTTTTATGTTTGTATTGTCTTCCCAGGACTACAGATGGAAATTAGTTATGAGCCACAATCTGGTACAAACATCTCTGCCTATGTGCTTAATGTAATTGTACACTGTCCTAATAAACTTTTTTAAACTAAAAAATTAAAAACAAAATTAAACAAGACAAACTAAAAAAATACACGTTAAAAAATAATAAAAAAAAAAACTTAAAATATTAAAATATTTAAAAAAAAGGAAGAGACAAACTAATAAATGACAAATTAGGATGGGAGCCGCAGCTGCAAGCTGCCTCCTCTCACAACACAATAGGGCAAAATCATTGTTTTCAGTGAATGGATGTAATAAGAATAAGAATAAGGACAAGAACAACTTTATTTATCCCGAAGGAAATTGTTGTGCGAGAGTTTCAAGTAAAACATAACAATAATAAATAATAGTAGGAAATTGTATAAACAGTATAAAAAAGGGGGGAGAATAAGAAATACAAATAAAACTATAAAGTGTCAAAGTAACAAGTCAAGGCTATAAAGTGTCTTAAGGTCTTACGTACAAAGATTTTGAGATTCCCTGCGGCTGAAGGGAGAGGAATTAAAGTCTAATAGCCTCAGGTAGGAAAGACAAGGATAATCCTTCGGGATTATTTAGTCTAAAAAACATATATGAAAAAATGAAAATGAATAAATTAAAATCAAACCAAAAAATAAAAATCAAAATAAATATTGCGCGTCTATTACCGTCAGTTCGGCCGGATCTAGAAATAGACGACCCAGATCCGGCGGAGGGAGCGGCGCGGCGCCCGGTTCTAGAAGCCCGGCTCTACGTGCGGCGGCCGCGGCCCTCCGAGCTTCAAGCAGCCGTTGAGCGCTTTCCAGGAAGCGGCGGAGACGAACCGGCGGCGCGTCCACGTCCACGCCCACAACCACAACCCCTAACCCGGCGGAACCCACCTCCCCAACCCCCCAAAACCCCCCTTCGAGGACCAGCTCCCCCCCACCCCTCTCCGCTACCACCGGCGGATGAGCGGACCATGGCGGCCGTGAGAGCGGCGTTAGCCGGCGGGCCCGCGTCTTTGTCCCGCTTCCGGGGGGCGCTAGTGTCCGCCGTGCTGGGGGACTGCGTCGGCGGGGAGTTCGAGGGCGCGGAGGACGTTCCGGTGGAGAATGTGCTGCGGCACCTCAACGGCCTGGACGACGAGACCAAGGGAGACGGTTTGTGCCGGTTTGTTTGGTATCCCTCCGCGCACTCGGCGCCCCGGGTTTGGCTTCGCTTCGGCTCGCTTCGGAATCGGTTCGGTTCGGTTCGGAAGGAGGTCAGACCGTGTGTCCGATCCGCATCACGCGTGGACCCCCGCGGACGTCAGATCGCGTTCATGCGTGGGGTTTGTTGTGTAGAAGAAGAACAAAAGCAATGAAAACAAGCTCTAATCGAGTGCACCATCCCCGGGTTCTGATCACATCGCTGTCATTTGACTACATTTAATTTCTACTCTTTTGAATGATTGAATTGAATGGTTTTTATTTTCACTTTCATTTTGTTTTAAACTGGTTTATTATTATAGTCTAAATTGTATTTGATTTATTGTATTGTATTGTATTTGATTTGATTTGCTTTTATTGTATTTTATCCCCTTTTATTTTATTTTTATTGTTACCATATATAATATTGTAAATTGATGTTTTATTTCTCACATTTTCTGATGCATTTTTTCCCTTTTTTGTTGTGTTTTATTATTTTTATTTTCATCTTTGTTTTTTGTTTTTTAATTTACCCCCCCCCTTTGTTTTATTCTAATTTATTTTTTGGGATTTTCCTTTTGTTTAATTTTATTGTATTATTAATTTTATTTTTCCTTCGTATTATTTTTTATTGTATTTTTCTATTTTCATTTTCTTATATTGAACTCTCTAAAGGCCGGTCATTTTAGGATTTGTTGACGTTTCTTTCTGGTCGAGGTCTGTTTGGCCTGAGCGGCATCTGCCATGCATGGATTGGGATTATTTAGTGGGATCGAAATAGTCCGGGGGGTTGGATTATCACCCAAATGAAAAAAAATAAACAAACATGCCTGTGTGAAAACACACACGTATTTAAATCCATCCAGTGTGTGCATTTCCGATGGTTGTGTACTTCTTAAGAGCATTGTTTAATCTGCGTTTGATAATCCCATAACAAGTAAACCAGATTAGACTGATCATACTCCACCTCTTCATTTTCCGCGTATATTCAAATAATGTGCAGCTGCAGTTCGTGTGTTAATCTGTGCACGCGTGTGCGTGTTTTGCAGGTATCCTGGAGTACAGCGACGACACGGCGATGGCCCGGTGCGTGGTCCAGTCCTTGCTGACCCGAGCCGGGTTCGACGAGCGGGACATGGCTCACAGGTTTGACGCCGGTTTTTAGTTCCCCCACTTATTTTTTAAGGGATTATTCCACCTTCTCTTACGTTAAAGTCACGCCGGTCTGTGTCCAGGTTCGCCAAGGAGTACAGCGTGTCCCCGGGCCGGGGCTACGGCTCCGGGGTGGTCCAAGTGCTGAAGAAGCTGGCCGCCCCTCAGCTCAGCGACGTCTACCAGCCGGCCAGGGACCAGTTCAACGGCCGGGGCTCCTTCGGGAACGGCGGCGCCATGAGAGCGGCGCCCTTCGCTCTGGCCTTCCCCGACCTGGGCGACGTGAAAAGGGTGGGCGCTCTCGCTCGCGAAGCACGCGATGTTTAAATCCAAACGTGTACGATCCCCCTTTCTCGTCCCCAGTTCGCCGCTCTGGGCGCCATGTTGACCCACTCCTGCTCGCTGGGTTACAACGGGGCGGTGCTGCAGGCGCTGGCCGTCCACCTCTCCCTGCAAGGGGCGCTGGAGATGCCACAGCAGTTCATCAACAGGCTGATCGCCGAGATGGAGGAGGTGGAGGGCGACGAGGCGGCGCGGAGCGACGCCCGGATGTGAGAGCGCGGACGTGGAAGATCTCCGAATGACCGAGAAAGTTCGGGCTCATTGCTTTCACCGTGTGTGTGTGTGTGTGTCTAGCTTGAAGGAAGCGGAGAAGCCGTTCTGCGACCGCCTGCACAGAGTTCGCGACCTGATGGACCGCAGCAAGGTCAGCATCGAGGAGGTCATCTCTGAGCTAGGTCAGTAGCAGGTCCCCCACCTGCACAAACCTACTTTTTATGCATTACTGTGCACAAAAAGCCCGAACCCGTCCGATTGGACCGCCTCTCTTCCAGGCAACGGCATCGCGGCGCTCCACTCCGTCCCCACCGCCATCTTCTGCGTCCTCCACTGCCTGCAGCCCAGGGACTGCCTCCCCGAGAGCTACGGCGGCCTGGAGAGGACAATCGCGTACAGCCTGGCCCTGGGCGGGGACACGGACACCATCGCCTGCATGGCGGGGGCCATCGCCGGGGCGCACTACGGCATCGAGGCGGTTCCCCGGGCGTGGATGAAGTGCTGCGAGGGCGCCGAGGACGCCTACCTGAGCGCAGAGCGGCTTCACATGCTGTATCACCAGTCTCCGCGTGGGGGCAGGGGTGGCGCCGCAGGCCAGAGTGGCAGCGGCGGCGGCGGCGGCGGTGAGCTCAGTGGACGGTCAGACGCTTCGAACGGCACGGAGGGGGAGACGGGCCGGGAGTGAGCTCCCCGCCAGGGACGCCCGCCGGATCCCATCAGACTTTTGTCCCCTGAGATCTCCACGGTTCAGGTTTCAGGGTTGTGTTTGTGTCCCTGTGGGTCACAGTCTGTTCAACACACACACACACACACACACACGAATACACATCACCCAGGCTAAATAGACAACCATGGGATTAGTGGGAAATAAACATAACCGTAAATTATCAACCTGAGTGTTTGGTTTCCATCCTCCAGTCCTATTTTTTTTTCTCTTTTTTTTTTTTTTGGTTTAACATGACCCGCCCCCTCAAATATTAGCAGACAGGTGATTTGTGTTCACCACATAAAGGTGTATAAATCTAATCCGGATGGTCATATATGGCATAAAAGCAGAGATTTAAAAAAAAAGTTTCCAAATTGTTCAAATCTAAGTGACCTTCCAGCTCTTCAAACCTCCAGAAAAGCTCATCACTGTATTCATTTGTAGTAACAATATATTTTTTAAAAATACCAGCACCATACGGCTGTCTGGAGAAACATTCATGAACCGTTTTACTCACGATTTGTCACCTGGAGGACCGTCAGGATGCTCGTCCCTGGTAACCAAAGCAACCACTGGAGCCTTTTGAAAAAAAAAAAAAAGGCGACTTTTGTTGTGTTTGTTGTGTTTCCCGTCCTCGCATGAGTGCCTCCCCTCCATTTTCTGTCCGGTAACACTAAATCCTGTCTGTCAGGTTTTCTCAAAGTGAAATTCACTAGAAAAGTGAAAAATAAAACCTGTCATCAGACAGTTTGTTGTTCTCTGTACGGCCTTTCCTGCACTCAGGGGTTTAGCTTGGATCCATCACAGAACCAGAAAAATCTTACTTTGGCATGGGGTAGCAACATCAAATAATAAAATGAAATAATAAAAATAACAATAATGAAAACAATAAAATTAATTTATATATATATATATATATAAATTACTGTACAGAATTGTGTAAATGTGCAGCGCCACAAACAGAAGTGCCAAACTCAAATATGCAGTGGGTCTAAATTTAAAAATCGGTACAAGTGGAGGAACGGATTGGTTTAATGTTTCCTGAAAAACATAATGAAATGAACTTATTGCACATATTGACAATGAAACTTAAAGTATTGCCTATTTAAACACTATTCAACATTAAATAAATTAAAAACCAGTTGCAGCAATTTCTTATGGCTCTATCTGTCACATTTCCAGGGTAATTTCTAATGAATAAAAATTTTCATAGCCAGAAAAAGAATTTCCTTCAAAGAAAAATCAAACATGCCTCGCGGTAGCAGGAAAAATATACAAAATTTACAGCTCGGTTTTCTGCTCTCTGACAAAGCTTATACGTTCTTGCATATAAACAACATTAAATACGGGAAACATTTGTTGCATGTATTTCTTATAGCGCTATAAGCAATACATCCTCACTGTGTCACTGTGTTTTCCCACTGTGTCAACCGCCTGATCAATGATGAGGCTACATATCTATGCATTAAGTGCTCCATTTTGGCTATTTTTTTACAAACCTGGGGAAGCACCCAATTTTCTGTCCTTATTTTTTACCAACACATTCCCATGTGTCACATCCCGGCGCATTAGGCGACCCAGGTGACTCCGCGAGTGACTCGATTGACTTGCCACTTCACTCGTGGCACAACTGGGGGAAATTAATATAGCTTAATATCAGCGGGCTGAGTCTAATGGTAATCAAATATTATCCTGCGGGCTAAAGATAATCCCACTGCGGGCTGGAATTGGCCCGCAGGCCTTGAGTTTGACATATCTGATCCAGACATACAGCAGTCCCTTGTTTATTTTCCAGAAGCACTGTTTCCACGATGTTTAACATCTTTCTCTGCCGGTTAGGTTCTGTGGCAAATAGCATAGATGGCAGAAAACATCATAGCGGGGGCTGAAATAAATTAAAACCTTCACCTATAATCACACAAACACAACAGTGCAGAGTAACGTTATGAGAAGACAAGGCGAGATGCAGAGAGAAGGGTCACTCAGCCAATCAGAGCCCAGGATACAAAACACCATGCTCTGGTTGGTTGGTTGGTGGTCACCTTAAAAAATGCGTATTTAACAGTAAAAATAAAATATATCAAAATACATTTCTCTTACTGAAACCCGTGGTATAGCAAAAAAATCCTTAATATGTAATTAGATATAAAAAAGTTGAAGATTCACGATAGAGTGAGGGTGAAATACAGTGAGGGACGACTGTATAAGCAGTCATTTAAGTCATTTCAACATGCAACCATTCACCCTCTCATTCATACATTTGGACAATGGAGGGTCTCCAATGAACCTCCTGCATGATTTTGGACTGTTTGAGGAACCCGGAGAACCTGGAAGAACCCCAGACATGGAGACTCCACGCAGAAAGGCCTCCCAGTGGGAATCTAACCAGCCATCGTGCCTCTGTAAATCAAGATAAATGAACAAAAAGTACCAAAAAGAGATGGTCTGGTGGAGAAGGAGAGATGTTGCGTGAGTGGGCGGGACTACATTGTGTTTCTTTTTTTAATCCACAACAAAGAATTTGTGGAAATAAAAAAAAAAAACAGGCTCCGCCGGCAGCACACAGTCTCACCGACTGTCTCCATGGCAACGTGACAGCCGGGCTCCCCGGGAGATGCTCTAACCTCGCGCACGTACGCCGTGCACATCTAACACATCGGACACATCCGGGGTGAACGTTTCATTTCTGGGGAAAATCATAAAATTAATAAGCAGTTGTGAGTTTTTACTGATTGCTTAAACACCAAAGAAACCCTGGACCTGGACTTCAGGTCATTCTTCTCAGGCCAGATGATTCTTTTATTTGTTTTTAATGAAAATGAAAGGCAAAATTATCTTCATTTCACAAAAGTCTGTGTTTTAATAACAATTATTAATCCATTTGTTTATATCTATACCGCTTCGCCTGCGAGGGGCGGGGCTTAACCGGGACGGACAGCTGTCAATCATCCCTTCATTCACCCTCTCATTTACACCTGCAGCCGAGTGAGTCTTTAGTGGACCTGCAGGCTGGTTTTGGACTGTGGGAGGACGATGGAGAACCTGGAGAAGAACCCAGGCAGGAGGACATGGAGAAGAACCCATGGAGGAACCAGAAGAACATGGTGAGAGCCCAGGAAGGAGATCATGGAGAAGAACCAAGGCAGGAGAACATGAAGAGAACCCAGACAGGAGGAAATGGAGAAGAGCCCATGGAAGAACAAGAAGAACATTGAGATTTGACACTGAGAGAACCAAGGCCGGAGAACATGGAGAAGAACCCAGAAAAGAGAACATGGAGAAGAACCCAAGAAGGAGAACATGGAGAAGAACCCAGGCAGGAGAACATGGAGAACCCAGAAAAAAAAACATGGAGAGAACTTAGGCAGACGGACATGGAGATTCAATACAGAAAGAACCCAGGCAGGAGAACATGGAGAAGAACCCAGGCAGGAGAACATGGAGAAGAACCCAGGCAGGAATCAGGAGAACAAGGTGAGAACCCAGGAAGGAGAACATGGAGAAGAACCAAGGCAGGAGGAAATGGAGAAGAGCCCATGGAAGAACAAGAAGAACATTGAGATTTGACACTGAGAGAACCAAGGCCGGAGAACATGGAGAAGAACCCAGAAAAGAGAACATGGAGAAGAACCCAAGAAGGAGAACATGGAGAAGAACCCAGGCAGGAGAACATGGAGAACCCAGAAAAGAAAACATGAAGAGAACTTAGGCAGACGGACATGGAGATTCAATACAGAAAGAACCCAGGCAGGAGAACATGGAGAAGAACCCAGGCAGGAATCAGGAGAACATGGAGAAGAACCCAGGCAGGAATCAGGAGAACAAGGTGAGAACCCAGGAAGGAGAACATGGAGAAGAGCCCATGGAAGAACAAGAAGAACATTGAGATTTAATACTGAGACAACCAAGGCCGGAGAACATGGAGAAGAACCCAGAACAGAGAACATGGAGAAGAACCCTAGCAGGAGAACATGGAGAGCCCAGGCAAGAGAACATGGAGAGAACCCAGAGAAGAGAACTTGGAAAGAACTTAGGCAGAAGAGCATGGAGAAGAACCCAAGCAGGAGAACATGGAGAAGAACCCAGAAAAGAGAACATGGTGAAGAACCCAGGCAGGAACCAGGAGAACATGGTGAGAACCCAGGCAGGAAAACACGGCTTCACGGTTGTCACATCAGAACTGTGAGAAACCATCTCACATCAGGTCGAGGGGATTCAGAGGTTCTTCTCTGCAGGAGCCACCTCCAAGAGGAGCTGCAGGAACATGGTGATGCGGGTCAGCAGGCCCGGGCACAGTTTGAAATGGATGAAGGGCACGTAGATGACCACGCCGCTGAGGATGAAGAGGGTCACGTAGAGGTACTCGATCTGCGGGTCGTCCACGATGGGAGCCAGCACCAGGAACACGGCGGCGATCAGCACCAGCACCGGCAGGACCATGGGAACCTGCGGAGGAGAAGGTGAGAGAAGAACGGCGAGTTCCGGAAGATCTGGGTGGAGACACCGACCCTGTAAGGCCTGGGCAGCTCCGGCTTCTTGATCTTGAGGTAGATGAGCCCGGAAAGGGTGATGGCGTAGAAGAACCAGGCGGTGAAGCTGAGGGGTGGAGAGTTGAGGAACGTCAGAAAACGTCCCCTTCGGCAAAGAAAACGCAGAAGTACCGAGGACCTGAAGAAGTTGACGATGCTCTGGAAGTCTCCGGGGATGAGCACCAGTAGGGAGATGAGCGTGGTGAAGATCAGCGCCGGAGACGGAGTCAGTCTGTGGACGTGGGCCATGGACAGGATGTCCGGCTGCGGAGAAGATCGCCAGAGGTCAAACAGACACCTTCAGCCCATAAAGGGGGCGGGGCTTAACAGGTCAGTCACCTGTCAATCACAGACGTTCGACCCTTAACACACACCTACGGACGATTCGGACCTGGAGAAAACCCTGGTAGGAGATCATGGAGGGACCACTGGTAGAACCTGGAACGTTCTACCAGCGAGGTATCGTCACGTTCTAATCACTTCCAAAATCAAGCATCTAAGCGTGCAGACTGTTTTTTACAAACATCTATGAAGGAGCTCAGTAAATTCCCTGTGCAACAAATCCAAATTTCCTTGTTCCTAAATATTCTAGTCAACCGTCAGCTGTGTTCTAAGGACATGGGAGTATCTGGGAACGATGGCAACTCAGCAAAGAAGCGGTAGGCTACGTAAACTGACGGATCGGGGTCGGCGGATGCAGTCAGATCTTGCAGAGGTCGCCAACTTTCTGCAGAGTCAGTGTCTACAGATCTCCAAAGTTCATGTGGCCTTCAGATGAGCTGAAGAACAGTGTGCAGAGAGCTTCATAGAACCGGTTTCCATCCACACGGCACCAAGTGCACTGCAAAGTGTTGGACATTGCGGCGTAAAGCACGCCGACACTGGACTCTGGAGCAGTAGAACTTCTCCATCCGGCAATCTGATGGACGAGTCTGGGTTCGGCGGTTGCCAGGAGAACGCTACACCCTAACCCCTAACCCCACTGTGCCAAATATGGGGTTCTTTTTCAGGAGTTGGGCTCGGCCTCTTAGTTCCAGTGAAAGGAACTCTGAAAGCTTCGGCATACCAAGACATTTTGGACAATTCCATGCTCCCAACTTTGTGGGAACAGTTTGGAGCTGGACCCTTCCTTTTCCAACATGACTGTGCACCAGCGCACAAAGCAAGGCCCATCAAGACATGGATGACGGAGTCTGCTATGGAGGAACTCGACTGTCCTGGACCGAGTCCTGACCTCAACCCTGAGCAAAGACTGATACCCAGGCCTTCTCGTCAGCGATTGACCGCACCAATGTGGTCAAATATTTCCATAAACTCACTCCTGAACCTCGTGGACAACCTTCCTAGAAGAGTTGAAGGTGTTCTCGCTGCAAAGAGTGGACCGATATTGAACCCTATGGATTAGGACTGGGATGTCACTTAAGTTCACATGCGAGTTAAGGCAGCTGAGAGAATTCTTTTGGCCATATAGTGTGCTTATATAGAAATATTGACCTCATGAATAAATCATGGAAAGGCATACAACTATCGGGCAATTGGAACCTCCTGCATGTTTTTGAACCTCTTGCAGGCACAGGGTGAACTTGGAGGCAACCGAGAAAGTTCTCGCCGCGAGGAGGAAATCGCTCTCACCATGTGACCCTCCCGGGCGGCGACGAAGCACACCCTCCCGCCGCTGAAGAAGGTCCCGTTGAGCGAGCCGAAGGCGGACAGGGCCGCCGCCAAGGACATGATCCACCCCCAGCTTCCCAGCACCTTGTTCCTGCAGGGAGGGTTAGAGGTCAGCGACCCGTCCTGCTTTCACTTCCTTGTTTTTGTTTCCTCTCCTGCTCACCCCCAGGTCACCGCCACGGCGCCGGAGGAGATCAGCTCTTTGGGGGTCATCACCGTCAGGTAGCTAACGTTCACCAGCAGGTACAGGCCCGTCACCAGGGAGATGGCAATGATCACGGCGCGGGGGAGGTTTACCTGGGGAGACGTGGATTTAGAACACAGGGTTGAGAAACAAAACAATTTTCTATGACCCGCCGAGAGCAATGAAAGTCAATCATTGACAGTTTTTACCACCGCCCGACACCATCTTTGCCGAGAATGCAAAATAAACCGCTCGGAAAAATGTCGTTCCCACCTGGACTGCAAGGAATGATACGTGCATTCGCAAAAATGGGGACAATTGGAGAAACCGCTGTGGGCGGCCCATTCCGACCCCTCCATGTTGGTGGAAAAAAAAACAAACACCAGCGATTGGACGGTTTCCTGCCTCACCTCCGGGTTCTTCAGCTCCTCGGTGACGTAGTTTAAGTTGTACCACCCTGCGAAAGACCAGAGCCCCTGGTAGAAGGCCATTCCCGCCACGCTCACCGACCAACGCGTGTCCTCGAAGGCCTTCTCGGCGCTCAGGTTTTCCGCGATGACGGCGCCGTCTTGCGTCGCCACCACCAACCCCCCGATCACGATGGCCACCAGCGTCGCTACTTTGACCGCGAGGAAGACCACCTGGACCCTGACGGCGAGGCGGACGTTCATGATGTTGACGACGGCGACGGTTAGCAGGGCTAAGGACGCGACGCACTTGAGCAGGCTCGCCGGCGGGGGGCAGCCGTCGTAGAAGGGCGCCACGCCGTACTCGGCCACGCTCAGCGCGATGGCGGCGAACCCGCAGGGCTTGACGACCAGGACGAAAGTGACGGCGGCGAAGAAGGCGGGGGCGGAGCCGTAAATCCTCAGGATGTAGATGAATTCCCCGCCGGATTCGGCCACGATCGTCCCGAGTTCGGTGTAGCACAGCGCCGCCGTCATGGCCAGCGTGCCGCAGAGCGTCCAGACGACCAGGCTGGCTCCTGGGCTCCCCACCAGGGCCAGCACCAACTGCGGGGACATGAAGATCCCCGATCCGATCATGGCGCCCGACACCAGCGCCACGCCGCCGACCAGCCCGATTTCCCGCTTCATCTTCATTGCGGTGCCGAGGAGGGACGCAGGAGAAGTGTGTCCTCAGAAAAAGGAACTTGAATCTAACAGTAACCCCTGCTGACCTGTAAATGTTTGATTGGCTCTGTATCTAAGGTCAGGTTTATCAAGCCATCTCCTATCTTCTCGTCGACGGGAGATCTTCACGGTTGATAACGAGAGAAAGAGTCGGATGCGGCAGGTCGACGGGGAGAGGAAGAGAAAATTGTGCTTCCTCAAAAGTCATACAAGTTTTGCACCTCCAGGGAAACAAGATCCGAGGAACCCAAGAACATCCACCTCCTACACAATCCGGCCTTTTTAATCCAATATTTCTATAAACTGCCATGTAATAACACATTTACGACATAATAACGAATAGCGAGGCTCTTACTTCTGGATCTTTCAGTTCCTCCGTTAAATAATTCAAGGTGTTCCAGCCGTCGTAGGACCACAGGCCCTGATAGAAGGCGATGCCCAACGAGTTGACGCCGACGGTCGTTTCCGCAAAGGCGTCCCGGAGGTTCTCCGTGTTCCCCCGGAGGAGCATGATGGCGCCCACAACCACGATCAGGCTGAGCGCCAGCACCTTCACCGCCGTGGAGATCATCTGGATGACCGTGGCCAGGCGGACGCTCAGGCAGTTGACCGCGGCGAGCACGAGGATCACGGTCGCCGCCACGCACTTCACCGTCAGCCGCGGGGCGGCGCAGCCCGGGAAAAAGGGCGCCACGATGTACTCGGCGAAGCCCAGCGCGATCCCCGTGGCGCTGGCCGGCCTTATGACCACCACGAAGCCGTAGACGAACACGAAGGCCGCCACCCTCCCCGACGTCCGCAGGATGTAGGCGTATTCGGCGCCGGACTCCGGGATGGCGGTCCCGAGCTCGGCGTAGCAGAGCCCTCCCAGCATGGCCACCAGCCCGCAGCCGGCCCACACCAGCAGGCTGGCGCCGGGGCTCCCCACCGTGGACAGCACGTACTGCGGGGAGATGAAGATCCCCGAGCCGATCATGGTCCCGGCGATGAAGGACACGGCTCCGGCCAGGCCCACCTCCCTTCTCAGGTTGAGCCCGGGCTGCTCGCCCGTCATGGTGCGAGCGACAGCGGCGCCGGCTCGCTGGCCGGAGACGAACTAATAAGATAAAGGGCCGGGAGAGAGCTGAGCCGCGTCAACAACCGCTGGCGGGAGTTGAGACGGTTTAGCTCTTCCTCAAATCTGCGACCTTTGGTCCAGATCCCCGGCTGGGTGATCGAGCGTGGCCGCGGACCGGCGGTCAGCCCCGAGCCCGCTGGAGAAGAAAGTCTTCAACGCACGGTCTGACCAAGTGGTGACCAAGTGGTGACCAGGTGGAGTGGGCGTAGCTTGCTGTGGATACACCCGTGTCAATATGACCGGGGTGGGGTGCCTGAGGGAGGCGGTGTTGCACAGCGCCCCCACCTGGCCGGGGTTGGCAAAGCAGGGGATGCGAATCTCGCAAAAGTGAGCGGTGACTGTCAAATCGCACGTCCTCCCGTCTTACCTCGGGACGCTTCAGCTCTTCGGTCACATAATTCAGGTTATTCCATCCGTCGTAGGACCACAGCCCCTGGTAAAACGCGATGCCGACGGCGTGGACGCTCAGGCTGGTGTCCTCGAAAGCGTTTTGGAAGTTCTCAGTGCGACCGTAGGCCAACATCACGGCGCCGCCCGCGATGATGATCCCCAGGGCCGCCACTTTGGCCACCATGAAGAACACCTGCACCGACATCGAGAAGCGCACATTAAGGCAGTTGATGATGGCGAGCGTCAGGATGGCCGCCGCCGCTACGCCTTTGAGGAGCACCGCCGGAGGGGTGCAGTCCGGGTAGAACGGCGCCACCACGTACTGGGCGAAGCTCAGCGAGATGCCCACCACGCCGGCCGGGCGCACGAACGCCACCGAGCTGAAGATCAACATGAAGGCCACCACCGGGCCGGACGTCCGGAGGATGTAGATGTACTCGCCGCCCGACTCCCGGATGACGGTGCCGAGCTCGGCGTAGCAGAAGGACGCCATTATCACCAGCACGCCGCAACACCCCCACACCGCCAGGCTGGCCCCGGGGCTGCCGATGACGGCGATCACCGTCTGCGGGGACATGAAGATCCCCGATCCGATCATGGTGCCGGCGATGAGGGAGACGGCCCCCACCAGCCCGACCTCACGCTGCAGGGCGACCCCTTGGGTCCGGTCGTCCCCTTGGGTCCGGTCGTCCATGGTCGTCGCGTTCGACTGGAACGCAGTGAGTGTGCGGCGGCGGCGGCGGCGTGGTCAAAGTCACACTTGCGGTTAATGATTCATTGGGCGTTGGGGGGGGGGGGGGGGCGCAGGTAAGGAAAAACAACGTAAACGGCGCGGCTCATCTACACCTGGACAGCAACCGGGTGGAAATACATCAGCGTTTGCCAACTTTAATAATATTTAGCATAAAAAAATAAGCTGAACGTGACAATCGAAAATATTTAAAGCAACAAACTTCGGGTCCGGCGGCCTCAAAGCGCCGCTTTACGACGAGTTCCCTCCCGCGGCCCCACGTTTCTGGATCGCCTCCAGCAAGTTTTGTCGTCTTCCTCGTGTGCACGTGAGGGGCAGGACCTTCTCTCCTTATCTCAAGCGTTCCCGCTGATGACTCTACTGTCGTCTTGCCTCCCCGCCTCCATCTGGGGCTACTTCTCCTCGCCTCCCGTGACAAAGAGGTGCACCGTCTTGTCGGACTGCAGCATCTGTCCGGCCCGCTGCGCCCCGGTGACGGCGGCCAGCTTGATGGCGTCGTAGCGCGAGTAGAGGGCGGTGCAGGTCCAGCCGGCCTCCTCCCCCTGAGCCCCCGCCGCCAGCATGTTGCACACCTCGCTGTAGAAGTGGGGGTAGGAGGGCAGCCCGTAGAAGATCAGGTTGTGAATCCCCTTGATGGTGTATCTGCGGGAGAGAAAGCGGACGGTAGGTCTTCTATTCAGACGGGGGGGGGGGATCGTCACGGGACGGCGTCTCATCGAGGTTTAACCGACCTCTTGTAGAAGTGGAAGCGCTCGGTGAAGAGCAGGAACTGTCTCCCGCCCGTCTGGAAGAAGTGGCGCGCTCGGGACACCTCGCCCTTCCCGGAGTACTCGCAGATGCAGGCGAAGTTCATCTCCTCCTTCTTCATGTGGTTGCGCACGCGGATGTAGTCGAAGTAGGAGGGTATGTAGACCACGGTGCGGGACATCGCCGAGTCCCGGTACTGAGGCAAGACCTTCTCCACGAAGAACTTGAACCTACACATGGGGCACAAACGCTATTAAACTCGGGTCTATTTCGGACGGGAGCGGGGCGGGGCGGGCGTCGCGCGGCGGAGCTCACCGGGCGTCGTGGTCCATGAAGCTGTCTGAGGAGAACATCTGAAAGACGTGGGGCAGCTGAACCAGCACCTGGCAGATGGAGCCTGTCTTTGGCATGTTCTTGGTGGAGATCTGAAACCACAGAGAACACGGGTCGGTCCCGAGGGGAAACCGGAGGACGACTCCTCAACAAAACGGGGCGGGGTTTACCTGCCCGCGGTAGTTGGCGCAGTGTTTGCTGAAGAGGCTGTTGATGTGCGGGTCCTGGATGGAGCTGAAGACCACGGTCTGCCGGTAATGCCGGGCCCAGTTGTTGAGGTTCCACATCCTGACGCGGGAGAAGTCCACGCCGTGGGAGTCCAGCGGCTGCAGGTTCATATGCTTCATCACGTGCTAGTTCGGGGGGGGGGGGGATAATGAGACGATCACGAGTTTGGGAGGAGGCCGGCTGGTGGTCGCGGGAGGAGCGTTCGCTCACCAGAACATGTTCCCAATTCTGCATGAGAAAGACATCGGTCTGGTCCAACACCAGCACCTCGATGGAGGCCAGGAAGTCAAAGTCCCGTTTCTTCTCGCCCTCGGCCCCCAGCACGGTGCGGAGGCCCAGCGGGGAGGCGATGATGATGTCGGAGGAGTAGAAGGGAGCGTAGAGGCGGATGCTGCTCCTGATGATGGACAGGCCTGAGGGGGGAGAACATCACGCACCTCCGTGAGGAGCTTCAACCACCGCGACGTAAGTGTATGCTTCGAATTCCCGCAGTCCGTACCGATCCTGAAGTGGTCGTCCACGTTGCCGGAGAAGACGGCGTGGTAGTCGTCGGGTCTCTGCAGATTGGACGGCTTGTCGTCGGGATCCTCCCCGAACTCGTCCTTGAACCTCTTCTTGTTGCTGATCACCATCTTCCTGCCTTTGCTCTCCAGCAGGTTAATCAGGGTGTGGACGATCTGCAGAGCTCTGCCTCGGAACGGGACCAGAATCAGGACCTGTCGGGTCCACATGGTCCAGGAGTGAGAAGGACGCCACGCCCGAAAGCGCGAGTCGTACGATGCGTTTTTTTTTGGTTTTCTGAAAATAACCTGCACGGTTGGAGGTTCACACCTGCTCTGTTCACTTATATGCGCTCACGAGCGCGTCTGAAATAAAGTACTCCTGGTGTTGGTGCGGTTACTCACCTTGGGCCGGGTCAGTCCCTTGTCCCTGAGTTCGTCGGGGGGGTCCACCCTGGCTTTGGCCTCGCCCTGCAGCTCTTTGAGCTCCGCGTTGTGCGCCAGGACCCGGGAGTTGGCCTTGAGGGTGTGGTTGAGGACGTGGAGACAGTAGGCGTTGCAAACCTGCGTGCCCAGCCTCTCCGGGCAGCACTCTGGGTAGTACAGGTCCTTGTAGGTGCCCATGAGAGCCAGCAGCTCCAGCTGGAAGGGGCTGGCCTCCTTCGCCTCCTCCTGGGGGCCGGACGACTTGTTCAGTTGCTTCACGCCGGCGCTGAGGAGCTTGTGGAATGGAGGGAGGCCTGTTTCTTTGTGACAGCCGACCGGGCCGAACCTCTCCAGGGGGCTGGTGCAGAGCAGGGAGCCAAACACGGGCCACTGTGGAGGACGGAGACCACAATGTGAAAAAACACACACACACACACACACCAACTCACGGCCGTGACAGGGCTGAACTACGCACCGTGATCTCAGTCTTGGTTTTGGTGCCCGACGTGATGGATTGCACATCCTCTTCGCCGAGCTCCGTCTCCAGATGCTGCAAAAACACATCTGCACACGCACAGATACACACTTGTGGTTCAATAAACCCATCCGTGTGTGTCGGGGGCAGACGGATCCATTCATAACCCTCCCCTTCGTACCCTCGCCGCCCTGCTCATCAGCATCGTCCTGTTCTTCCGTGAAATTGGTCTCGAGGCAGAACTGGGACTCGTTCTCCCGGTCGACGAATTCCCCGTCTCCCGCCTCCTTGGACTCCCCGTCAGACGCCCGAGCAGGAGCGTCGCCCAGACCCTCGGGCTCCTCCCCCTCCTCTTCATCTCCGTCGCCATCCTCGCTCTCCTCCCCGCCTCCATCGCCGTCCCCTGATGATTCGAAGCACGCAGACACATCAGGCACCTCCCGTCCTGACGGTACATTTTCCGCTCGGCGCGCTTGAGAGAAATTGCCTTCATCCAGGAGCTCCTCCTCTTCTTCCTCATCCTCGTCGCTGCTCTCTTCGTCGTCGCTCGGGTCGATTTGCAGCGGCCGGCTGAGAGTGGAGAGCAGTTTCTGGTAGGCCGTCTTCTGCGCCGGCTCCTCCTCCTCGTACCGAACCTCTTCCTCTGTCACGTCATCGTTCTCGGCGGCAGAGTGTTCGGGGCTTTCTGTCTGCCAGTGTCAAAATAATTGTCGGTGAACTGGGCGGAGGAGCATCTGTGCTACCACTACCTCGCTCATTCATTCACACGTGTCATTTCCTCATTCTGTTATCTATTGTTGTCCTTGTAGTCATTCTGTTATCTTTTTTGTTATCCTTTTTGTCATGTTGATATCTATTTTTATCCTTGTTGTTGTCTTCATCCTTCTAATTGTCTCTTCTACTGAAATCTATATTTATTGTTATTGTTACACTGCTGTGGCAAATGAATTTCCTCTATGGGGATCAATAAAGTATTATTTTATCCCTTCATAATGTTTGGATCTCCAAGTTCAACGCTTGGTCATTGAAAAATATGATTTTATGTCTTGCTGCCACTCACCAGCCGTACTATTTCAGTCCTTTCGGCTCTGTCACTGTCACTGTGGGGGAAAAAGCAATCGATGGACATATGACACCAAAGAGAGCGGGGCAATATGTTACAAGAATTAAAACGAGTACAATAAAGAGCAACATCTAATATGGTAAACGGTCTCTGCTGACACTCTTGCGCCTTAAAAAGCAGTTTACTGTTTGCACCTGTTTAAACATGCGAGGCGCTAACATGCCATCAGGAATCGAATCGCCAACTGAGCCACAACCTCCCCTGTGTGTTTGTTAAAGAATAGGAGTGGAATAGGAGTATATGGTTGTTGGTAGGAGGTTAAATAAAAAATCCATAAAAGTCAAAATATAAGTCATCTAATTACTATCACGATGGATCAGTGCACGTATATTTGATGTGCAGCTTTACATTCATGCTCGATCGTCATCCACACGCTGTTGGTTATTAAGCTAAATCACTAAAGTCTTATTGAATGCATTAAGATGAAGAGCAAGAGTGCGTAAGCAGAACACTGTCCTCAATCAAAACAATAATATGTGCACTGGCAGCTCAGGATGGAGACGTACAGACGAAAAGCATCAAATGCACATGAGAAACTGTCATACCCGACCACAATAGAGGGTCTTAAGTAAAGAACATGATTGTCGAGAAATGAATAACTACTCCAACAAAGACAAACACGTAGGTACTGAGGGTTCTTTAGAAGGAGGTGAGTGCTGTGAACATAACCAAGAGAAGACCATAAAAACTACCAACAACCAATAATTAGACACCTGCAACGGCACATTTCAGTCTTTGTAGTTTAATAACACTGGGTCTCAGAACCATAGCCAGTCAGACTTCATGTACTGATATGAGCTATGTATACTTTATTTTGACTGCTGAATTAAACACTGGTTTAAGTCTAAATATACTACTCAAAAAAATAAAGGGAACACTTGAACAACACAATGTAACTCCAAGTCAATCACACTTCTGTGAAATCATAGTGTCCACTCAGGAAGCAACACAGATTCATTTTGACTTGTTTTAAGGACATTACATCAAAGTTGGATCAGCCTGGAGTTTGTTTTTACACTTTAATTTTGAGTGTGATTCCTAATCCAGACCTCCATGGGTTGATACATTTGATTTCCATTGATCATTTCTGTGTGATTTTGTTGTCAGCACATTCAACTGTGTAAAGAGCAAAGTATTTCATAAGAATATTTCATTCATTTAGATCTAGGATGTGTTTTTAAGTGTTCCCTTTATGTTTTTGAGCAGTGTATCTTCTCCTATTGCTTCATCAACAAACACCCAGGATCAAACACACAGTTATACTTTTATTTTATTCCAGCAGGTGTTCTAGATAACTAGGCAACGCTGGAATGGTAAACACACATCTGATGGAAACTAGCTGTGTGTTCCGCCTCCCAGTTTGGAAGCAGCAGAAATAAAAGGACAACACCAGGAATAATATAACCGGTACTGGGGTATATAAATATAATGCTAGTTTGTGGATGTCTTGACATGTCTAACGTTAGCAAACATTAGCATCAAATTAGCATCGTTGTTAGCAACCTGTGGATGCTAAATTAGCGAGCCGGCAGACGGATATTCCTTCCAGTCTTTCCCCTCGAACCGGGCAAACAGTTACATCACAACTCACGGGTCGTGAAACGGGTGCTCCTCCCCAAATTCCTTCAGGTGATTCCTCTGCTTTTTGGACAAATTAGTGAAAATGTTTCTGCTCTGCCTCCGTTTCCCCATGTTGACAAGGCGACGCACGCACACGTGCGTCCGCAGGCTTCTTCGAATCCGGAAGTGTTGAATATCGACTTGGTGAGCTCACTGCTGCCACCTAGCGAACAGGAGGGGCTATTACAGGCGTGGAGAGGAGGGGAATTGCACTGTTGTGAATAAAAATAAATAAAACAAATAATAAATGAAGTTAAATAAAAATAAAGATAAATACATAAGTAAATAAAAAAATACAATCAAAAGTTAGAACAACCTAATAAAAGAAAGCAGTGGTTAATTTAATTTCATCTGAGTACTCTGTGTAGACTGCTTGGGTATTTTAATGGAGTATTGCATTTTCTCATGATTTGCTGGGCATCCCCCAATGAGAAAGGCCAAGAGGAGATGAAGAAGATTGCATAATCTCATGGATTTACATCTAACCGTGATGAAAACAACTGATGAGGCATGATTTCACAACATTGGACAGTTTAGGGTCTCCCATGAGCCTCCTGCAAGTTTCTGGACTGTTGGAGAAAACCGGAGCATGAAGAAGTCATACAAAGGTCACGGGGTTTTGGATCCCTGCTCCTCACCGCGCACCAACACCTTCAAACGCTGTACTTCTGTTTGAAAACCAAACCCCATTAATTATTGGTTGTAGTAATATCAGTTTACAGTTAGCATGTTTTAGCTGTTGCCATGGGAGATGCTCATGTATTATTGACCCCGGGGTGTCTGGTTTTTGCACGCTGAGTATTTTCAGCTCATTTCCTCACCATGATATAGTTCAGTAACGTGGTGCCATCGGATGTCGGGCAGACCGGGCGCACCCTCGGCCGCTGAGTGGGATGAGAGGTGAGAGATTTGCATATTTTCATGGAGGGGCCAAAGGTGAAGAAGGAGGGGGACGGGACGGGGAAGAGTGTCAGGTTCCGGGTCGCATCCGCCAACAGCGGCCGCGTCCTGGCCGAGGTGTTCAAGGACGAAAAGGGCCGGCGGCTCGGATCGGCTCGGGGTTCGGCGGACTCCCGGTGCGGCGCGAGCCCCGAGGCGGAACGCCGACCCGGCTCCCCCGCCGGCGAGGCCAACAGCCACCTGAGCGGGCTGGCGGGGGGCGCCGGCGTGGACGAGAACGGCTGCGAACCTGACGACCTGCTCCTGTACGCCAGTGCCAAGAGGGAGATGCTCTTCAGCAACAAGCGGATTAACATCTGCAGCAAGAACGGGACGGTGCGAGGGGTGAGGAACAAAGTGAGCGCCGGCCAGGTGCTCTTCAACAACCTCTCCAACATGTGCTCCGTGAGTAGGTTACCGGTGGAGGCGTGCAGGCATCTCGTAGCCGGTGTTGACCTGTGCCCTCCCTCCCTAAGGCCTCCTTCCGCCATCAGAAGAGGAAACCCTGGGAGAAGGAGTAGAAACGTGGGTGGTCAAGTGAGGTGAATAGCAGCTGGGTGTGTGTGCCTGCACCAGGACGTACGCTCCCTCCTAACTGTCATGCACATCTACAGATTTTCTCACGTGGAAACATCTAGTCACCTACAGGAGAAGAAGTAACCCTACACCACCAGCTGAGCTTCTTGTTTGATCCTCCATTTTTTTTTTTTTTTTGTTGTTGTCATTTTCTAAGATGCAAAATTGTGAATTAAATACAATTTGATTTTCTTGGCTGTCGTTGTTGTTTCCTGCAGGGAATCAGAATCCTGTGTGTGTCTGTGTGTGTCAAAGATCCATTCTTCGGAGCAGATCCTCCTGCAGGTTCAAGTGTGAAGAAGTGTGTGTGTGTGTGTGTGTGTGTGTGTGTGTGTGTCCTCTGAGACTGGCCCCAGACTACTGGGATCCGCCCCTGTCACTGAGCAGACCTAGCCTTTAAACACCATGCTCCCACCATCACCACCTTCACACACACTTTCCCTTTAAGTGATGGAAGCAACAGCATCTCACCCTGCCCCCCCTCCACACACACACACACACACACACACACACACGGACCCCGCAGTGACCCCCCCTCACCCAGCAGCTAATACACCATCATCTTCGATCATGTTACTGCGGCACTGAGAGACACACAGGGAAAGGTGTGTGTGTGTGTGTGTGTGTGTGTGTGTGTGTGTGTGTGTGTGTGTGTGTGTGTGCGGGCTTTCCCAACCCTCTTTTCCACGCACGCACACACACGCATGCACAAACGCACACGCGCTTTCATCTCCCAGCCAGTTGGAGGAAGACGCCCCCCCCCCCCCCTTCCTCCTCCTCATCCTCCCCTCCGCCGTGCAGGATGCCTCCGCCGGCTCCTCTCAGGGCGGGGTGCCCGGGAACCGACGCAGGGGAGGCGCGCTGCTGACGGGTCTCCCCCCCTCCATCCATCCATCCCTCCATCCCTCCCTCCCTCCCAGCACCTCCATCTCCATCTCCACCTCCACCCCCACCCGTCACACCTGCGCCATGTCCCCCCCGGCGTCGGCGGCCACGGCGAGCGAAGGCAGCGCGACCACCGTTTTCGAGGAGGACGCCAGGGAGGAGGTAAAAACGTGCCCGCGCGTGCACGTGACAATCGATTGGTGCGTGCACGCGATCGATAACAGTATGGATAGGAGACGTCGTTTGCGTTCGGGGTTTTTTTTTTGAGGGTGGGGGTGGGGGGGCGTGGTGGGAGCTGGTGAAGAAAATATGATAATAGCATGTTGATACACACCTTCGACCCCCACCACACACACACACACACACACTTGGTGTGTGCATGTGCGCGCGGGTGAAATGTCCGTGGATCTGCAGGAACTTGGCTCTTCATGCGTGCAAGCTGACTACCTGCATGGATGTGAGTGATGTGTGTGTGTGTGTGTGTGTGTGTTTTTATCTCACGTCGAAGCTGCGATGGTGTGCACGCATAACAC
Source organism: Fistularia commersonii (assembly GCF_037954325.1). Taxonomy (NCBI): domain Eukaryota; kingdom Metazoa; phylum Chordata; class Actinopteri; order Syngnathiformes; family Fistulariidae; genus Fistularia; species Fistularia commersonii. Next base: position 3,565,029 of record NC_141291.1, on the reverse strand, counting down.
ACACACGATGCGATGCGCGTGTTTTTTTTTTGTTTTATTCCGCGCACCTGTTTATCCAGGTCGTCGGACGCGCTGCTGTGGAATAACAGCCGTGATGCGTTCAGGGACTCGAACACGTTAACGGACTCATTTGGATAAAAAAAAAAAAAAAAAAAAAATACTGGTCTCTCTTTATAAATCTGTGAAAACGAGGCCATGCAGGAAACCGTGAAGGTGTCGTTCGGTCTAGAAGAAATAGTTCCCCGTCATGGAGGCGGACACGCGTGTTCTCGGGGCTTCTCGAAATCACGTCCGGCGTTTTGAACCGCTCTCTTTGTGTTCTTTGCTTCGCCCCGGCAGCAAAGGCCCCTCCGGCAGTCTCTGAGCAAGTCGCTGTGTCGCGAGAGCTTCTGGAAATGCCTGCTGCTGTCCGTCCTGATGTACGGCTGCATGGGGGCCATGGTCTGGTGTCACGTCACCAAGGTGACCCGCCTCACCTTCGACAGTGCCTTCAAAGGGAAGTCCATGATGTACCACGACAGCCCCTGCTCCGACGGCTACATTTACATCCCCCTGGCCCTGCTGGGCATGCTCTACCTGGTCTACCTCGTGGAGTGCTGGCACTGCCACGTGAAGAACGAGCTGCAGCACAAAGTGGACGTTGAGGGCATCTACGAGCGCATCCAGAGGATGCAGCAGGCCAAGCCCTGCATCTGGTGGAAGGCCATCAGCTACCATTACGTGCGCCGGACCCGGCAGGTCACGCGGTACCGCAACGGGGACGCCTACACCAGCACCCAGGTTTACCACGAGCGCGTCAACACCCACGTGGCGGAGGCCGAGTTCGACTACGGTCACTGCGGCGTGAAGGACGTGTCCAAACAGCTGGTGGGTCTGGAGAAGTCGGCCCTCACCAAGATGCGTTTCACCAAGTGTTTCAGTTTTGCCAACGTGGAGTCGGAGAACTCGTATCTCACGCAGCGCGCCAGGTTTTTCACCGACAACGAGGGCCTGGACGACTACATGGAGGCCAGGGAGGGGATGCACCTGAAGAACATCGACCTGAAGGAGTACGTCCTGGTGCTCGCCAACCCCGAGCACCACCCCTGGTACCTGTCCCACTACGTCTTCTGGGCCGCCTCGTTCCTCACCTTCTCCTGGCCTCTCCGGGTCTTCACCGAGTACCGCACCGCTTACGTCCACTACCGGGTGGAGAAGCTCTTCGGCCACGATTACGTCCCCGTGACGCCGTGCGACGATCGTCCGTATTGGCGCCGCATCCCTCGCGTCAACACCATCGACAGCACCGAGCTGGAGTGGCACATCCGGTCCAACCAGCAGCTGGTACCCAGCTACTCCGAGGCGGGTTTGATGGATCTGGCCCAGTGTCCGTCCGGCTTCGGCGGGGTTCGCCAGAACTGCGAGCGCTGCCACCGAGCCATCAGCTGCTCCTCGGTGTTCTCCCGGAGCGCCCTCAGCATCTGCACCGGCGCCAGCTCGCGCATCCCCTTCAGCGGTAGCCGCTTTTCGCTAGCGCGGCGCTACGGGTCCCAGCGCAGCTGCTTCTGGAGGAGCGGCAGCCTGGACGACCAGGAGAGCCCCAGCGAGAACACCCGCTGCCTGTCGGAGCGCCTCGCCACCGACGACGAGGGGCCGCCGGATTACGAGGACGCGCTCTGCTACCCGGTGCTCATCGTCCACTGTAGCGAGAACTGCCACAACCACAGGTCCTTCCACCGGAACGGCTCCTGCGTGGAGACGTCCTTATGACCCCGACGCCCGTTTGCACCCGTCGCTCGCTCCGGGCGGATCTGAATGTGGGATACACCGATTGTCATTCTATCTCAATGCCTCAATCCTGAATGTGTGAATCACCAAAGCAATAAGAGCGGCTGGCGAGTGGAAGGTCACGCAGCGTCACACACGCCAAGACTGTTACACGTCACGGCGTCCGAGGCCCCGTTCCCGCGGCGCGAAGGACACTGCGGTTACCTCACGAGACCTTCTCAAAAGGCGGGACGAGACGGGAGCTTTGGTTTCTTCAGCGAAACGTCACGTGACAATACATGTGCATCGTCAGCGTATCGTCAGCACCGGAGATCTTCTCACTGCAATAACTGTGGAACCGTCACCCCGAGGCGAGGGGGCGACATCAGGTCGGACGTCACACTTATGCATATCAGGAAGTGACGCTGGACGCGGGACTCTCGGATCCCCAAGAATCCCCCTGGATTCTCTCACTGGCTGTTATACTAGTTTCTACGAAGTTCACTGATGTCGTGATGAAGTGGTATATTTACTCCTTTGGTGTACTTTACTCTCTTTCTCCACCTTTTTCTACTTGTGTTACTCATTTAATCTTCACGAACACATCGGACATCGGACATTCGTGAACTTTAAGTTCTTTGACTGCGGCCCCGGTTCAAAAACAAACCTCATCATCATCGATCGACGCCCGTCCGTCCGTCCCATTCGGCGGGCCTCTCCGTCCGACCGCCGTCTTCTGGTGATGTTTACATTCGGCGTGACGCTCTCCTCTGCAAACAAACAGGAAGAACATCTGAGGGCATCCAGCTTGACTGTTCGCGCAAACCATAGGTTTGTTTTCGATCTATTTTAATCGCACACTACCGCTACCTGTAAAAGAAGGCCGGAAAAACTGTACAAACGCAAACATCAGCTTGTCGTCGCAGCAACCGCGCGTCCAGCGGCGCGAGGAACCCGAGGAACGATGGACAAACCCAGATTTGGATCTGTGCAACACCATAAAACCTGAATGTAAACCACCAGCACGCACACATGATGGGATGTCTACTACGTGCTCGTGGCCTGGTGCCACCACCTTTCCAATCCACCAGGCGGGGGTTCCCTGGCAACCGAGCCATCTGGAGGAGCGCTGGATCTGCTGGGTTTGCTGGCGTGAATATGCAAGGGTGTCAACATACGCACAGGCACACACACACACACACACACACACCTGACTTTGAAAGACTCCAGCGCAGTGCTATGCACGCAAAGAAACATCGGACGTTGAGAATAGTGGGGAAGCCGGACGCGTCGGTGGTCCAGATGGATGATGAACTATCTGCTCAGACTTTGTCTCGATTTCTCAATATTCATTTTCAGCCCTGCTTGAATGTACCTCTGTTGAAGAAAAACAAATATATAACACACACACACATACGCATAAGTATGTATATGATTTAGGCTCTACTTATACTAATAATAATCTGAGTTCTGTGATTTAATTCAACAACAATCTTTTAGGAAAGATGGGAGATCGATTTTTTTACATTTGAATTTAAATTTTCCCTTTTAAGTCAAATAATAAGAAGGTTCCTTTCTGTGGGTTCTCTCCATGTTCTCTTTCCTCCTACAGACCAAAAAAAAAGTCAACAGATTGATTGAAAACTCTAAATTGTCCATAACGCGTGAATGTCGGGATGTCTGTGTGACATGTCTGTGTGACAGCTGACCCGTCCAGGATTAAACTGTGATTGGCTCCCTGTGAAGGGCTTAAACATTGTAAATAGTGAACAAATGAGTGATACCAATTGCAAATCAGAAAACGGCCCTATCCTGAAGACTGAAAAGCAGGAGGAGGTTGTCCGGTGCAGTTTTGGCGAGGCGTCCGTCCTCTGGGAGGAACATGGTTACGATTTTAAAGACATGGTGTTATCAGGCTATCACGAGTGATGGGGCTGAAATTTAAAATAAGGCAGCAAGCATCTACATCAATACAAAGATTTAAAAAAAAGAAAAAAAGGGGGTGAAGGTTACTTATTGTACAGTTACACGTTAAATGCTCCTAATAATCAAACGGGCTGTATAACTATGATTACCTTTTGTGTATTACATTTCATCTTATGCTGGAAAAAAAAAAAATTGCAATAAATGATGGGAGGCAACCAGGTGTGTTTTTCATTGTGAAGGTGTGTGTGGGGGGGGCAGAGGGCACACCATCTGCTACAAAAAGGAGATAAATGAATTTATAAATGTAATACGGTATTTGACTTCCACTTCTGGGTTCCATCTATATCATCCTGTCTGGTTTCAAAGGTGTGAAGAACAGAGGTAATAATTGGATGTCTCTGTATGCCGACCTCTGATTGGCTGACGAAGCCCCGCCCACTATTGTCCATACCCGTACCCCTCTATGGACATTTGGATCCAACCGGTAACAAAGAGTTGACAAATAAAGTAGGCGATCTTAGAATATCGCTGGAATAAACAAGATGCAATCTCCAATGAAAACAATAATATTAAGTGCACGAACACTGAGAACTCAGAGCAAGAAAGATTAGTCCTCCCGCCAGCAGGGAGCAGCAATCGCCCGAAGTTGGTAGATGTCAACATATTTGACATATTTGGAAGGCGAAGAGGGCGTCGAAGTGCCGAGGAAATCATGAGAGGTAGGCGTGTGTGGGGATACCTATTTGTGTTCTTCCTGTAGAAAAGTAAACACCGCGTTTTGCGGACACGCGAATTCGCTGGTGTTATCGAGCCGGGGTGTCTCCCGTTTAGCTAACTCGTCTGAGTCCAAAGCTAGCAGCAAGCCAGGTTCTGCTAGCAGAACAGCATTTTCTTACCCCCGGGGCTCAACTTCGGTCGATAAAATGGCCAACTTGGTGTGACATGAACATATTTAAACATGTGTGACTTGAATTATGAATCTGGAAGTTAATAAGACCAGAAATGCTGGTTGAAAAAAAAAATCACAACATTCCTGCAATAAATAGTGCAGAGCTAACAACCGGAAGTTACGGATCGTCGTTGTCAAGTTCAACAGAGATAATAGCACCACTTCCGGCGAAAGCAAATGCCTTTTAAACAAAAGTAGTGCGTATTTGACTTCTTTCTCTGGTCCGACGTGTTTCCCGAAATGACAGAGGATTCCGCTCCGCGCCGGAGATCCAGACCGCTCGGTAACACCGGGGGTGGGGGGTATGGGGGGGGAAACGCGAGTTAAGCGTGCTTTTATTTTGAAATACCCTATCTCATGCGTAATGTTTCTGCCTTGACAGAACACTGTGGAAGTTCTGCAGATGAGCTTGACCGTCAACCCAATAACTTTAAGTCAAAAAAAAAATCTTTGTTTAAATGGCAGTTTGATTTTTTTTTTAATCCAGATCATGCATGATTTCTACTAATTGGTTTTATGTTAAGAGAAATTCAATTCATTGATGAGACTCCAGAAGTACACAAAGGACTCAATCTGCAGATGGTCATCTTAAACTAACCCCCATGTGTTTTGAGTAGCAGGTTGGAATACCAACATGCAGCGCCTGCTGGTGCAGGCACTCGCCATGAGGCAGCTCGGGCGTCTGAGCTCCCACCACCTGCAGGCCGGATATGGGCAGAGGCGGAGCGAGTGGTGTCCCAGGACAATCCACACACGGCAGCTGTGGGGCTGCTCGGCGACCCCCACCGCCGGCTGCCACAGGCCCGCTCTGTGCTGCAGGGACGTCGCCAGGGGTTTGACCGTTCACCAGCTGAGGTTCAAAAGCAACAAGAGGAAAAACACGGCGGTGCAGGAGGACGAGAAAGACCCAGAGGACAGCGAATACGAAGACGGGACGGACGAGGAGGACGCCGACGTGCCGAAAGACTATAAAGATATTGAGAAATTTGTGCAGTCCTTCCGCTATGATGTCGTCTTAAGAGCCGGCTTGGACATGGCGCGCAAGTGAGTTCATTGTTTCTGTTCTTACAGACACTTGAAATAAAAGGAGCTCGGATTGGGTGGCTAGTTACTAATCACCTGTTTACATCCCAGCTTTGGTCGATCAGCCACATCATTGTTGATGATTGTTGCGGTTTTTAGCTCTGGATGTTAAGGAGTAGGAGTAGGAGGAAGGAATCTTTCCCTTTTTTAAGGCCCCGAGGGAGAAACTCACCTGTGTTTTTCCCTCATCAGTAAAATTGAGGACAGCTTCTACAGCAACAAGCTCAGACTAAACGGACAGAAGCTCATCAAGAAAAGTAAAACGGTGAGTACCTTCCCGCTCTGTTTTCTGACATTCACCCGGAAGATTCCCTCTGGCTCCGACGACGCTCGTTCTGATCCCCGCTCAGGTGAAAGTGGGGGACACCCTGGATCTGGTTCTGGCGGAGGACCCGGAGGCCAACACGGTCACGCTGATGAGGGTCGTCCTCAGGAAGGTCCTGGGGGAATCCAGCAGCACAGACAAACACAAGGTTTCCTTACGGCGCTGGAAACGCGTGGAGCTGTCCGTGGACCAGGCCTTCAAGCCCTGAACGCCAACGAGACACCGACCGTCCTCGAGACCTGAAGGATTTCCAGCGACTTGACTCTAGAAAGGACACAAGCTCTCAGAGGTTAATGGTTGTCAGTTGTTCTAACTGTCGTGCGCGTGCGTTCGCTCGGAGGCTTTTCACCGTTCACCCCAGAATAAAAGTTTGCTGTTTGTGACTCCAGCGTTCCCGTTGTTTCATGATTCTACACGTGCTTTCTTGCTCCTTTGCACGATGCAATGCAGGACATACAAAATACATCTGAAAAAAAAAATTCCGGTAACACGAACACATTGATGGGAGTTCTGCAGGTACCCTTAAAAAGGGGATCATTTACCCTTTTTCCTTAAGAACGGTCATCACATCGTTTGCCGTCAAACTTACCTCCAGCTCGGAAGCTAACCCGCTAGCGTCTTCACCCTTCCGGCTTGAATAAAAATACATTAACGGCGGCATCGTGTCTTATTTTAACCAGCTGTCAATTTGACTGGACCTCTGGGACGACGGAAGAACCTCAATCTTTGCGAAGCTGAAATCCGCTTCCGACAGGCGGTCCGAACCCGAAAAGGCGAAGTGTTTAGCGCCGACATTCCCCGTGTTTACGTCCCTGTGTTCAAGCCTCCCGCGCCTTCACACAAACGCTCCAAAGGAGGGCCGAGCACAAACGGCCCAGTCACGAGCCGTGTGATTATTTTTAAAAATTTTTTTTATTAGAAACGGGTTATCATGAGCCACTGTCATGTTAAATTGTCTTTATCATATAAACTTCTATAAGAAGGCTTAACATAAGCACGTTGTTATTAAAACCGAGGTGGCACAATGCTACATTGGTAACTGCGATGAGATATCACATCATTGTGATTAATTTCCTATTCATATAGAAAATGTGGTCTATGCTATTAGCTACGAGCTTGTTACTGTTTTTCATTTTTTTTTTCCTTTTCCTTTTTTTTTTTTTTTTAAGGCTACGACATTTTCGACAAAGTATGTTAGATAGTCTATGAGAGGTTTGGCTTATAAATAGAAGCTTTTAAAACGTCCTCGCGCGACAGTAAAAGTTCTACATACGCTACAACGCGGCGTTGTAGTCAGACGTAAGTGGGACGAGGAATAGAATTGAATGGGAGTTGTAACAGCTCGGCTCCGGGGGAGTTCGTGGACGCGGGGTTTTCCGCTGCGGCTAGGAGCCCGTGCTCGACCTCTTGGCCTTCTTCAGGATGTCGCACTTCTTCCGGTTGGGGCGCCGGCAGCGCTCGTCGATGCTGGGCACGCACTCGTAATGCCACACCTCCTCCATCTTATCCACAGGATACACGGTCTCCACGTAGTGGCGGATGAGCCGGAGGCGCACCGGGTCCAGCTGCTTCTTGTTGCACGCCCCCGAGTGGTTGTACTGCAGCCGCAGGTTCTCCTGCGTGAAGAGCTCGGGGAAGAGGCGCACCAAGAGCCGGGCGGCGAAATTCCCGACGGAGAGGGACTGCTGGACGATCTCCCGGACCTCGACGTCCGACAGCAGGTAGATGGACGGGACGGGGAAGTCGGGTTTGGACACGGTCAGCTCGTCCAGCGGGATTTTGCAGAAGTCCTTGCTGCTTTTCTCCGGGGGCAGCGAGGGGAGGTCGGCGTCCTCCCTCATGCTGTCGGCGCTCAGCTGGCTCAGCTGGCAGAGGAAGTCCTGCTCCGAGTCGGGGCCGTACACCTTGCGCTGCTGCAGGTAGGACCTCCTCTGCTCCGTGTCTCGCCTCCTGCAGCGCTCGTCCAGCTTGCCCACGAACTCCAGCATCCAGACCCTGTCGTTCTTGGCCTGCGGGTAGACCAGCTGCACGTAGTGGCGGATCAGGTTGATGCGCACCGGGTCCAGCTGCTTCTTGCCCAGCGAGCCGCTGCAGTTGTACTGCTTCCTGGCGTTCTCGTGGGTGAAGAGCTCGGGGAACATGAGAACCAGCAGCCGAGACGCAAAGTTGCCGATGGACAAGCTACATTCATAGTTGCTCTTCAGCTGCTCCTTGGACAGGAGGTACTCCGGGGGGACCGCGAAGTCCGGCGGGGGGATCTCCAGATTGTCAAAATCCACGGGCGTCAGCAGCGACTTTTTCGACTTCCGGCCGGGCCTCTCGTAATCCGACCCCTCGGGCACCTTCACGATGGACACCTCCTCGGGGAGGCTGGCCAGGTCGTAGCCCTCGTCGTTGACGGGCTCGCTGCCGTTGTCGTTGCTATGGGGACCCTCCAGCGCGTCCTCCATGTGCTGGATGCACACCTGGAGCCAGCTCTCCTCGGGAACGTCCGGGAAGTTGGCCTCCATGCACTTTCGGATCACGTCCATCTTGTCCGAGTCCACGATGAGCTGGCCCACGCTGCTGAAGCCGTTGGAGCTCTCCGGCGCCCGGCCCTCCTCGAAAACCTCGGGGAAGAGGCGGTGCATGAGGAGGATGACGAAGTCCTCCGGCGAGGAGAAGTCGTCCGCCTCCTCGGAGGGCCGGTCGCCGAACGAGAGCGCGGCGGCGGCGACGACGGCGGGGCTCCCTTGCTGCTCCGCGTCCAGAGGCAGGTTCTCCTCCTGACCCTGCTCGTTGATGAAGTGGTACGTCTGCAGGTGCTCGCCTTTCACGCCGCCCTCGGTGATTGTCTGGCTCCTGAGCAGCCGGGCGCTCTCCATCTCCCTCTGGGCCCAGAAGCGATCGAAGAAGTCGTTGATCTGCAGGAGGCACTCCTCCTGCCAGACGCCGTTGTCCTTGACGTCGGGGTAGCACACCTCCACGTAGTTGCGGATCAGCTGCAGATGCAGCGACTCCAGCGTCCTCTTGCTGGCCGCGCAGTCGCGGGAACACTCGCGGGCTTTGAAAAGCTCGGGGAAAAGGTGCACCAGCAGGCGGCAGCCCAGCTCCCCGGCCGTGGAGGTCTGCTCCGCCAGCGGGTTCAGCTCCTCGACGCTCAGCCGGTACTCGGGCGGGGGCTGGAACTCGGCCACCGTCTCCGCCGGCTTGATCTGCTTCTTTATCCGCATGACTTCCAGGGTCAGCAGGTCCACCTTGCTGTGCAGCTGCGTCATGCTGGAGTTGAGGGAGTTGAGGATGAAGAACATCTTCTCGATCAGCGGGTAAAGGTTGGCGTCCGAGGGCGGGGTCTGGCCCGAGGCGTCCGCCGCCTGCAGCATCTCCATCAGGCCGTTCTCTTCCTGCGCCGCGGCGGCGGCGGCGGAGAGGAGGCGGCCGTAGTCCGGCTGGTTCCCCCCGCCGCCGTGCACGACCTGGTGCTCCAGGCTGGACGCGTTCTTCTTCTCCGAGATCCTGTGGGAGATGCTGAACAGGGGCTTCCTGTACGACGCCCTGGACTTCTCCCGGCCGCACTCCTTCTTCTCCCCGCCGGTGGAGAGGCACAGAGGCTCCTGCCTGCCGCCTCCGTCCGCCGCCTCCCGTCTCACCTGTCGGGAAGACGCCGACACATCAGGCCCACGGACGCACCGGCTCCCCTCCCGCCCCGGAAACCCCCCCCCCCCTCCCGCCCGCCCGCCCGCCCGCCGCCGCCTCACCTCCTCGGAGACCTTCGCCCGCTTGGACTGCTTCGCCTCCGGCCCCATTTCCGCCGACGTCCGTTTGCCGGCCTTGGGAGACCCTCCGTCGATAACCAGGTCCTCCTTCTCTTCCTTGACGCCCCGGCCGTGCTTGTCTTCTGCGGACGGAGAGACCATCTTTACCCGCCATCCTGCCAGTTGCGTTCAAAGACCGCATTTATTCCGAGGACCCGCTCGCAGAAGCGGAGGTTTTTAAATAGACGCCGGCGTCAGCTCAGCGCTTCATCACATGATAAGACAAGGGGATTCTGCGTGACCCGCCGGCTTTCGCGAAAAACATTTTAATCAGCGGCGGCGGGGATTTTTTTTTTTTTTTTTTTTTTCCACCCCGGATCTGGTAAAGTTTGGGGGATTTAAAAAAACAAAAACAAAAAACAAAAACACAGCGTTACCTTTCTCAAGCATGGTTTCATCGGAGCCGTCCCCATACTCAGAGGAATTCATAGCCTGGAAGAGGAAATAATCCAGTTACACATCATGTGGGTGAAAACACACACACACACACACACACACACCACTTGGATATCCTATGTGTGTGTGTGTGTGTGTGTGTGTGGGATACCGGATACACACATATAAACAAATGCATCGAGGTCAATCGGACTTTTGAGAATAGGTCAAAACCCCATCTAGAATCGTTTATTGACGGGTCGTGTCGATACGCGCGCACACGCACACGTACACGCACGCCGCCAACTGTTCCGTGAGTCTGTCACGTGAAAGCGGGTGTCTCTCCCACGGCACCACGTGACTGCATGGCGGGTCACACGTTAACCGGAGACTCGTTTCGAGTCCCGAACTTTATATATCAAAAAAAAAAAAAAAAAACAACAAAAAAAAAAGTGATTTCTCGTTTTATTATTTTTATTTCTATTTTTTCCCCCTCCCACGCACGCTCCCCCACCCTTACTTCCTCATTCTTCTACCCACGAACACCCCCCCCCCCTCCTCCAAACACAGGACCTAACCAGCCGCGCGGAGTGTTTTATTCCACCCACCACCAACCCCCACGCTTTTCCACGACCGCTTCACAAACTTCGTGTTTTATTATCGATTTCCAAACGTGGAAAAAAAAAAATCCGTGTATTCCCCTTTATTTATTTTTTTTTTTGAATTCTTAATGACGCGGCGATGTTTGCGTGGACGCCCCCCCCCCCCTCCCCTCCTCTTCCTCTTCCACCCTCCTTCCTCGGAATCTCGCAAAAATTAACGGTAAACCCGCGCGAACGGCGTTGCGTGGCTCACCTCTGCGGTTCCATGCGGGCCCCCCCCGGGCGGTTAGCGGCGTTCAGGGCCGGTCGGCGGCCCGCCGCGGCGCCTCGTTCGCGGACAACTCTTGTTCCTGTTGTTGACCATTTTTTTTTTCCTCCTCCTCCTCCTCCTCCTCCTCCTCTCGGCTCCTGCGCTTTTTCTCGCGTGACGTGACGGTGTACGCGCCTGCTGTGTCACTTCCGCGCAGCTGTGGGGAGAGAAGAAGAAGAAGAAGAAGAAGAAGAAGAAGAAGAAGAAGAAGAAGGAGAAGAAGAAGAGGGGATCCGGGTGTTATAACGGGAGCGCTATTATGCAGTAATAATGCAGTTGCATGGAATTGTTGTGATACGTTTTAATATTGGAGATAATATTTGCACATTTTGTGAAGACAATATTGGAATCACAGATTTTTTTTTCTCATGTGAAAAAGGATTGTTTTTTTTTTTTTTTTTTTTTTTTTTTGGCGAAAATTTAAAAAGGGTTTAAAGATGAATTTTCATCGTCACCAGTTTCCTTCTCAGGAGATTTTATTTTATTGAGCATAAACAGTATAAAGAAATAGACATATGTACAAATAAACATGGCAAGGTTGAAATGAAACAACCAGGGATGAGGAAGCAAAGGACATTAGGACATTGTATAAAAGGTTTGTGAGAAATGTTTAATGATGGAAGAAAAAGAGCATAAAGGAAACAAATAAAAATAAATAGGAACATATTATTAATAATAATAATAATAATAGTAATAATAAAACATAAATGAATTGCAAGGGGAATTTGATATGTATTTAACTTAGTGGTTCACAAGGAATCTCAGACATCAAACTATGTTTTTTGGTTTTTGAAATTTTCCATAAGTTTAAGGATTTTTTCATATAATTCTAAGTTGTTTATAAACAAATATACATATGTACAAATAAAAATGGTAAGATTGAATTGAATGTAAATGAAACAACCAGGGATGAGGACGCAAAGGACATTGTACAAGTTAACAGTATTAAAGGTTTGTTAGAAATGTTTAATGCTCGAAGAAAAAGAAAATAAAGGAAGAAAAATAAAAATAAATAGGTAGATAAAATCAATCAATCAATAAATAAATAAATAAATAAAAACACATATGAATTGCACGGGGGATATAATATGCATTTAACTTGTTTTTCACAAGGAATCTCAGGCATCAAACTGTATTTTTTGGTTTTTGGATTTTTCCATAAGTATTAAGGATTTTTATATAATTCAGAATCGTTCATAAGGAACGTGAAATTGGGGGAACACTTTTGCATTCTGCTTTTGTTAATGGAGAACTTGGTCAAGCCTAAAATAACATTGACACATAGTTCATCTCTTTTGTTGCTTAAAAATAAACCAAATGTTATGTCATCTCTTGAGAAGGAAACTGGTGACGATGGAAAATGGTCTTTAACCCATTTTTGAGTTTTAGCCCAAAAGCCCTGTACTTTTTCACGCGAGAAAAATATACGGTCTGTGGTTTCAATGTTGTCTTCGCGAAAGGTACAAATATTATCGTCAATATTAAAGCGTACCAATAATTCCTTAGATGGGTAGATGTCATTCTTAATTTTGAGGTGGTTCTCAAGAGATGATATCGATGGCTGGAATGCAAAACGTCCTATCTCGGAGGGAATCTCAAAATCTTAAACCTTAAAAAAAAAAAAAAAAAAAACTCACCCACGAACTGTAAATTGTAATAATCTATCTGTATATATGTTCATAACTGCAATATTTCACTTCATAACAGCTACATGTACAATATTTTTTCATACTCTTGTATACGCCTTATCTTTCACTTGGTACTTAAGACCTTAAGACACTTTATAGTCTTCACTTGTTACTTAAAACACTGTATAGTTTATTTGTATTTCTTATTCCCCCCTTTTTTAACTGTTTATACATTTTTTTTACTACTATTTGTTATTGTTATGTTTTTCTTGTTACTCTGGCACAACAATTTCCTTTGGGATAAATAAAGTTCTTATTCTTATCATTATTCTAATAACATAGAAATAAAGTCTGTGAACAATAGAGTATTCTTGAATATCTTTGACAAATACCATACTATAATTAAATGAAACGTTTTTCTCATTTCCTTAAAAAAAGTGTTCTTTTCAGATTGGGAGTTTTGCATTCCAGCCATCAATATAACATTTGTTTTACTTTTAAGCAACAAAATAGAGGAACTCTGTGTCAATTTTATTTTAGGCCACAAGTTCTTCATTCTCAAAAACAGAATCCAAAAGTGTTCTCCCAATTTTATGTTCCTTATAAACTATTTTGAATGATATAAAAAAAGGATTGTTGTTCCCCCGTTGTTTCATTGACAAAATGATAAAAAGTAGTTACACCGGAAATGCGTGCAATGGCGTGACCCCCCCTCTCTCCCACCACTTTTGTTATAACATTGTAAATATATATATATATATATATATTCATATATACGAATAGATAAATGAATAACCAATTCACTTTTCTTAGCAGAGTGGTACGTGAACGCATCACCCCGCACCCCAAGTGCTCATTTGTGCGTAAATTTAGAACATAAGTTACATAAAAGTTACGCTAAAAAGTAATCGGTTACAAGTAAAGGTCTGGAATTGAAGGTGATAACGAAGGAAAATCATTAGCTAGATGTGCGTGAAGTTGAAGATGTGGAAGTGGTCGTTGTCAGGATTACTGTGTGTTATTGTTTTGATTTTTTTTTAGGTTAATTCGACTGGATTGTGCTTCAGCCAATCCCAGGCGGGGATACGGCGGGGGGCGGGTCTTAAGCTGGACCGGTCAGCTGTCAATCAAAGACGTGAACGCCATTCAACCTCTCATTCACACCCACGGACAATTCAGTCTTTCGAAATGCGGGAGGAAAACGGAGAACCTGCAGGAGAACCCGGCCAGGAGAACACGGAGAAAATCCAGAGAAGAAAATAAGGTTTAACAAAGGGTAAAGCAGTGCCTGCATGCCACGTGAGTGGCGTGAACGTGCACAGCGAGAATAGAAGAAGGTCCGTAATAGAAGGACAACAGCGCCCTCTAGTGGTGGGAGGGAGACACTGCAGCACCATTCGGAAGAGACGTTGTCTAGTTAATTTGTAATGTCTCACACACACACACGCACACACGCGCGCACACACACACACACACACACACACACACACACACACACACACACACACACACACACACACACACACACACACACACAATATATATTTACCATTTTATTTTGAATCTGAATCTTATGGATGTGTACATGTCTGTATGGTGTCCTTGAGTGTCGAGTAAGGCGCCTTAAATTAAAATAAATAAGATATACTTTATTGATCCTCGTAGGGGAAATTCTTTCGTCACAGCAGTGCAACAATGACAATATTAGTATAAGTATAGATAAAAGAGACAATTAAAAGATAGCAAAAGACAGCTACAAAAAATAGATAGTAGAATGAACACAAGGATAAGAATAGAAAACAAAATGGAAAAAAAAACAGCAACAAAAACAAAAAACAACATAGGTGAGAATAGACAACCAAAACGACAATAAGGATAGGAACAGAAACAGTGACAATAACAATGACAAAACATGATGCAAATAGTGACACCAACAAGGATAAAAGAAAAACATAAAATGTGTTATTATTATGATTATACAAACACACACACACACAGACATATATGAATTGAAACATTTGCACAAGCAAAATATGGCTGTTTTGAAATGGTTATGAGTCATGCGCTCACCCGGCTTATTCTTCCATTAAAAATCAGTTACATAGGACAGGTGGTGCAGCGTTTGAATTATTCCCTCCTCCCTCCATCCACCCATTCCACTCCCCAAAGAAAAAATAAAAATAAATATTTATTCTGAAGGAACCACAACCCCAGGGAACTTACGGGTCTGGTTCCGCGCGCCCTCGGCAAACCATCACATCTCAACCCAGCAAAACTCTGGAATCCTAATGATTTAAATTACAATAAAATATGGCTAAATTCTGTTGAGACAATTAGATCTAGGAAGTATCTTAAAAATTTCACACAAAATATACCCAACAAAAAAAACGATTTAAAATTGATTTTGATGAAGAATCTATTTTACATTTAATTCATTATTACTCGTACTCATAAATACTGGTCAAATATACAAGACTTTATCGAGAGGAGAACTGGATTCTCACTGCAGCTGCAGGATAAGGACATTTTTCTTTACTATGAAGGCCACACCAAGGAAAAGGACAAAGTCTCCTTTGCACAATTTGTTTTGGTTTTGGGAAAATTTCATATTCATAAAAGGAAATGAGCTTCCAGCGAAATGAACTTCACCGTCTCTCCACCCTAAGGCAGTAAAAATTAATTTTATTTATACTGGAAATTGATGTTATTCTCTGCTGCCTATTTATTTGTGGATGTCTTTAGCTAGCTTCTAATTGTCTCCCTACTTATATTTATAGTCATATCTATTGACAGTTTAACTGTTACGCAGCTGTGACAAAATTTCCCCTACGGGAATCAATAGTTTATCTTATTTTGGAAAAAAAAAAAGTTTAATATTTGTATGTATGTGTATACGTGCATAGAAAGTAAGTATTTCAGTTATACTTTTTCTATGGCTTTTTGATTGTGGTATATAGGTTTATTGTGTATTTATATTTGTTAATAAAAAATATTTGAAGTACCAGAAGTAAAAAAAACAAAAATAATAAAAAAACAAAACTGTAATCTAGTGGTGTGCACGAGCACGACCACATGCACACACGGATGAGTAACCCCTCCTCTCTTCCCACACACAAAAAAAATATCTTTCCGGTCCTGGTGGGAAAAAACACGTTACGTCACTTCCGCTCTGAACGTGCACGTGTCACGCGTGCGCAAGCAAACCGGAAACGGTGCCGACGGCGACTCTTTGCCCTCGTTATCCGCCTAATGAGCCGTTTCCGCGGCGGCCTTCGGCGGTGCGGGGCTGGTGGGGGGGTCAGCCGGGCGGCGGCGTGAGACGCTTAACACCGGCGAGAGCTCGTTAAAGTGTCATTCCCCCCCAGCACCCCTTCGGCGGCGACGCCGGTCCGTGTCGAGGAGGCCGCCGGTAATCCGTCACGGGCAGATTAACGAGCAGATTAACGGCTGTTTACCGGGGAGGCCGGTTCATCACGGGAACCGGACGGGATTTTTTAATGTCTCTGCGCGTTCACGCGTTCCTAATAAGGCCACAGGTAATCTACCCCAGTGTGTGTGTCTGTGTGTGTGTGTGTGTGTGTGTGTGGAACATCATACCATGTGAGATCCTGACCTTTCCAACGTGGGGCCTGAAGTCCATTAAGACATCTGAAGACCCAACTGGCATTTGAGATCATCCAGCCTCCGGGAGGAGGCAAGACACACACACACACACACACACACACACACACACACACACACTTGCATCTTCACATGCACTTCCACACACACACACACATGCAAATTCTTTGATTAAGACATCCGTCACAGTCTTTACCTCTACCTGAGTGCTTTTGAACAAAGTTACTCTTTTTACCCACCATCATGTAATCTGATTACTCCGGGGTGACCGGTAGGCGGAGCCAGACTCCCGCCGGCTGTGCTCCAGGTGCACGGCTTCTCCTCTGTGTTTGTGTGAAGCGACACGTCCAGATCGGAACTGGTAGATTGGGTTCCAGGCAGTGAAAGGAAACCTGACGGCGTCTGGTGGAGATTTTCATTGATTCATTGATTCATTGATTCGTTCGTTTGAGTCAATCCCGGCTGTCATTGGACGAGAGGTGGGGTTCACCCTGGACCGCCCAATCACAGGCCTACAGGCAGACGTACAACCATCCACGCATCATATAGACCCAATTCACTCTTTCACAGATAAAGAGACAAACAAACCATTCACCCTGTCATCCATGTCACATAGACATGCAACCATCCACTCCCTCCTCCCAACACGCTTCCATCTTTCAAACCTTCCCGAAAGTTTTGTTTGCTTAACTCCATTTGTCATTCTGGCCGCCCCCCCCTCTGCCCGCCGTGTCGCTGCGTGTCTCCTCACGGCGAGGATGCATATTTCATCAGGACCCTGAGGGGCTTCCCCCAGTACCCCCCTTCCTGGAAGTGGACTTGAGTCTTCCCCTGCCACTCCCTGGTCCTTCCGTTTGAGCTATTTCGGCTTTTAAATCATGAATTCACAAGTCAGTCACTCGTTCACACGTCTGCCGTCCCCGCGAGCGCAATTCGGGGCCGACCTGGTTGACGAAACCCAGCCATCACGTCAAGGAAAATGACCACGAACCCCCAGGGGTCGCCCTATAGTCCATCCCAGGTACCGCACCCGTGTTTTCGTCTCCAACTTCCTCCCGCCGAGATCCGGATTGGACGGCGCAAAGGAAGCAGTGTTTTGCGTTTTCTCGGTAGAAGACCCCCAAAACGCCTCGCCGTTACCCAATAAAACGGTATAATCCAAATAAACCAGAGCGTTGCGGTAATGTCATTTAATCTGCTCCGGCTCCTCCACCCCTCTCTCCCTGCAGCTGTTTGAAATGCATGAATTAAAAAAAAAAACACACACCAGAAGCATAAATTAGCATTTCTGAAGAGGTGACTGCAGAAAGGCGCTTGCTGCAGTCGGGGGGGGGGGGGGAATATCTCGGGGGCGTCGCCCCTAGTGGCGTGAAGAGGAACTGCAGGACCCCAAGCTCAGGTTTAAGCGGAGAGCCTCGGTTTAGTGGCATGCTAACAACATGCTAGCAGTTATACCGCTTTGTAAACATGGCCGCCGGGCCCAGTTCCTGCCCCCCAAGACAAATATTTAGGGATGACTTGCACAGAGGTGCCTCTGTCTGCTGAACTCAGCTGACCCGCCCCCCCCCCCCCCCCCCCCCCCCCCCCCCCCCCGTATAAAGTCCGAGCCCGGGAGACGGCGTGATGCGGCGCCAGAGCGGGACAGATTCCTCTTTGTTAGCGACGTGCAGGGTGTGTGTCCTTCAGGTGTGGCCTGGATGTGACAGAGAGCCGCCGGCCGTGGCCCGTCTTCACACCTCGGCCTCTGCAGACGGCGGCCCCTGAAACCGCAGCCCCCTTCCCCACGGGCTGGCGCCAGCCTGCGCGGCGTGCAGCAGGGCAGCCGGCCCAATCAATACCCCTGCATTTCCTGTCCATTTGCTCAGGTCTCCTCATTAATAATTACTGCTTGGCGGAGCTTCAGCGGACTGGCTGACTGGGGTGTAGGGGCGGGCGGGCGGGCGGGCGGGAGGGGGGTCGGCGGCGTGACCTTTCCCCGCCCCGGGTCGACTCGGATCACGCCGATGACATCATGTCGCGCGCGCCAACAAAAACAAATATTCACCTGAATTTAACGTGGAGAAAAATAAAACTCAAGATGGGTGAGGCCTTTTACAAGAGCTGACCGTCAGCCTGACACACACACACACACACACACACACACACAATGAGAGCTAACCATCCATCAAAAACATCTTAAAAGTCCCGTCAATAACAAACCAGGTATGAAGATGCATGCACGAGTGTGTGTGTGTGTGTGTGTGTGTGTGTGTGTGCCGCAACCAAGCATAACACCACGGTGAAGTAATGTGTTTTTATTCAACCCCCCCTTTTCTTCTGATCTGACCATTTATGGGCTGTGCAGCTGTACAGTGAGGTCGGCTGCAGAGCCCGAGCAGGTTCTCCCAGTGTGAGCCGTTGCCTGATCCTGAGGGAGTCCATTCGTCGCATGCGGCGTCACTTGTCACCTGCTCGGCCTCCGCGGTCGGGGACGCGCCGGGGCGCC
Source organism: Fistularia commersonii (assembly GCF_037954325.1). NCBI lineage: Eukaryota > Metazoa > Chordata > Actinopteri > Syngnathiformes > Fistulariidae > Fistularia > Fistularia commersonii. Next base: position 3,546,185 of record NC_141291.1, on the reverse strand, counting down.
GGCGTGCAAACACACCTGCAGTTTGCGCGTGCGCGGCCAGGACGCCGGGTCATATTTTGGTGATGGCGGAGGCGATGTTCTCCAGGGCGGCTCGAGCCTCGGAGGAGGGGAAAGCCTGGATGGCCTCCAGAGCCTTGTTGCCATGGTAACAGCATAGGTCCACCGCTGAGCTCACGCCTCTCCCCGACTTCACCGACGCCAAAAGCTGTCAAGGGGTTTGGAGAAACAAGGTCTGTGTCAGCGGCGCTTCGGTTCCAGACGTCAACACAGCGGCGGCGCGCTCTTAAAGGGGGCGGTGAGGGGGGTCTGCAGGAGACGGGGGTCTGCAGGAGACGGGGGTCTGCAGGAGACGGGGACCCGCCAGAACTTTCAGATGGAAACATAAAAGGGGCTCTGGGAGGCAGAGCAGAGCCAAAGCTACATGGATGAATAAAGAGGAGCTCCAGCTTGAACAGTGGTTGTGTACGTGAGGGGGTACATCTATGAGTACATCCTCATCAGCATCCCTCAGCAACTCCCTGAGCCCTGCCTCGGCAGCTAGAAGTAGCAGTATTGGTTGTAGTAGTAGTAGTAGTAGTAGTAGTAGTAGTAGCAGTTGTGGTAGTAGTAGTAACAGCAGTAGCAATATTAGTAGTAGTAGTAGCAGCAGTAATAGCAATAGCAGTAGCGGTAGTATTATTCGTAGCAATAGCTGTAGTAGCAGCAGCAGTATTATTATTATTATTATTAGTAGTAGTAGTAGTAGTAGTAACAACAGTAGCAATATTAGTAGTAGTAGAAGCAGCAGCAGGAGTAGCAATAGCAGTCTTAGTGGTAGTAGTAACAGCAGCAGCAATATTAGTAGTAGTAATAGCAGCAGTGGTAGCAATAGCAGTAGTAGCAGTAGCAGTATTATTATTATTATTATTATCAGTGGTAGTAGTAGTAAAGGCAGTAGCAGTAGTAGTAGTAGCAGCAGCAGTAGTAGTAGTAGTAGTCACAGCAGAAGCAATATTAGTAGTAGTAGTAGCAGTAGTAGTAGTAGTAGTAGTAGAAGCGGTAGCAGCAGTAATAGCAATAGCAGTAGTAGCAGTAGCGGTAGTATTATTTGTAGCAATAGCTGTAGTAGCAGCAGCACTATTATTATTATCATTATTATTATTATTATTATTATTGTTAGTAGTAGTAGTAGTAGTAGTAACAACAGTAGCAATATTAGCAGTAGTAGCAGCAGTAGTAGCAATAGCATTCTTAGTAGTAGTAGTAGCAGCAGTAGCAATATTAGTAGTAGTAGTAGTAATAGCAGCAGCAGTAGTAGCAGCGGTATTGGTAGTAGTGGTAGTAGTAGTAGTAGAAGCGGTAGCAGTAGTAATAGCAGTAGCAGTAGTAGTAACAGCAGTAGTATTAGTAGCTGTACTAGCAATAGTAGCAGTAGTACCAGCGGTAGTAGTAGTAGTACTGGCAGTATTAGTAGTATTACTGCGATGCTGCCGTCAACACGCGGTAACCTTTCGCGCACCTGAGATATAATTGTATTTTTGGTATTTGTCTGAACTCCTGCAGCAACGCTGACTTGGGAGACAGAGGAGAGGAAGAGAGGAAAACCAGGGGGAGGAAGTGGAGAGGAAGAGGAAAGAGAGGGAAAGATGAGAAGGAGAGACGAGAGGAAGACTAGAGGGGGAAGAGAAGAAGGAGAGGAGCTGAGGACCATCCAGCAGGTGGAAACGCTGCCGCCGGGTGTGAAGAAGGCTGTCAATCATCCCCCTCTCCTTCCCGTCCCTGCTGAAGGAGATTCTCTCCAGCCTCAGAGTCTCCTCCACAAATATCCCCGTAACCAATCCCTGCCACTCCGGTTTCAGACGGGTACCAGATAACCCCCTCCACCTCCTCCTCCCTCCTCCCGCTCTGCAGTTTCACACTCCGAGCTGACTTTGGGAAAAGAGGATGTCCAAACTTTGCGTAACCGCGGGTGACGGGGAGAAGAAGGCGGCGTCTTTGTCTCCCTCCTCCTCCTCCTCCTCAGCAGAGGAGGAAGGGGTTTGACGGTCGGGGCCGAGCTCACCTTGGCGTAATCCGTCTGGTTCCTTGGGGTCTTCGCCTGGTGGAGAGAAAGGAAGAGACGTTTAAAAAAAATTAAAAAAAAAAAAAAAATCGCGGCGATATCTTTTCCTGATCCCGCTGCCGTGGCAACAAGGAGCGGCAGGGGACGGGTCTTTTCAAGTCCCGAGTGAACGCCGCTTCAAGGCCGGACCCTCCGGGGGCCTCGTCTCCCTCCTCGGTCCTCAAAATTAATATTTTCAAACCCAGCGGTGGGATTGATTGACGCTCCGGCCGTTGCCTGGTGACCACCTGGAGCCGGCGAAAAAAAAGCGCCGGCGAAATGACTACCCGCCAGGGGTAATTGTCAGGTGCGAGAGGGGCAGCCATCGATCTTCTCGAAGAGGATGTGTGTGTGTGTGTGTGACGGTGACCTCTGAAGCGGTCTCAAGGTCGCCCGATTCCGACCGTACCTGTTGCAGCTGCTGGTGCCACTTCTCCTGTCCGACCATCTGGCGGTGGAAAACCACAGGGGCGGCGCCAAAGCAGAACGGCGCCGGCTCGCCCACGCCGCTCCGCACAAACGGCTGGAGGTCAGAGTTTAACTGCAGGGTTGAGGATGGAGAGAGAGGCCCGTCAGCCATCAATCAGCGCCGCCGTCAATTAAACCCCACGGCCAATTAGAAAACAGGAAGACGCCGCCGGCGACCCGGCCGCGTTCCCGACGACCCCCGTTAATGAGCAGCGGCGAGGAGCGGGCCGGCGAGGAGGACGCACCTCCTTCAGAGGATCCGTTTCATCCCATGCTGAGTTTCCCGGAGGCCCGGCGGGGAGACGGGGGCGCAGCGGGAGACGCGGCGCTTTGAACGAGATCATTACGGAGCACTTCTCCGATGGCGTTCAAACGGCGAGCCAATCAGCCGCCTCGCCGCCATTCATCAGCGCGTTTTTCGAGACTCGCTCGGAACCGCGGCGGATCGTCTCTAACCTTCGGCGGACGTTCTCCCCCCGCCCCCTTCCACTTCATTACGGGGGGACACGGGAACAGCCCGCGACCTTCGCTTTGTGCCGACGGTCGGTTTTGGAGCTAACGTGGCTAACCGATGAGCTCGGTCCACACGCGTATATCCTGCGCCGTGATTGGCTCAGAGAGACGAGACGTCGGTGGTCATCCCTCCTCTTCATCCGGTCACGCGATGACGTGCTAACTTGCTAGGCTACGCTAATCCATGTGTGTAGGTCACCGGTTCCTACCTTGTGGCCCAGAGACAAGTGCTTGCCGTACTCGTACGCCACCCTCTGGGACTTCTTCTCGTGGCCGGCGAGCTCCATGGCGGCCTGGCAGCTCTTCGCTAGCAGCGCCCCGTGGGACAGGAACGTCTGCTCCTCCCACGCAACTACGTCCACGCCGCCGCTCGGAGCGGCGTTCTCCTGCGGAACCCGAGGAACCGCAGGCGATTTTACTACCGGGAGAAAATTCAGCCCGATACTTGTCGTTGGGGGAAAAAAAAAAGGGCGGGGTTTACCTCAGCGTTGTTCTCGTAGTAGACCCCTTGGACCAGGTCTCCGATGGCGCCGGAGATCAGCTCCACCACCTGGTGAGCGGGGAAGGAGAGAGCGAGGTGTTTACCACGGCCGCGGGTCACGTGACCGCCGGACCGAAACATGGCCGCCTCGTTAACGCGGCGGTCCGAACGAGTCGCATCATCACGGACAGGCCGCTCAGCTCAGCCGTGACACGTGGAATTAAGAAGACTTATGATCCATCTTCAACCCCCATCTCCATCTCCATCTCCATCTCCATCAGAGGTGAAGCAGAGCGTCGCTTTCAACAGGTTCAGCCGACGAGTCTTAAAGCGCGGAGCATCAGGGGCGGGACGAGACCCGCTGCTCATTAGGAGGACTTGGGGGCCGGGGGAAGGGCTCCATGTTCTCCTGCCTGGTTCCAGCCAGTTCATTGAAGACTGTAGAAAGCCAGAACGGTTGGACGTCTGGAACCCGGCAGCCGACCCGGTGATTGACAGCCGACCCCGTGATTGACGGCTCTATTACCAGGGGTTCGATATCCACTCAGGATGATCAATGCGTGATGGTGGATGTGGTGGTTCAGATGAAAAATACTGCACGGTTCCAGATGTGACAGCTTCCCCTCTGATTGGTTCACACCTCACCTTGGCTCCGCCCCCAGCCCCCCCAGGTGTGTGTGTGTTGGGGGGGCAGATTACCGCCGTGCTCTCGGTCCAGGAGGGACGCTCCTGCTCCTCCCAGACGTCCTCCAGGTAACCCGACGCAGCGGGAAGAGACCGAGGAAACCCGAGCTTCGCCCACAGACCTGGAAGGACAATGTGCCTCCAGAGTTACTGCGGCGTCTCTGCCTGCCAGAGGAACGGGGGGGGGGGGCTTTTTTTGGAAAGTATCAGATAAGCCCCCCCCCACCTCATCCTTACTCGATTCCCAAATCCAGCCGGATTGTGTTTTGCAGACGGGCCAGCGAGGGGGGAAGAAACCCGAGCTCAATGGCGGGATTACTTTACAGCTCATACGAGCGGTGGCGTTGGTTACCTCTCAAGGCCACAGCGGCGGCGGCGGCGGCGTTCCCTCCCCCACCCCAAAGAGAACATCCTGACCTGTAACTAACCCACCCCCCCGTCAAACACACTGGTTTCAGTTTTTATTTTCCCTGTCCGGCTGCAAAGGTTCCTCCGCCGCCCTCCACCACTAGGGGGCAGCGTGGGAATAACAGCTAGCACGGTTAGCGGTAGCGGTAGCGGTTACCTTGGTGTTGTTGAGCTGGGCAAGGCCCGTGCACGCGTTGGCGAGGAGGAAGTCGCCGCTCAGGACGGCCATCTTATTCCCGAACTCCATGTCCTTTAGGGGCCCGTCGGAGGTGGTCAGCTCCTTCAGGTCCACGATGCCGCGGTGCACCAGGAACGCCGTGTGGATCAGCTCGGTGATCTCCGCCAGGTTCCTCTGGCTGCGGGCACAGAGCAGACGCGCGGATTGGATTCTGCTCGCCGCCGCACAGAGGGGAAAACACGCCAGGGATTAGACCGAGACGCACAAAAGAAAAAAAAAAAAAAAACCCTGCAGTGTGCAAGAATCATTTATGACACTGTTGTTGCATCCAGGCGAATTCCCCGCTGATTTGTTTGTATTTCGGGGAGGGTATTTTTTTAAAAAAAAAACAAGTCGCCCAACCTGGCGGTGCATCTGGGAGGATAAAAATCGAAAAATTCACCGTTAGCAAGTCACGGCTATTTCTTACGACGGGAGGCGAGAGAGACGCGAGGCTGAGTGAATAGGGGCTTTCAGGGCGGCCTCGTGGGCCGGGGCTGGGGGGGCGGATGGGGGGTGGATGGGGGGGTAATCAAATGTTGATTCAGTCATTGGCGGGGGATAATTAGGCCCCTCTCCATATGGAGCGAGCTCGCCGCGCTGCGACAGGAGGGATCCATCCAGACAGGGTCGGCTGCGCTGATGGCCACTTACGACCTTCTTTCAAACAGCCGCGAGAAGCTGATGAGCCCCGCTCTGCTGCCGAGTGCGCACACACACACACACACTTCACTCGCGCCTTGTATGTAGCCAGGTAATTGCCATGTTCGACGTTTATATATATATATATATATATATCTTTTTTTTTTTTAAAAAAAGAAGATGTGATTAATTCAATAATGCCCTTTTTTGCCTCTCAATCACAACCATTGTCTGCTGGGCTCCTTCCACTGGGGGGTATCAGGGCAAAAACAACCCCCTCCACACACACACACACACACACACACACACACACACACACCTCCACCTCCATCCACCTCCATCCAACCCCCAGCAAGGGAGAGTTGATAAGTTCAGGGATTAAATATGAAGAGAGGCGATGCAACAATCGCTGATTCCCGAAGTGGCGGATGCAATCGACAGGTTAGGAGAGGAAAGGAGGGGAGGAGAGGAGGAAGGAAGAGAGGAAAGGAAGAGAGGGATGAATGGAGAGGTGTAAAGGAGAAGGAGAGAGAGGAGCCAACAAAGAGCTCATCAATGTTTTTAGTCAAATTCCCCCCCAGTGGATGCCTTGTCAAAGTCCACACACACACACACACACACACACACGCGCGCGCACACACACACTCCCGACCTTCCATCCCGGCAAACGTTTCCTTTTTTCGTCTTATACTGACAAAAGTCTAACTGATGTTAATAAATTACCTGTTTTTCTAATATCCATTAATTTTCAGCTGACAATCTAATGGTTGTTCCTACTGTTATTCTTGAAAAAAAAAATTTAAATAAAATAAAAACACCCGAACCCCCACCAGCCTCAAGCACTAGATGACATCATCAAACTGCTGTTTGACTGACAGCCCCTGAATCTCCATGGGATGAATTTTCTCGTGACACTTGTTTTTACTCTGAAAACACCTTCTCGCGATCCACTTCCTGTCACGTGACTCGGCTTCCTCCTCAGGTGGGCGGGGCTACGGCGCGGCGCTGCCTGCTGTCAATCAAACCCCCCCCCCCCGACCCGAAGACATGACGACTGCGGCGTGAAACGCCTCCCCCCCCCCTTCATCCTCCACCTTCGGCTCCAGACACACACACACACACACACACACACACACACACACACACACACGAGAGCTCTTGTTATTTTGCATCCGGCTAAAAAAAGCCGAGGAGCGTTTCTATTTATTTTATCCTTCTTTTTTTTTTTAAAAACAGAGGAAAAAACAAAGGAACTTTAATTCAGAAGACGGTTCCAACCTCCTGAACACAAAGCGCTTCTGAGCCGAACCCCTGCTGCTGCAGCCTGATCAGGAGCTACGGGGCTGCAGGAGGAGGGGAAAAGGAGGGGTGGACGGGAGGAGGGGGGGGTGCAAGGGGTCCAATGTATAAATAGCTTTGGTGCCTGGTTGCATAGCAACTGATGCCATCTCGCTGAGGCGGAACGCCCCCCCACCACGCCCCTCGTCCTGACTGTTCTGTTCCATTTTCCTCCCTCGCCTGCGGCGCCTGCCTCTCGCCATCAAACGCAGGCTGCCGCCAGTTCGGCCGGGCCCGCCCACCGGGGCGCGCGCGCCGCGGCGCCTTCGCCGTCCCCCTGAGAAATCGGCGCCGTCGAGCTGAACGGACCCCATCTATGCATCCACCTGTCGGTCTGAGCGCGCACCTTCCACTGGAAGATTTGGGGGAATAATCAATGTCAGGCGGCCGGGGGGTGTTTTACAAATGCCGGCTGTCAGATGGGAGGAGACCATCTCTCCGGAGGTTTCAATCACCCCCACCTCACCCCCACCTCACCCCCACCTCACCCCCACCTCCGCCTCCAACGCACCCCACACACCCCCATCCCTCTATCTCACTATCAGCGGAGGTGCTAATGAGCACAGGAGAGGTGAAGGGGAGCACTGGAGGGGGGTGGGGGGGGGAGATGGTGCAAATGAGGTGATCAAGTCATGCTGTCTCCAAGTGTGTGTGTGTGTGTGTTTTGGATGATTGGTGCGCTGAGTGAGGGAATGCAGGCAATGGTGACTTGTGACTCCGGGTCAGAGTGTAACGACTTGCCCCGCGGCGAGATGAGAACCCGCCGCCACGCCTCGGCCTCGCCCGGCCCTGCAGGACCCTGACGGCGCGTTTGGTCCAATTAGTTCTATTAGGACGATGCTGCACACACACACGTGCACACGCAGTCACACACACACACGCACGGGCCGTTTGCCAGCCTGCAGTAAGAAAGAAGCCATTCATGCAGCCGGTGAGCAGCCAAACATAGCTGTCACTTCTGGAAAACACTCGGCGCGCACACACACACACACACACACACACACACACAGAGTTGCACGCGCGCGCACACACACACACACAGTCGCACGCGCGCATACACAACATGTGGAGTAAAAGAGAGCAGGATGGGGGTGGGGTTTGGATTCAGGGTGATGACTGACTGATGATGACGCAACATGAGGAAAAAAACAGATGTCCAATCAGAATGCTCCCTGTGAGGGACCGGAGAACGTTAGAATCACAAAACCTGAGCTTCCATTCCTGCACCATTGCAGCTTTAGGACACACACACACACAAACACACACACAGCAGGAACATCAATAGCATGCCGCTATAACCTATTGACCTATAGATCACCTGTTGCTAACTGGCTAACATGAGCTGCAGCGGCGCATTTGTTTTTGTATTTCATCTTAAACCGGTGATTATGGAGAACCCAGTAGTGGTGGTGTGATGACCATGAGGTGGCTACCTGGGGTAGATGCCGCTGACCATGTCCTGGTCAGTGAGGTCCGAGGCGGCGCCGCTTGGCCCGGCGGCTTTGGACAGAAGCAGGACGATCAGTCCTCTCATCTGGAGGTTGTTCTTGCTGTCGTAGACGAAGCCTCTGCAGGGAAAAACATTCACACAAGCACAGATGACTGGACCGCCGTCGGGGAACACGTTCCACCGCCTGGTGGACAAGGAACATCCTGAGCGCGGAGAAGGAGGAGGAGGAGGTTATCTAGCCAGGTGCTAACAGGGCAGTGCATCTGAAAGTTGCACTCTACGAGGGAAGCTAACAGGAAATGGATGCTAGGTTCATGCTGTTGTATTTAAAATGCACTATTTTCGGTAAAACTTTGATACGACCCCCTGGGGCGTCCACCCACATCCTAGTCAACACAGAATTTCCGTCAACCCCGTACTGTATCCTTCAGATGCCGGGTGTTAATCGCTCATTTCTTGATAATCCCTGCTATTGACATCCCTGACTTCAAAATGGCTGCTGCATTTTTCTACTTACGGGGCTGACATCTATGGTTATGGATCACCGATGAGACGATCGATGGCCGATAGATAAATACGACAGGCCAAACACCCAGATCTGGACGTCTCTGAAGCGCACTGCCGGTAGTCCCGGTGGAAAATGGATTGGAACCCAGCAGCTTTGCAGCACGAGTATTTTTTTTTTCCCTTTGGACGGGGGTGGAACCCCCCCCAGCCCAGCGGGAGGGGGGCTGCAGATTAAATATCGCTTTCCTCTCTCAGGGGACGGGTTAGCCTGAGCACCTCTAATCCTGTCCCTACGGTTACCCCCCCACCGCCCCACCCCAGCTCCATGAATCACCCTCTCGTTGGGGGCTCTGGGGGCAGACAAGGCGCCACACCCCCCTCCAGACACCCCCCGTGAGATGGAGCATGAAGAGAGAGAGAGAGAGAGACGACGGCCAGTTGGGAGCGCGAGAGAAAAATGGCGGCAGAAGGGAATAGGAGTGATTTACAGAGCTGTGGGGAGGAGGGAGAGCAAACATGGCCTCCAGAAACACGGCTGACCTTCTGAGGTCCGTTTACGGCCTCGCCGGTTTTACTACCGATGTAGCATCACGGTTTGAGAGGAGGTTTGGAGTGGCCTGAGGCCGAGGGCGGAGCAGAATTAACATTCGTGTCAACGTCCACGCCGGCGTCAGTCAGTCAATCACAGGCCGGGGACCGAGGTGGCCGTGGAGAAGGCGAGACGGGGAGGAAATGAAAACGGGCGATCGATAAAGTATCTGATTAACTTAAACATCGGTTTAAGCAAAGTACAAATGATGTGAGCGACCCAGCGGAGTACAACTGTGCCACCTTGAAAGAACATACTACATGGTACTTGGTACTACACAGTGATGGTGGTGATGGAGGTGGGGGTGGGGGTGGGGTGGGGGGGGGGCTCCACCTTGTGGCTTCCAAGCCTGGTGTGGCCGGTGGATCTCGAATGAATCATCGGCGGCAGAACCGTCACTCAGAGAGACCGCAGTTACGGTGTGTAACTCCAGATAAATGGTCTACACTTGTACACTAAGTTACATTCAGACATACTGAATAAGCGAATGGTGTCTTGCCTGTGGACAACACACAGGAGGTGCCGGGGAATGAGCCGCCAACCTTCCGACTGGATGGACGCTCTCCATCGAAGCCCCACGGTGCAACCAGGATTGGTGGGAAAAGGTCCCTGGTTTGATTCCTTTCATGAACTAGGTGCTCTCTTTGTGGGATCTCCAGGTTCTCCATCTTTCTCCCATAGTCCAATGGCAGTCACTGGGTTCACTGAAGACTTGGGCACAGGTATGAATGATTGGTTCTCTCTATTTGTGGCCCGGTGATTGAAAGCTGACCCGTCAAGGGTAAACCCTGCCTCTCACATGGTCGCAGCTGGGATTGAACTTGATCAACGGAAAACCAATGGTGACAATGAATGAATGAACGAACGGTATGTAATTCACAGAATGACAGCACTTTAGGGTTCACGACTTGTCCTCCAGGGGTGATTTGGCATCTCGGGGAAAAGACTCGTGAAGGGAAGCCTCCTCCTGGTGACTCCAGACTCAAGAAGAAACACTAGGAGGCCACCAGGCCTCAAGTTCGACACTTAGAATGACTCTTTCGATCAATACATGGGAACAGATATCGGGGGGGTTGGGGGTGGGGGTGGGGGGTGGGTCTAGTCCCAGTCCAACTCTCAAGGACTGAGTGAAGTTCCTCCTCTGGAGGCCACAGTCCCCCACCGCTCAGACGGCAGCCTTCGCGGCCAAGTTAGCTGAGCTGCACTTTTTCAGAACGAAGGAAAGGGAAAACCGAAACCCGAGCCGGTGAGGGTCTGCCTGTCTGCTATTGTGGATATTTTTATCTGCCGTTCGTCTCAGGGGCTGAGACACAGTGGGAAATACGAACCGGCCGACCCGAGCTGACGGCGAGGAGTCAGACTGTCAGGAGGTCCGCCACCCCGCCGCTCGCTACAACGCCCAAATGGATGGTCATATCAGATTTAGGAGTATAGGTTATTACACCCTTGGGCTACGGTTTCCAACACGCCCGTCTGCATGGCTGGGTTGAGTCTGAGGACTCTCTCTGGTCGCTCTCCTTCCTATGTTCTCCATCCTGCCGGCCTCCAAAAACCACCTTCTCTGGAATTGTCTTCTTCCAGGAACTTGAGATATAGATGACTTCCGGTATAGAAATGGTCAATGGGCTTCTGATTGAGATGTTTTGTGTCCAGGTAAAGGTGTCTGAGGCGAACTTCATCCATCTTGGACTGATTTCATCACCATGGCAACCAGGAAGCGCCAACATCCGATTGATCGGGCCATTCGCGCCACCATTCTTTCGGTGATGTTTTTAGGAGGCCCTGAATCAAGCAATGCAGACAGACTATTCTTGCCTCTGCAAGTGGCATTGTGATTGACAGTTGACCCTTCCGGGTCAAACCCGAGTTCCTGACCAATCACAGCTGAGATCGGAGCAGTATGGAGAAGGAACGAATGACTTCATGAAGGGGTCTCGTTCTCCAACAAACAGCGGGCTTTTTTTCCTGACTTGCTGCGAATCCTGCATTTTAGTTCGTTTTCACCCCTTCTGGTCTGTCACTAAAAACGCCAAAGTGACTGCAACTGAGATGCCAAACCAGAGCAAACAACTCCTCTGAATCTTGTGAAACGGCTCGGTTCAGGTTACGGGAACGGGCCGGTCTATAGATTCCGTTTGCTCCCGATCGTATTTCGGCTGAAGAGAAATGTCGCGTCAAAACAAGGTACCCGGAATTTACCACATCTGTGATCTAGAGACCCCGTCATCATCATCTTCATCAAACCGGTCTAGTTAATTGCAATTCTCCCGCCGTTACGGTTTAATTGCTGGGTTTCTCATAAACTGGCACATGACTGGAGGGTGAAACGACAGGATGGAGATGAGTCGGCCATTAGAGGCATCACTTTGCGTTTCCTGGGATGAACGCTCGATTCTGGTTGGAAACCTGTAGCTACGCTAACGGGCAGCAGGGGCGCAGATCGGATCTAGATAGAGATGTTACACAAACGTACAGTGTCACGGAGAAAAGACGATTTCAGGCTTGCTGAGAGAACGACGAGGCAACGGAAACCGAGGGGGGCCGAGAAGGACCAATCTACCAATCCAAGACGGGGAACCTTGAAAGAACAAGGAGAGAACCTGGCATGAGAACATTAAGACTCAAGACCAGGGTCAATCAATCCATTTGGACCCGTTTCCCCACCGTAAACACTGGCAGCCACACAACCCTTTTGAAATTTAAAATAAATTAACACGGCATGTAACGCTATTTTTTTGGCCTTGATGCTATGTATAAGCGAAATATGTGAAATGTTTTTAAATCAATAAAAACAACTGCAGAGAAAACGAAATTAAATTTCTGCATGCAACGAAACATTTTGAACTCCCACAAAAAAGACGTTGGATTGAAGGTTACGTTTAAGCAAAAACTCAGTGTCTATTTGGGTCATGGGAATTTAAATTATCCACCGGCAGCAAACCAAAAAGTATGCTGTCATCCTTTTCCCGGCGCGTGTAGTCGCTTCTTAAGAGCAACCAAAATATTTTAACACATTTTATTTAGATTTTACAATATCACCATAATCTTCAAATTTACATTTTAAAAATGCACAAAGTAAGATAACGTACACTTTAATTAAATACTTGCTCAAAGATATACCCTGGTATAGATGGAGAATCTGTAGAGCCACCGGAATCGAACTTTCCTAAATGGAAAAAAAAATAGAGCACAAATATCTGGGACCTGTCTCTTACAACCGCCCAAAGTTCTCCTCTAACAATGACGAGATCATCAGGAAGTGTCACCAGCAGCAGTACCTGCATTTGAGGTCAGCCGCACAATCCGATTACTATTCATCGAGAATGTAATGACCTTCTCCTTCACCTGCTGGTTCTATTCCATCACCCAACACGACAGGGATCGACCAGAGCGCACCACCTTGGTTTGCTCCAAAATAATTAGGCCACCCCTGAGACCTCTCTCCCGCTTTCATAACACTCAAATATTAAAAACAGCCAAAAAGATCCTCTTAGACCAGCGCCACATCGTACACTCGGCCTTCGATTGACTCCCCTCAGGTCGCAGACTCTGCTGCCCCGCCTGCAAAACCCAGAAGACTTACAATTTGCACAATTCTGTAAAGTAACTTATACACAGGACTGTCTCAGAAAATTAGAATATTGTGATAAAGTTCTTTACCTTCTGTGATGCAATTACAAAATCAAAAATGTCATACATTCTGGATTCATTACAAATCAACTGAAATATTGCAAGCCTTTTATTATTTTAATATTGCTGATTATGGCTTATATCTTAAGAAAACTCAAAAATCCTATCTCAAAATATTAGAACATCATGAAAAAGTGATTTTTCTTTTTTTAATTGCACTACAGAAGATAAAGAACTTTATCAAAATATTCTAATTTTCTGAGACAGTCCTGTATATATATATGTATGTTATTCATCGTAGTTGATGCTGCTACCCCATGTGCCCTCCAATTGCCATTCAGGTACAAATAAAAGTTTTTTCTGATTATGATTCTTATTCATCTGGACAAAACATCTGGACAATTTCCAATGAACTTTCTGCACGTTTTTGGACTCTGGTAAAGAGCTCCACAAAGAACAGAACATTGAGACTCCACACAGAAAAGCCACCCGATGGACGAGAGCCATGTACATTCACACAGCGTTATAGGGAGCATTAAAGTGTGATATTTAGACGACAACTGATTAGAATTTTGATAATAAATCCATCATCAATGGCATGACAATCCCCCCACGTCCGTCTCGGAGGTGAGGCTTCATCTGAGGCATTTTTCATTTATTTATTTGGTTGGGACAGTCCATGTTGATGAACACACATGAGACCTGCATGTAAACACACCACTCCGGATTGTAGCCATGGGCTAATTTTCATTCGGTTGTCCCACAGTTGCGCTCACAAACACACTCTCATTGATCCTGACCTATTGTACATGTTTTTAGTGGTGGGGGAAACCGGAGTACCCGGGGTAAACATGCAAAAATGCAAACTCCACACAGGCAGGCTCTGAACCCGGGACCTTCACTTCACTTGTCAATCACAGGCTCAGGGTATAAATCACGTCAAAGCAACGTCACCTCATGTCACTGACGTAATTACTATGACATTACGCTTTTCCTTCAATGACCTCTAATCAATATTGGGGTATTTATCGCTGCGCGTTTCGCCTCTTTTGGCCTCTCCGGGCACCCGTACGGTACCGCCGGAAGGACGGGGCGCGTGAGCAAAAGTTCACCTGGCGGTCTTGAGTAACGGGTGGCGCGTGCCGACCAACTTCCGGACGTGCATGGCGACGTTGCTGAGCTCGTCGCTAAGCAGACAGCGAAGACTCATGAAGGACGTTGGGTAGCCGACGATCTTCTCCGCGTCCGACACCACCTTGGTCCAGTTCGACGGCTCCGGTCCCGAGAACAGGCTCAGCGCGCGTCGGGACCCGGAAGCGCCGAGGATCCGCAACCGCGCGGCTGGGAACATGGTCGCTCCCCGGCTCCGGGACGTCAACCGGACGACTAGAGAGTCCCGTACGTCCGCGGCGCCATCGCCCCGCCGTCCAGTCACAACTCGCCGCGGGGCGAACCGGTCCGTCTCACCGCTCACGACGAGCGGACACACAGCGCGCCGCCATCTTTGATGACGCAAGTACAGCGTCACAAACGTGGGCACGCGGCCCGGCCCTCTTCGGCTGAACCAATGAGGGGCGGCGGAATGCCGCTGCCGCAGATTCGGTCTGACATGTCATTATTATCATTATTATAAAAAAATATGTTTTTATTATTATTATTATTACGTTAATTAACTTTATTGCTTCTCATATCTTATTATAAATATTAATCATTTATTATTTTTGTGCTCTTGCATGACGTCAGAGCCGAAACCCCGCCCCCTTGTCACGTCAAGTTGCCTCGATTAGGTCAGTTCTGATTTGGAAATATATGTATTTTTCAATACATGCACGAATAAAACATAAACAGACTGGCAAACAGGACTTCAGTGCCTTGTTCATTAATCCATTGTCTGAAGCGCTTATTCTGTTTACTATGTGGGGTAATTCCAAGTGTCACTGAGGAAGGGGCGGGGTTTAGCCAGCTGTCAATCACACACACACACACACACACACACACACACACACACACACACACACACACACAATAAACAGGGTTGACAGTGAGAGTAACAAACAGCAACAAAGACGTCAATGAACTATGGATTTTGTGCGTGTGTGTTTCCGGCGTGGAGCAGACACGAGTGGATACACCACCACAGGATCCGTGTAGATTAAGCCTTAACGGTCCGAATATCAGAGTGAAACCAAGATATTATGGGATGTGAAGGATTATTTTGATTGACAGCTGTGATAGACGTGTTCAGTCTATCAATAGCTTAATTAGCCATTGTCAAGTGTTGTGTCATCAATATATTGATCGATAAAAAGTTACCTGCTTTCTCCCTACCGTTGTGTTTTTTTCCTCGATAATTCATAATTTCGATTAATTTACATTAATTTTCCTTTATTACCTCAAAAGACAAGCAGGTGCGTTCACGCCACCCTGCTGACGTCACTACACTCGGGATTCCACGCGCTCGCGGGTTACGGAAACCGGAACCGGAAAAGCAGGTGACACCTGGGAGGGCGTGCGTGGGTTGATGGAAAACAAAAACAAAAACAAAAACGAAAACAAAAGCTCCGCGCGCACTTTGAGCAAGGCACGCAAGGGTGACGTGCACAGGCGTCACCCCGCGCACTTTTCCAACGATATCGCGGGAGCAAACACCCACTATAAACACTACGCGTGCACGTACGTGCGTGCGGGCACCTGTTAGGGGGAAAGCGAGCAGCGGCGGCGCGTCATATAATGTTTCAGCGGACGCCCCTCCCCCTGTCTGCACCCCACACCTCCACCCCCAACCCCCTACTCCCACTCCCACTCCCCCCCCCCCCCCCCCCCCCCACGCCAGCTCTCCTTTGACTCGGAGGACAGAGGCGGCTCGCCACTGGCGCACGGACCGCGCACGGGCACGGGAGGAAAGATGGCTGACTGCGCCGGGCACCGCGGCCCCACGGCGGCATCGCCGGCGCCAGACGGCGCGCTGAGACGCTGCGAGACGCCCGCCGCCTGGAGACTGTAAACACCCCCCTCCTCCTCCTCCTTCTTCTCCTCCGGCTTCCCCCTCCGCTCCTCCGGCTTCCCCCTCCACCGCAAATATTGACAGAAGTATCAGAGAGGAAACATGGCAGAGATGGAAAAAGAGGGCAGACCGCCGGAAAGCAAGAGGAGCCGGAAACCAGCTCACCCGGTGAAGAGGGAGATAAATGAAGAGATGAAGGTAAAGGGGGGGGTGCACGGTGCGTGTGCGTGGGAGGGGGTCCGGCTGAATGTGATTACGCGTGGACCGGTTGTGCACGTCTGTATATGCGCAGGCACATCGTCCCCCTCCTCCCTCCCTTCTTCCCTCCCTACACGTCTTCCGCCACCCTCTCCGGTGGAAGCGGTTCCACGCACGCAAGGAGTACTTGATTCCACGCAAGTTCTTTTGTCAGTGGAGGGGTGGGGGAGGATGCGGCACCGGCGTGGAGGGGAAACGCGCCGAAGGGGGAACGGAAAATCCCGCGCGTCAGTGAAGGCGTCGTGGACGGTGCACGAACGGGAGAGATCAATAGGGGGGACACTCGTCCATCACACCGAGCGGACGCGTGTGTGCGTGTGTATGTATGTGTGTGTGTGTGTCCGCGTTTTTGGAGCGGGTCTACCCACGGTGTGCATGCATGCATGCATGCGTGTGTTTGTGTGTGTGTGTGTGTGTGTGTTCCCAAGCTGCCCAGAGGCGTGTGTTCCAGATGTGCGTCTGTCTTCCTTACGCGCTCCACCAGAGCACATTGCACCCCCCAACACACACACACACACATACACACACACACACACACACACACACACACACACACACACACACCACGCACACACACACATACACTCACACACCGCTGGATCTTACTGTACCCCCCCATCTTGCACCGCCCGTGTCCGTGGGCTTCCGTGGCCGGCGTGACGCCCGGATCCACGCCGTCAATTGTGCAGGAGAAACACAAAGTGTGTGTGTTTGTGTGTGTGTGTGTGTGTGTGCGTGTGTGCATTTACCGGCGGGCACTGCGCGCGCGCTTTGTCTCCTACCTCCTCATTGTTTGGACACGTTCGGCACCGGGAGTCGCGTGCACCCGGTCGCACGCGTGTAACCGGCGCAGTTACTCGCGACAATAATACGTGATGGAAGATTAACACTATTATTATGAATGTCGTGGAAGTGTGTGTGTGCGTGTCCCTGGGTGCGTGTGTGTGTGCACCGGCTCCCTACCGAGTCCTGAAACAACCCCGGTATAAAGCCATTGTGTGTGTGTGTGTGTGTGTGTGTGTGTGTGTGTGTGTGAAATAAAAGAAAACCCGGACGGGTAAAGGAGGGCATTTCCTCCGTGGGGGTGAAAACGCGGTCCGTGGGAGATCGTGGAGCCGCATCATCAGCTGAACTGCGTTTTTTTTTTTAATCATTGTGTTACTTAGTTGGGTCTCACCCCCCCCCCCACTCCCCGCGTGTGTGTGTGTGTATGTGTGTGTGTGTGTGTTAGTGGGGTGGGGGTTAAATCAGAAACACGATAAAAATTAAATAGATCTGTCAAGCTCAGTTAAGCCATCCCGCTGATGTGTGTGCGTGTGTGTGTGTGTGTGTGTGTGTGTGTGTGTGTGTGTGTGTGTGTGTGTGTATGGGGGTAAGGGTGGGGGGGGCAGCGTCTTCTCACAGAGAGAATTGATTATTTCCCTGGAAGCCACTTGATTTAGTCTCTGTGGGGCATTTAAAGTGTGTGTGTGTGCGTGTGTGTGTGTGTGTGTGTGTGTGTGTGTGTGTGTGTGTTTTCACAGCATCATTTAGCCCCATGATTTATTCCACGCCCCGACCCGATTTCCTCCTTGTGGATGGTGGCGGGTGTGGGGGGTCTTGGGGGGGTCCTCTGGCACCCACCCATGTCTGCAGCAGCATCTTATTTTCCGTGTGTGTGTGTGTGTGTCCCTCCAGCTGCAGGTCTTGGGTGGAGATGTGGAGCGTGGAGATGTTTGGAGGCGTCATCACAAAACTTAGACCCCCCCCACCTCCCCACACACACACACACACACACACACTCACACATGAAAAAAATCCACTGTGTCGATAACGGGTGGGGGGATTTACTGATTTATGTGGTTACGGTGTCAAAACAAACCAAGTTTGATCGTCTGCTGCCGTGCAGCCTTGGATTTCATCACACACGTGCGCGCACACATACACACACACACACACACACACACACACACATACACACACACATCCACAAACACAATGTGCTGCTTTGATTTTTACAGTGAGGCTGAACCTGACCTGCAGCTTTTTTGTACGAATGTGTGTTTCACCTGCAGGTTCTATAAAGTTGTACTTTTTTTTAAATGCACCGTCGAACCACACACACACACACACACACACACACACGCACACACACACACACACACACACACACACACACACAATGTGCCGCTTCGATTTTTAAAGTGAGGCTGAACCTGACCTACAGCTTTTTTCACAACTGTGTATTTCACCTGCAGATTCTATAAAATTGGGACTTTTTAAAATTTTTTGTATGCACCGTGGAACCACACACACACACACACACACACACACACACACACACACACACACACACACAATGTGCCGCTTCGATTTTTAAAGTGAGGCTGAACCTGACCTGCAGCTTTTTTGTACGAATGTGTGTTTCACCTGCAGATTCTATAAAATTGGGACTTTTTTAATTTTTTGTATGCACCGTGGAACCACACACACACACACACACACACACACACACACACACACACACACAATGTGCCGCTTTGATTTTTACAGTGAGGCTGAACCTGACCTGCAGCTTTTTTGTACGAATGTGTGTTTCACCTGCAGGTTCTATGAAGTTGAACTTTATTTTTATGTGCACCGTCGAACCACACACACACACACACACACACACACAGATAATGTGCCGCCTCGATTTTTACAGTGAGGCTAACCTGCAGCTTTTTTGCACGAATGTGCATTATACCTGCAGGTTCTATAAAGTTTTCCTGTTTTTAATTTTTTTAAACGCACCGTGGAACCACACACACACACACACACACACACGAGCACACACACGCCCCGGTATGTATGTGTCCCCGGCCTCTTTCATCCTGCACGTTCTGAGCCCGAGGCACGGAATAAAAACACGGATGCACAATGCGCTCCTGTGAGGGGCCGGGCCCCGTCCGAGGAACAGTCCGGCAGTGTTTCCCTTCATGTGCGGCGCTGCAGAGCGAGTCCTGGCCGCCACTCAAGGGAGGAGGTGGAGCGAAGGTGGAGAGGGGCACGGAGGAGGCCGGGGTAGGAATGTACGCAGCCCCCGGCTGGAGGAGCTGCAAAAAAAAAAAAAAAAACAACAAAAAAAAAAAACTGCAACCCGAGCGGCGAAGCCGGATCGGATGTCGAGGAAAGGCGAGGGAAGCGCGAGCGGAGGAGAGGGAGAGGAAGAGAGCGAGGGAGTGGAAAAGGAGGAGGTGGAGGGATCAGGAGAGGGGAAACTTGGCACGTGGATTGAGGAATTTTATCACGGCCTTCAGCGGCGAGCTCCGGTTTCCACCGATGAGGTGTTGGGTTCGTGGTCGGTTGTGTGTGTGTGTGTGTGTGTGTGGGGGGGGGGGTCGCCATGTGCAGAACCAGGATTTAAAACAGCGTCGTCGCTCGTCTCCTTTGCCCTCTGACGACCTCCATGCGCTAATGCTGACCGAGAAGCTCCGGTGTTTGGGGCCGGCCGCCGCCTTGTACCGCCAGACACATCCCGGTTGCCGTGGAGACCCTCATAACTGACCGTGCAGTTCGGTCAGCATGTATCCGGCGCGAGGGGGGAATGCTAACTTTAGCATGCTAGTCTGTTTGGAATGACTGACGTTGCAGGTGTATTTTTACCTTGTTAGCACTTGTTAGCATATTGACGACAGGGTGTTTTGGCTGATCCTCATCCAGCGAGCCGCCCCCATTTAAATTTTTCTTTTTTTGGCGCCTGAACAAAAATCTCTTCTTTGCGAAAGTCGCCTTGTCAATCAAAAACTCTCAGCGCGACAGGAACAAGCCTTCAGGGACTATCTCAGTCCGTCACCTCCTGAGTGGGGACGGGATCAGAGGTCGAGGGTGGTCATGGTGGGTGGTAGCGGTGTGTGTGTGTGTGTGTGTGTGTGTGTGTGTGGGTTCGGATTCCAGGGCAATCCATCACTGCGCAGAAGGTTTTCAACCAGAACGCGCGATCGCTAATGACTTCATCTGTCGTGGGGTCTCTGCAGAATGGATGGTGGAAGCGGAGGTGTGACATCTCGTGATTGACAGCTCCTCGATCCCAGGGAAACAGCGGGTTGATAGACGACCGTCACGTGGCCTCGTCCTCCGTTTAGCATGTTAAGTTGCGGGGCAAACCCCCCCCCCCCCAGCTGTTCACCCCCTCCAGATGAAGAGATCGGCTGTAACGTAAAGGCATCTATAGCTGCCTCCTCTTCCTCGGCTCTCCCTGGAGCCGACAGAGCCGCTTTGATGAGCTGCCAGGCGGGATTAGATTCCACTCTTAATAATACCCACAGTTTCTCCGAGTAGCGGGGTGACACAGGGGACAGGAGGGTGGGGTGGGTGTGTGGGTGTGGATGGGGGTGTGGGTTCAGAGACGCTCTCAGATGCTGTGGGGTTTTGCAGCTGCGCCGATTCACTCCGGAGAAACCCTCATCTCACACCTGCCGGAAGGAGGACTCGAAACAAAAACGAACCCGTCGGAGATTAATATCCAACTGTTGCAAAAAATGCTAAGCTAATCCGCCTCATGTCAGGATGGCGGAACGCCGCCCCCAACAGCCAACGTGCCTCCATAGTCCGCCTGGTTTCATGGAGGGTTTGTGTAGAGGTTATCTTGGGGTTTCCAAGGTCAAAAGGAGGGGACTGGCTGCAACTCCCAAGGTGTCCAGTAGGGGGCGCTGTGGCGGGAGCGGGTTCTGGTGTCAATCGAAACTCTGTGGGCGGGGTTTTTCCTGGTTCCTTCGGTGCTGGAACAGAAAATTGCACCACTCTGCAGTGGAGTGCCTAGGCTAGGCTAGGCTAGGCTAGGCTAGGCTAGGCTGATCCAGCCGAAATAAGGTGTGTCAGTCAGCTCTAGCCTGATGGTGTCACGAAACTAGAAACGGAGGGGGAAATAATGACTGCGGACACCACGGAGGGGAACAACAGCGGCTTCCAAAGCAACGGGGGTTGCCATGCCAACTCGGCTCTCAGGCCACCGGAGCCTCCTCGCAAGCCTCTCTCCTACGTTTAGCCCCGCGATAAAAAACAAAACGTGATTTTTCTTCCTGCAGGCCTGCCTCCGGCTTCATAGGTGGCTTCCACGGGAGTGATGTCATGGTTGATACATGTGGGCCGGGGGTTCCAGGTGTCCTGGAAGAGAACCTGGGCTTGATGTGGATCGGCGTGGCAGAAGAAGAAGTAGGAAACATCAGGCGGTGGGTGGCTGGAGGCCGACCTCCGGCGCAGACGTTGAAAGTCCACATGGCCCGAAAAAAAAAGCTCCTCTCCAGACACACGAGGCCACAGCTGCGAGTGGGATATTTAAAATCTGGTGTTTCCTCCGTCTCGAGCCAGACTTCCTGTTTGCAGGGAGAGCGAAGCGGCGGCGGCGGGCTGCTCTGCACATGCTGCCCGCCGCCGCTGCTCAGCGAGAGCCTGCCTTTACCTTACAAATCAGCTGAGAGTCGAGTACGCCGACTGGCTCCTCGCCACTTTGACGCCAGCCACGAGATCCTTTTTTATTTTTCCCGTAATTGACATTTAAGCGCTTGGCGTCGCCCGGAGCGGCGACGGCTGCGAGGAGATAATTTACCCGGCGAGAAGCGAACGGCTGTAAAACCAGCGAGCCGACCTGCGTCCTGTCAGTTTGACGCTAATGAAGTTCTCCGGCTGGCCGGGACGAGGCGGAGCGCCGGGCAGACGGTGCAGAACGCGCCATGCGGCGTCTCTGCGAGGCGGCGATAGCGCTGAACAAGCTGTTGCCGAGCGCTAATTGACAGTTATGTCACATACCTGCAGATAAATTGGCCCAAAACTGGGCTACGGGCGTAAACCGGCAGATAATTAAGGAAAACAACAACCATCCCGTCGCGCCGCCACGTAGCGGCGTTCCCGTCCGTCCGGTAAGCGAACTGACCCGCTCATGGCGCCGCCTTCCGGCAGCCGGCGGCGTTTTCGGTTTGAAAACCTTGCAAATGTGCGACATCTGCAAGGTTACCATTCTGATTTAGGCACCGCATGCATTTTCATACATCTGCGTTAACGGCGTGCACGGCAGGACGCCGTGCCGCTCTCCGCGAAAATGGAGGAAAATGTAAATTTACGGTAATGGAACGGCTGAATTGCATCCGGCAGCGCTTTGAAAGTGGTGTTTTCTCAACCCAGAGGTGTCGTGTCTACTTTTAGCGCTGTACTTGTACCTCTGTGTACAATGTGAACGCAGATTCCTGAGGTTGTGTTCAATTTCATCCTAATAACTGTTTAGTTACCGTGTCTGTTTTCAGTGGATGGTCTCTGTTGGTCAGGTGGGGTTTTCAAGCTCGGGGGGGGAAACTGATTGGCTGCAGCTCCAAGCTGAAAGCGCAGCTCAAAGTGTTTCCGGAGGGAAACTTTCGATGTGTTTCCGCTGTCCGTCTGCACGGGCCAACTGAAACGGGCTCCAGAAGTGGAAAGACTTGGAAACGCCTCCGTCTCAGTCGCCGTTGAGACGGGAAAATGCAAGCGAGGCTGCATTTTCCCTGTCTTTCGGGCGGGTAGACCAGATCAACAATGGCGAATACTCCAGAGCAGCGGTGCCCAATGTTTTTTGCACCAGTTTTATGCATTAAAATGTTTCTGCGGACGGGTTAGAGGCGCAGGGGTTCAAATTATTGCACTATAATATCGATTCGGTATAATGTCGAGTCTGTTTGTTTGTTTAGAAGTTTATTAGGACAGTGTACCTTAAAACATAAGACCTTAAAACACTTGATAGCCTTAACTTTGACACTATATTTTATTGTATTTCTTATTCTCCTCCTTCCTACTATTATCTATTATGTTATGTTTTACTTGAAACTCTGGCACAACAATTTCCTTCGGGATATATTAAGTTGTTCTTATTCTTATTATTCTTGTTCTTACAATTACATTAAGCACAGAGGCAGAGATGTTTGTACCAGATTGTAGCTCATAGCTAATTTCCATCTGTAGTCCTGGACAATACAAATATAAAACTGTACAAAATAGACAATATGTATAAAATATACAGATAGGCAATAAAATAACTGTACAATATATAAACAGGCAATAAAATATGTATTTTGCAAGTTGAAAGCGCTATTGTTGCTGTCGTCGATGGGAGCCCTGAGCTTGTTTCCCCGCAACTTGACGGTTCCATCTGGGAGTGATGGGAGATAGTGAGACTCCGATTTTGTTACGTATATATCCAGTCTACTCCATAGTCTTGTTAAATGCTGCTTTCTTTTTGCTGGCAGTCTGCAACGTTTCTGCGGTCTCATCATTTGCTCCTCCCGAGCTCTGCAGCAAATTTTATTTCTGGCTCCTTTTTTTCAAGGGCTAGCTTGTGGTAGCTGACGATTGAAATGGCGCGACTGAGTTAAGTGCGGCAGTAGGGCGAAGACGGAAACAGTCCTTTAAGATCCAAACGTTTAAGATCAAAATAAGATCCGGAATGTCTAACAAAGAATCTAGAATTTGTACCAAGAACGATCGAGTGATCCATGGGTTGGGAACCCCTACTCTAGAGCGCTTCTCTTGCTTCAGAGTACTCCAAAGTACTCCATTGCCCGTGTTACTCCCTCTATTCATCAGAAAGTAGGTCATAACAACAAGAGCGGACTCGGGAGTACTCCAAAGTACTCAGGAGTACTGCCCATGTCCCTCACTCTATTGATCAGGACAGGAAGTAGACCATAACAACAATAGCGGACTCCGGAGTACTCCAGAGTATTCAGGAGTGCTGCCCTTGTTCCTCACTGTATTGATCAGGAAGGGTCTCTGTGCACCTCAGGATGGGTAGACCAATTCCAGAGTACTGCTTTTGTCTCCAAAGTACACGAGAGTTCTGCCCGTGTTCCTCTCTCTATTGATCAGGAAGTAGACCATGACAACAATGGGCGACTCCAGAGTACTTCTCATGCTCCTCACTTAATTGAAAAGGAAGTGTCTACCTATGTGTGGATGGGTGGACCATAACAACAATGCCGGACTCTTAAGTACTCCAGAGTATTCCAGAGCACTCAGGAGTACTGCACATGTTCCTCACTCTATTGATCAGGGAGGTTCTCTATGCACACCAGGATGGGTAGACAGTAACAACACTGACCAACTCCAGAGTACTCCAGAGTACTTCATTTGTCTCCAAAGTACTCCAGAGTACTGGTTGTGTTCCTGCCTCTATTGATCAGGAAGTAGACCATAACAACAATGTCTGACTCCAGAGTACTTCTCATGCGCCGCACTTTCTTGAACAGGAAGTGCCCGTGGATGTGCAGGTGGGAAGACAAGAGTACTGCCCATTTTCCTCACTCTATTGATCAGGAAGTAGACAATAACAACAGAGGGGGACTCCAAAGTACTCCCGAGTACCGTGTCTGTGGAGGTTTTTAGTCATCCAGGTCATGGGGAAATGTTGTCTTGAGTTTCTTCAGAAACTCAAGTGCAGGAAGATTTCGACAAGAAGCCAGAGTACCGCCCATGTTCCTCACTCTATTGACCAGGACGTAGACCATAACAAAAATGAGAGGCTCTAGAGTACTTCAGGGCGCAGCTTGTGCTCCTCACTTTATGGAACAATAACTGTGTCTACACAGCTGGATGGACAATTAGAGCAATGACAGTACTCTGGAGTACTCTGGAGTACTTCATCTTGCATTCCTCAGCGCCAAAAACAAGGTGCCACCTTCTGGCCCGGCATGCTCACTGTAGCGTTTCTAGTGTCTCCAATGAAAACGACATCATTTGTACATGGAAGTATTTGAACAAGGCGGCTGAAATTGAAACAGGTTTAAACGGTCGTCCCTCAGAAACCCAACGGGGCAGAAATCCGTCACAGGAACCGTGGAAATGTCTGAGGGGATGGAGATGATTGTCTCCAGGAGGGCGATTGATCAAATTCCACGCCAATGAAAACACAATCAGTTGACTCGGCGGAGAAAGAGCGGCATTTTTCCCGAGATAAAGATGCTTCTTACCTCCGGGATAAATATCCGGTTAATTTGGAGGTTGAAGGTATATTTTGCATTTGGCGAACGGCCTCCATAACGTTGGCGCTGATGTTCAGCTGTTAGCCGGAGGCTGTTTCTCCATTAAGGAGAATTAACTGATTCACTCCCCGGGCTATTTCTCAACAAATCATCGCAGAAATACCGAAGATAAAACAAACACCGGCGGAACACGAGCAGCTGGATTGGAGCTGAGAAGATCAGCCGGAACGACGGCACATACTGAGCTGCTCACTTCGGGCCGCAGAACATTATTATTGATCCGTATTGTGTGCCAAAGTGCGAAGAAATTTTTGGACAGATATGAAACGGAAATTGCCGGCTAGCTAGTTGAGAGTCCAAAAAGAGTCCGTTAAGAGTCCCAAAAAACAGTCGGGAAGTTCACTCAAAATGAGGTGTGAATGGTTGAATGTCTTTACATGTGGCCGGCTCTTTGATTGACAGCTGATAGGTCCAACCAATCCAGGTCCTGGAATGTTCCTCTCCTGGTTCCTCCCTGGTGGGTTCTCACTCGCGTCTCCGTTCCTTGTCTTTGCGCCGCAGAGCTTCGCCGAGAACACCATGAACGAGCTGCTGGGCTGGTACGGTTACGACAAGGTGGAGCTGAGGGACGCCGCCGACGGCCTGGACATCGGAGAGACGCCGCAGCACATCTCCGTCCTCAAAGGTACGGAGATAGCCGGGGTGAACGTTCACGTTCCGGATGGTCCGAGCGCTGTTTGCGACGTCTGTTTGTTTCTGTTTCACCGAAGAAACAGAAACTGTCTGATCTAAGTCCAACATTCTTGTCTCTTATTCCAGAAAATACACATTCAGTTGGTGTTTCCAGACACTATGACACCACACACACACACACACACACAACACAACACATTGATGCAGCTGCAACTCTGGTTTGGCTGAGAGATGTGTGGCTGCAGCCGAAGTGTGACACACACACACACACACACACACAAACAAACAGGGCGTCATGGAGAGGAAGCAAAATAAACAACCAAAGTTCAGGTTTGTTGTTTTGGAAGGAAACGTGCTGGTTGAACATGGAAACCCCATGTTCTCCTGCTCTGTCTTTTGAAAAAAAAAAAAAATCAGCAGGTTCCTCCAAGACCAAATTGTACACAGGTTTGAGTGAGAGGGTGAATGATTGACAGCTAGCTGGTGCGTCCAGATGAAGCCCCGCCCCTTCCTGTGGATTGGCTCCGCCCCTTGGGCTTTTGAACACCTCTAATCGCAAACAAACAGGCTTACAATCGAATTTGGAATCGAGACGCAAACAAGCCTCGTGCACACAAACAAACTCAAGGGATTTTTCCAGGTTTTAGCGTAGCGGCAGTCGTGCGCGGTTCTCTGCGTTCATCGTAGCTTCCTGCCGTTATAACGCTTGTTTTGTGCTTTTTTTTCAGCAAGCTAGCCCTCATTATGGCTCCCAAAAGTGCTAGCGGTGTTAAGAAGAAGTTAAGAATCACAGTCGATCTGAAGAAGGAAATAGCAGCTAAACGTGAGAGCGGCGTCGGTGTTACAGATCCCGCCAAGCACTGCCATACGGGGAAGTCAACCATGTGTGCAATGCTGAAGAACGAAAACTGGCTAAAGGCGGCTCATGTGGCTAAAGGGGGGACTACGTTAATGAAGCAAAGTTCAGGAAAAGTGATTATGAGTTCGGATGAATGATAAACAGTGATAGCGTTAGCGTTAGCGAGGGTATCATATGCGAGAAGTCTTTATTTTTGCTGATTTAGCGAAGGAAACGGCGAGTACAAGTGTTAGCAAGAAGAGAAAGAACAGCAGAAACACAGCAAAAATTAAGCTTATCTCTAATTCCTCTCTGTATTTTTGGCACAAATATACCCATAAAAAAGTTTCAAAACAACACAGCATGTGTTTGGCCCCGGGGGAACGGATCGGTGGGGTTTACGTTCATTTCAACGAGAAAAATCGATTCGTTTAACGAACAATCTGGTTCGCGAACGGAACGAGTGAAATTTATAGGTTCTACTGTATTTCCAGTGTCTCTCAGAGGGAAAAGTGTTTTTATTTCTCCTTCCATCTGGTCCTCCCACGTGTTCATCCCCTCCCTCCTCGGCCGCCGTTTCATTTTTTTCATTCTCGATGTGTCTCTGTCCTCCATCTTGGCGCCCGCTGTCACAGGAGGGCTTTTTTTTCCGAAGGCGTTGCGTAAACAGTAGCTAAAGGTCACGCTGTATTACTATGGTTACCGGGGATTTTGTGAATGAAAGTGTGTGTGCAGCTTTGTCCAGGCGTTGGGCTCAACAGGAGGTCTACAATTATTTGAAGGTTTTGGTCGCTTGGACTCTCTGTGAGAACGTCAAACCTCGATGGTGGAACAGAACAGGAGAACGCGGAAACTAAACAGGCTTGAGCCGATCGGTCCGTCAGCAAGTAAGTAGGCTAGTAGCAAGTAGGCTAATGCTACATTAGCTTGTGGCTAGGACTGGTTCGTAAATATTACCCAGTGAAGAGCCAACCAGTTGGAAACAACTCATTTGTTTCCCGAAAGACGTAGATGAACTGTGAACGTTTGAGAACGAGGATACGAAACCTTGGAGAACTTCAGAATCAGAATGAGAGAACTCTTATTTGTCCCAGAAGGGTAATTAAGATTAAGAATAAGAATAAGAATAAGGACAACTTTATTTATCCGGAAGGAAATTGTTGTGCCAGAGTTACAAGAAAAATATAACAATAATAAATAATAGTAGAAAATTGTATAAACAGTAAAAAAAAAGAGGGAGTATAAGAAATACAAATAAACTATAAAGTGTCTTAAGTAACAAGTGAAAGATAAGGAGTGCACAAGAGGATGAAAAAATATCGTACATTATGAAATAACAGCTACAATAACTGGTGGCCACATGGGGTAGCATCCCAACCTAGAAGGGATCCAACATCTATAAATGAATAAAAATGAGAGGGAAAGTAGATAATCTGTGGAGACTGATCCTACGTGATCCTTGGAGAACGTAGATCCATGAGGTGGACCTGCCCAGTCCAACTGCGGCTGAGCTTTCGAAACGCTTCCAGCTGCGTCATCTGGAAACGTAACGGCAGATGTCGCGGCTCCTTATTATTATTATTTTTTTCCTAGATATGTCATCCAGAGAGAGGTTAAGAAGTTCAACAGCGTGGCCTCACTTGCGAGAAGGTTCCTGGTGGAGCCTCCAGGTTTCTTCTACCTGGGGTACCTTCCAGCTTCTTTGACTTCCCCTCACAGTCCAAACACAGTCGGCAGGTTCATTTGAGACTCAAAATTGTCCGTAGGTGTGAATGGTTGGATGTCTGTGATTGACAGCTGACCCGTTAAGCTTAAGTCCCGCCCCTCGCCAGCAAGGATTGGCTGTTACCCCCTCCCAGTTGACCACTGGGTCGATGCAGCTGGTCATACTGCCCCCTTCTGGACACTTTGTGCCATTCATATCATTGTTTTTATTTATGACTGCTGTTATTAGTAGATGTTTTTAGATTATTTTCTTTATTTTTTTCTCTTTATTTAATAAGCACCATCTCATCCGTTTTTTTTTTTCCTTTATATTTTTCAGAAAACCTGCTGCCCAGAACCCTGGCACCGGCTGAGGGCGGCAACGGTTCCCCTGACCGGGCCAATGGCTCCCAGGCTCCGGCGGCGTCCAGGAATGGCGTCGCAGAACCCGCCTCCACACCGTCCACCTCCACCCCCGGCGCCAAGGAGCACGGCGGCCTGCCCCTCGTCGCCCCCATGATCCCACCGCCACTTATCAAGCCCCCCGCAGGTAGGGAGCAAGAATGACAGGAAGTCCTTATTTACCCGTGGAACGCAACATATATGTCAACATATACATATACAACATATACAACATATACATGTCTTAATTATGTGTAAGAGCAGGATGTACAAAGAGGGATTGAATGGTTTTATATGACGTGAGGGTGAATGCTTGTACCGTATTTCCCGGACTATTGAGCGCTCCTGAATATAAACCAGAGCAGCTAAAAATAACGATATAAATATATGTGTACATAAACAGGCTGCTCTTGTCTACAAACCGCAGGTGTCCATGTTGTAACATGAGATCTTTACACAGAAAGATGTTACACAGAAACATGTAATTAAATACATACCAGGAAAACCCACAAATACATAATGGAACTGCTTTTCAAGGATTCTAGACTTTTATTGTCAATATACAGAGGGCAACGAAATTTAGACATAGCGGCTCTCAGGTTCAGTGTAAACAAAAACAGATGAAAACAACCTTAAAAAGCAGGACACGGCACAACATTGAAACGATAGCAGCATCTCTGGGTTGGAGATACAAGGCAGAAGAAAATATAAGAACAAATAAAAAAATCAAAATAAAATAAATAAATAAACAAACAAACAAACAAATAAAAGTATATATATTTTTTAAAATAAATAACATATATATTTTTTAAATTTATTTATTTATATCATTTTATTTATTTACATATATACATGCATATATATTTATACATATATATTATCATTATTTATTTATATTTTTGTATATAAAATCTAAAAAAAAATGAAACGACTTGAGGAATAAAATGATAAATATGTAGAAAAAAGAGTACAAAGTAAAAAAAAAAAAAAGAAAATTATAAAAAAAGGGATCATTGCGCTGTACTGGATGTGAGGTTGAAGTGTTCAGGGTTGTGCTGAAAATAATGTTTTTCAATCTTTTTGTTTTTGCCTCGATTGTCCTAAACCGCCTTCTTGGTGGCAACAGTTGTGGGATGGATCTCTGAGGATGCTGTGGGCTCTCCTGAGTCATACATGTATATATGTTAAAGATTTTTTCCGAACAGTGCCTGTAACCCGGCTGATGCAAAAGATAAATAATAAATAACACAATCCATTTTCTATCCCCACTTAGTCCAGCCGATCGCTATCCTCGTCTTCCTCCTGCGCACTAAATCCATTAAAATCGTCTTCTTGGTGGTCGGAATTGAAAGGCCTCAGAATTTCACGGTAATTTCATCGGCCCGATGTGACGAGGCTAAATGTTTTGACGGCGTGAAGCTCGTCAGCCCCCCAAAAATCCATAAATTAGCCGCATCGTTGTCATAGCCGCAGTGTTTAAAGGGTGGCAAAGAAGTACCGTCCAGAAATGGCGGTATTTCATTGACGTATTCATGGTTTTTACGTTTATATAACGCGAAGGAGAGGTTGAATGCTTGGATGTCTGTATGAAACGTGGATGAGAGAGTGAATAGTCTCGTAATAAATAAGTGCAACAGAGCAACATTAGAAGACACGGATAATCCTAGAAGGTCTCAAGGAGCTACAACAATCACGCTAAAATAGCACATCCTAGATTTGAACGAATGAAATATTCTCATTAAATACTTTGCTCTTTGCACAAAATCACACAAAAATGATCAATGGAAATCGAATGTATGAACTCATGGAGGTCTGGATTTGGAGTCACACTCAAAATGAAAGTGTAAAAACACACAACGTCGATGTAATGTCCTTAAAACAAGTCCAAATGAATCAGTGTTGCTCCCAAAGTGGATACTTTGATTTCACACCAGTGTGACTGACTTGTGTTGTTTAAGTGTTCCCTTTAGTTTTTCGAGCAGTATACAGGATTGTCTCGGAAAATTAGAATATTGTGATAAAGTTCTTTATCTTCTGTAATGAAATTACAAAAACAAAAATGTCATACATTCTGGATTCATTACAAATCAACCGAAATACTGCAAGCCTTTTATTATTTGAATATGGCTGATTATGGCTTACATCTTAAGAAAACTCAAAAACCCTATCTCATAATATTAGAATATCATAAAAAAGTGATTGTTTTTTTTTTTAATTACATTACAGAAGATAAAGAACTTTATCACAATA
Organism: Fistularia commersonii; assembly: GCF_037954325.1. NCBI lineage: Eukaryota > Metazoa > Chordata > Actinopteri > Syngnathiformes > Fistulariidae > Fistularia > Fistularia commersonii. The sequence continues at coordinate 3,515,069 of NC_141291.1, read as the reverse complement.
TTCTAATTTTCTGAGACAGTCCTGTATATTCCAATTGTTTTCTTTTTAACTTTGCAAACGTAAACGTTAGCATTTTTGCTAATCACTGCCGTGTTGACTCAAGCCGAGCTACCGTCTCTCTCTCACACACACACACACACACACACACACACACACACACACACACACACACATGTTAGAAACTGCTTCTGCAGCTGTTGTCCTCCTTCCTCCGCTGCACTGACAGTGTCAAACCTCCGGCCGCGCCGAGGAAACCTGCCGCCGCCGGAGGAGTCGCCGCTCGGCTAATGAGCGCGCTGCCTGCTGCACACCTTGTTTGTTTTCCCTCCACCTGCCCGAGTGTCAGCTCTCCGCCGTCAGCTCTCGGAGGAGCCGTCCGTGTTCCCGGGCCAGACGTGGCGCTTCATTATCCCCGGCGTCTGCTGCGGCGCAGGAGGTCGCTACGCCCCGGTGAGAGGGAGCGGGGCCGCCTTGGCATCGCCCAAGAGGAGTCCCCACCGGCCCTGCCTAGGTGGCGGCGGCGGCGGGGGGGGGAGGAACAGATGGTGCGGCCCCCGCTTAAAGCCCGGCACCAGCTCACTACACCAGCCAACACCGCCCTCCGCCCTCCACCCCCGCCGGCGTACGCTGAATTATTCATGCGCCCCGCAAAATCTGACAGAGGACCTTTGGAGGTGCAGGTATGGTGGAGGCTGGTGGCATTTAGAAGGGCGGCTGAATAATCGCTGAGATGGAGCCGGGGGCGGACGGTGCAGGGACGCCGAAAGGTGCACGGCTTGCGTTAGGGGGCAGCCAAGTTAGAGGATCTGCAGGAGGTCGCCGTGCGCGGTCTGGTCCAGCTGCAGACGTGTGTGTGTGTGTGTGTGTGTGTGTGTGTGTGTGTGAGAGAGAGAGACTAATGGCTATGTGTTTGTTTTCATCACCTTCACACCAGCGCAGCTGAAAGTGCTAACAGTAGGACGGTGGCGGCGGCGGGTGGGGGAGGGGGTGTCATAGGAGTAAAGATGGAGGTTGAATGGAAGGTGTGTGTGTGTGTGTGTGTGTGTGTGTGTGTGTGTGTGTGTGTGAGGGCCTACCAAAAAATAAAGCACCCAACAACACTTCCAGCCTCAGCAGTGATTTTTTTTCCTCTCATCAGCCAGTTTGTGAGATCTCCTACCAACACACACACACACACACACACACACACACACACGATGTAACATTTGCCTCTCTGAGTGACCATGTGATGGTTCAGTGGTCAGGACTGTCACCTGGAAGCTAGATGGTTCCCAGAGATCCATCTCTCCATGTTCTCCTCCATGCGTTCCAGCCATGTTCTCCTGGCTCGGTTCTCTTCAGGTTCTCCTCCGTGATTTCTTTCCACGTTCTCCTTGGTTCTCCTCCATATTCCCCTCATGTTCTCCTGGCTTGGTCCTCTGTCTTCCTCCCACGGTCCTAAACAGCCAGCAGGTTCCTTGGAGACTCCAAACCGTCTTCAGGTGTGAGTGACACGACGCGATCGACGGTCGACCTTGTGATTGACATCCGCCGCGTCTGGTTTAAGCCCCGCCCCTTTACCGGCCCTGCTGCGCTCAGCCGGGACGGAGCTTCACTCCAGATCTTTCCCTGTCTCCTGTCCAGATGAAGACGCCGGCAGCATGCAGATCATGTGCGCCTGGTGCCAGAAGGTGGGCGTCAAGCGCTACTCGCTGACCATGGGGAGCGAGCTGAAGAGCTTCTGCAGCGAGAAGTGCTTCGCCGCCTGCCGCAGGGCCTACTTCAAGAGGAACAAGGTAAAGATGACTCCCAGCTGGTCGCCAGCAGGATTTTGGGAACCTTCCCTGCCCTGGAGGAAATGTTTTTTTCTTAGATGTCCTGCTGGCGGTCTATGTGATGAATGACGTAAAGGTTGCGCCGGTTTCCATTCTTCAAGAAGAAAATGAGCCCTGGCTTCTGGAACTGTGCTAGCATCCTCTATCAAAAGCTAGCTTATCATTAATACCGACAGCTGCAAGTGCAATAACAGGGTACAATATTAGCAACTAGCTGTCAGTTGGCAGTGTTAGCATCGGTGCCTGTTCATGGGCACAATGTAGTAGAGGCAGCAAAGATAAGATGCTAGCTGAGCATGCTAGCTGAGCATGCTAGCTGAGCATTCTCTGACTCCTACTAGGCTCTCACTTCCCATCGAGCTAGCAATTCCAGCCTTAAGGGTCTCTTTGGCTCATCGCACCTTTTATTTTAATTTTTTTTTTTTTATCAGACGTGGTTCTGTTCACCCGTCGGGACCCTCTTCATCCTCCGAGTTCCTCTTACAAAGACGTTCACACCGACAAATCATATTATTTTTATGTTTCACCCGGGCAAAGGTTCCTCTTTATGGCAGCTAGCGCCGTTTTGATTAAACCTAGCGTCCCGGCAGGATCCCTGTGTCATCCTCCGATTTTTTTGGGGAGGTCAAAACCTACCGTTTCACTCGAACCCAGGATGTAGGAGACCAGACCCCGTCCCCCCTAGCATCCCCCTAGCAACCCCCTAGCAACCGGTCAGCTTGTCCTTTTTTCTAGAGAACATCCATAGATCAGGTGGACGTGATGCACAAAACGGCAGCTGTCGATCTTAATATTCTGTCCTGGTTTGACCCCCCTCCTCCTCCTCCTCCTCCTCCTCCTCCTCCCCCCATCCCGACCCCCCCGGTGACTGTCGGACCCGTCTCCTTGAAGCTGGGATGTGTGAGGAGTTTTGCCGTGAGTATGACGTTGTTTTTCCTCTCCTGCTTGTCTGTCCTGAAAACAGTTTGTCCACCCAGACACCGTCACCTTCTGAGCACCAGAACCCGTCCGGGGTGGGGGTGGGTGGGAGGAGTGGGGGGTCGTGGGGGGCACGGGTGGGAGTGGGAGTGGGGTTTGTAAAAAACATCCATCTCCAATTGAAATACCTTCCTCTCTCTCTGTATCTGCCTTTTGTATGTTGCTCTGGCGCTGCAGCTCCTTAGCGTTTTTCACTGTTAGCGTTAGCATGTTGTCGTGGCACCAGTCCTGGATGTGTGTGTGTGTGTGTGTGTGGGTTGTATGACATGGTGAAATCTGCGTGGGCTGACAGCCTCAGGAGCTAACCCGACGTCACCTCAGATCCAAAGCGAGCTTTTTGAAGCAGGTTCTTCCTCCGGAGGATGCCGTTTGCGGCGCGTTTGACGGGCGGCGCTTGACAAGGCGGCCTCGTCGCCGCAGATCAATCAGCGTCGCCGCGAACGTGACATCACTGCCAAGCAGGGGTAGGGAGAGGCCCTACCTGTTATTAAATTCAAATAAAACTTTACTTCTACGTGCCCTGTCGCCGTAACTGTCCCCCGTCCGGAGCGGCGGAGACGTCTCCCGAGCTTCGCCGTCGATCGCCATCCGTCAGGGAGCCTATATGTCCTAATTAAAAGGAACGGCCGCGTAGCCGTCCTGCACATTCACTTCGAATAAGAAATCACTTTTAAGCTTCATTACCTCTTGATTATGCCGTGACCCCCGGCTGACCATCCCGGGCGCGGCGGGGGCCGGGCGGGGGGGCCGAGCGCGCCCCGGCGCTTTATGGATTTGAAGGTGCCGAGAGGCGTGGCGGGGGAGACAGAAAAATTGCGAAGATGAAGCGGCGGCGCCGGCGCTCCCCCCAATTAATCCGCCTCTGACGTTTGACAGGAATGCAAAAGAGGCTGCAGGGGAAGAAGCTCACAGAAGGACCGGAGATCCTGGAGACTGAGGGCTCAGGGTCAACCGTCCAGAGCGACGGGGAAGGAAAGGGGGAGAAGATGCAGAGCAGGAGAAGACGAGGAGGACACCGCTGGTAGATGAAGTCGGATGGTGAAGATCTGGGTAGAAGGATGCTAAGGTTTGGAGATGCCAGGCAGCAGGTCTGGAGGAACACCAGCGAGGAGCTTTATGGATGCACAGGAGAAGGTGATTGGCTGTGGGAACAGTCAGATGCTTGAGTCGCCTGCTTAGTTCTTGCCATCTTCTCCTACACGCTTTGGCTCCTCTGTAGCTGAACTTCAGCAGAAGGTGGTCAAGGTGATTCCCACGTTTCTGCTCACGTGCGCCCGCCCCGCGTTGTCAACCGCAACAGCTCCACCCGCAGGCCTCCTGTCCAGGTTCCTGTGTGATGGTGTAAGGTGTGTGTGTGTGTGTGTGTGTGGGCATAATGTTGTTGAAATATCTCCAGCCGCCCCCTCCCCGGGTAACCGCGGCTGCTCGCATCCCCGTGTTCCTCTGCGGCGCGTCAGCCGGCAGATGATTGATAGTTTAACGCCGGCTAATCGCCGGAGCTCGTGTTTACTGTTTGCCTCCAGCCGCGGGATTAGTCCTCCTGGAGGCCGCCGCTTCCCCGCCGCTCGCACCGCTAATTATTCTGTCCGTCAGCTCACTCTGCGCGCTAAACCCCCCCTTCGTCCTCCTTTTTTTTTTTTTTTTCAAAAAAAAAAACATCAATATCGATTCATAGCCTAGCTGTTTCCCCTCAACGGCTGCCCTGCCGGGGATTGGCTACCTGCCCCGTGGCGTGCACAGGGGCATGCACGAGGGTGTGCACGTTGGCGTGCGCTATTGAGGGCGGTCTACGCACTCGAGACCTGGGGCGTATCTGCTGCCATCTTAGATTTCCAACGCAGAGTTGATTCTGCGGTGTTAAACATGCTAACTGCTATGCTAACATTATCCCCTCAGGGGAGCTAATTGCTGCAGTTTGACCTCCGGGCAGCAAGGGGGCGCTGTGGTGCCGGATCTGCCCGGGGTTGCCGGGCCGCCTCGTGAAGGAAAGACCTGAAGGTGGACGTTTGTGTGCGGCGGGATGAGCTAACGGCTAACGCGCTTCAATCCAGCGACGTTCTCCGCGTTCCACTTGTGAATGAGACGGTGAATGGATGTCTGTGATTGGCAGCTGGGCTGTTCAGGTTAAGCTCCGCCCCTTTGCCGCCTTTGGCCAATGGGCTTCCACGAGCAGCCCGTGAGACGTCACACGTTGCCGTGGAGATTGACCCGGAGTTCAGCTGGGAGGAGAAATAAATAGAAACACGGGCAACCAGGTTTTATCTCCAGGTAGAGAGAGGAGGAGCACGCTGTGACACACACACTCACACACACACACACACACACACACACACACACACACACACACACACACACAACCCTGGAGACTCCAGACCTCCATCATGTCTTTCCCCTGGAGCGTCCTCCAGGCGTGAGGGGGCAGAGTGCCGCTTCATGTCATCCAAAAATGTCACATCAGTACACACACACACACACACACACACACACACACACACACACACACACACATCACAGTTGCCGCCCTGCACCCCAACGCTCTGCAATTTGCTTTGCCTCTCGCTCGGCATGCACGCCAAATGAATATGAGAGCAGTGTGTGTGTGTGTGTGTGTGTGTGTGTGTGTGTGTGTGTGTGTGTGTGTGTGTGTGTGTGTGTGCTCGCCAGTGGCCGGCAGCCTGTCGGCCTTGAGGCCTCGCCTGACACGCCTCCAGGGCTCGGCCAGGAAGGTGATTATCTTGTAGCTGCCAGCGATTCGGGAGACAAAGGCGAGTGAGGCTAACAAGATGCCGGGAATGTAGGAGTGAAGAACCACGTTCCTCAACGTTCCTCAACGTTCCTCAACGTTCCTCAACGTTCCTCAATGTTCCCCTGCTGGGTTCCACCTGTGCTGAGAGAACAGCCTCACACTCACCTGAGGGGAGATGTGAGAACAGGAGAACGTGGAAGGGGGAGAGTCTGGAGCGTGTTAGAACTTAATCAGGAGTTGTTCTCCAAAGAGATGTTCTCCACAGAGACCTTCTCCCCCGAGACGTTCTCCACACGGAGACGTTCTCCCCAAAGATGTTCTCCACAGAGTTGTTCTCCATGAAGATGTTCTCCACAGAGACGTTCTCCATTGAGATGTTCTCCACAGAGGTGTTCTCTACGGAGATGTTCTCATAGATTTTCTCCAAAAAGAAGTTCTCCACAGAGATGTTCTTCACAAAGACATTCTTCGCAGAGACGTTCTCCATGAAGATGTTCTTCACATAGATTTTCTCCATACAGAAGTTCTCCGCAAAGACGTTCTCCACAGAGATATTCTCCACAAAGACATTCTTCGCAGAGATGTTCGCCACAAAGATGTTCCTCACAGAGACGTTCTCATTAGAGACGTTCTCCGGATAGCTTTTCTCCCAAAGATGTTCTCCACAGAGATGTTCTCCACAGAGACATTCTCCAGCGACAAGCTCTCCATACAGATGTTTGGTGCAGAGAAGAACCCCCCAGGAGAACATCATTCATTTGGAGCAAATTGTTCTCGCAGTTAGCCAGCTGTCAGATCGGAGGTGGTTCTCCAAGCTCTCCAGGTTCTCCAAGCTCTCCAGGTTCTCCAGAAACAACAGTCCGGAAAGACACGGTTCCTAGATCTGAGAGCAGAACCAAACCGGGCCAGACCAGAAGAACCTATAGGAGAACCCGTCGCCGCTTAGGGTTATTTTCGCTCTCCAGGAGAAGCGTCATGTTTTCTGGGAGCACCGTGTGTGTGTGTGTGTGTGTGTGTGTGTGTGCGCGAGCGCGTATGTGTGTGTGTGTGTGTGTCTCCTTGGCAGGTGTCGTGAACACACACCTGGACTTGTATCTGAGCCCAGATGGTGGCAGCTGGTGTGACGTCCCACAGGACACAGCTTCCATCCATCCATCCATCCATCCATCTATCTATCTATCTATCTATCTATCTATCTATCTATCTATCTATCTATCTATCTATCTATCTATCTATCTATCTATCTATCTATCTATCTATCTATCCTTCCCCCACTCTTCTCTTCGTCCCCACCAAACATCTCTCCATCCCTCCATGAATCATCTCTCATCCCTCCATCCTTCCCTCCCTCCTTCACAGTGCCAGCACCTCATTAGTACAATATGCAAATGACCTGGCTGAGGGCCAGAGGGTCGCAGCGCAAACTGGAGACGGAATAATAACACAACGCTGCATCCTGTTTGTGTGTGTGTGTGTGTGTGTGTGTGTGTGTGTGTGTGTGTAGGAACCATAGCCTTTGTTTTCTCTGTCCTTCTGCGAAAGTTCTGCAAGAACCTGGCGATCTCTCTATCTACCTGTCTCATAATCTCATCCTAGCGGGCGGATTATTTAGCTACGTTAGCCTGGAAGCTAACGGCCGTGCGGGAATGGGATTAACCGTTATATTCTCTCTCTTTTCGGTGAACGAGCATGAAACGTCCGCAGCACCTCGAACCCCTCACGGCCTCCTCCGTGCACGCTCACCACCTCCTCGCCATCCCAACGTTTCTCCACTTCCTCCTCCTCCTTCTTCTTCTTCTTCTTCTTCTTCTTCTTCGTCACCGCAGAAGGCGGCGTCTGATTGGCCGGTTCCAAAGGAGGCGGGGTTTTCTCTTCCCCCCCCCTGCGTCAAACCGCCGCTGATCCTCCCGGCGACGATTCATTACATTTATCGATCCTGGAGATCTGCGTTTAGCGCAATCAGCGCCGCTAACGCCGACATTAATTAACGCTTAATTAACAATTCTCACCGAGAGCCGTCGCCTGCGGGCTGTCTCCGGGTTTCCATGGAAACCGTTCTGCGATTCGGGTCATTGGCAAGTGTTATTATTGTGAGCGCGAGTGTTAAACCGGAAAGAAGGAGAGGGTTCCGAGGAGAAGCCGGGAAAGGAGGGGGTTCATCTCGCTTCGTGAAATACGGCGCCGCTGAGAATCACCTGGCGATGCAGGAACGGCTTCTGCCGAGCCAAGACGTCCAGAGATCCAACACCCGGCTGGAGCCCAAATCCTAGCCGCCGCTAGCCTCCTTTATTAACTTTAAACATCTTTATAAAAACACACAATCGCAGACGCCACTCATGGTTTATTACACAGTTATTACACCCACTTTATTTACCGGTGTGTTTCATTTTCCATCCGAATCCGCTCCGGCTCCCCGCGCGACCTCCGCGGCTCGGCACGCCGTCGCTTTCGGAAACCCGTCGCCCGTGTTTTCTCAGGAAACGCTTTGACTGCGGCGTCTGACGCCCCAACTTGATCCTTTCACCCGGAGGGAGCGGCCCCTTCCTCTAATTACACGCCGGAGCCGGCGATCCCGTGATCCCGCGGTCGGAGGTCAGAGACGGCGGCGCTCGTTTCAGGAGCGGCGGGATAATCGCCGTAACGCAAATGGCCGTGAGCTCTTCTTTGACCGCGTTGGAAACAAACGACCATAATTAAATCCAAACTGCAAACATCTGTGTGCAGGAGTGCGGCGGCGGCGGCGGCGGCGGCGGGGAAAGGAAGCACAACTCCATTAGCGTAATGCGCAGTGAAATTTCACTCGGAGTGCAGAAAGTCGTTAAGTGCCCTCCATCTGTCTTCGCCGGCCGAGGAGAATTTCAGCACATTTATAATTTAAAACATGGCGGATCGCCGCCACCGCCGCCGTCGGAACCGAGGCGGGCGAGTCACGGCTCATTGAGCCGGGCGGCGAGGGCCGGACGACCGACTGACACCAGCTTCATCTCAACTTTTATCCAGTTTGATCCCGAACCCCAACCCCTCCGGACCTCTTCAAGCGATGCTGAACTTTTGACCTTTACCCCCTCCTCCTCCAACCGCCCCATGCGGCGCCGCTAAATCCGCCGGACTTAAGCAGAAGTAGCCATGATCCTCTTTCCGGCGCGTCCCGGCCTGATTAGCATGCATCGGGGGGCTCCAGGGTCTGAGTGACGGATGGCTGTCGTTTCGGGGTCTGACAACTGATTAATGCCTTAATTATCTGCGGCGAGGACCTGCCACTCCTCCGCCCGCCGCCTCCACCCTCCGCGAAGGGAGCCGTGTGCGGCCCGACCGGCGCCGCCACCGCCGCCGCCGCCGCCGTCGTGTTCGGGGGGCTCGCCCGCCGCGCCCGGGTCACATTCATTAACGTCCCTGAGAAAAATGCGCGGCTTTTGTTCCGGGGAGGTGTTGAGAAGTGATAGAGCAGCGGGCAGAGGAGGGCGGAGGTGTGTGTGTGTGTGTGTGTGTGTGTGTGTGACTGACGACTCCTCCATCAAGGCTCCTCCGCTTGTGTTCGTGTCTGGAAGTTGAGCGGAAATGAGGAAGAATTAGATTTTACACAAACGACGAAGGTAGACGCTTGTTTGTGATGAAGAAGGAAAAGGTCAGCGAGACCTCCTTCTCCTACTCCTTCTCCTCCTCTTCCTCTTCCTCTTCCTCTTCCTCTTCCTCTTCCTCCTCCTCTTCCTCTTCCTCTTCCTCTTCCTCCTCTGTCTCACTTGAATCCAAGTCAGAACCAGAACCAGGCGCGTCTTTATTGCTGCCGGAAGCCGAGCATTGGCTTCCCAGTCCTAGGGCGCACACACACTCTCACACACACATGACTTGAACACACACACACACACACGAGCGCACGTTCGTCCCCGTCCCCAAAGTTAAGCGTTTGCCAGATTAACCGCGAAAGCACGACTTACCTTGACGTGAGATGTGCGGAGCTCCAGATGGGATGGAGAACGTTCCTCCACCCGTTGTAGGATTCAATCAAAAATAGGATGTTGATGCCCTTCATCCTCTGTCTGTGTATGTGTGTGTGTGTGTGTGCGTGTGTGTGTGTGTGTGTGTGTGTCGTGCAGGTGTGCGACTGGTGCAAGCACATACGCCACACCAAGGAGTACCTGGACTTTGGCGCCGGCGAGCGCAGGCTGCAGTTCTGCAGCGCCAAGTGTCTGAACCAGTACAAGATGGACATCTTCTACAAGGAGACCCAGGCGGCGCTGCCGGGGATCCCGTGCACGGCGGGGCACGGGGGGAGCGGCGAGGGGAAGGGGGAATGCAGCGGCGGTATCCAGCTCCTCACCCCGGAATCCTGGGGCGCGCCCTTGACGGACCTCCGGCGCAAGGCGCCCTCGCCGGCGGGGCCCCCCAGCGCCTCGGCCCTGGCGCCCTGCACCTCCTCCGCCACCTCGCCCTGCGACGCCGTCTGCTCGCCGTCCTCCGCGTCCTCGGCCAAGATCCCCACGCCGAGACCCCACGAGAGCCCCACGCTGCCCCCGCCGCCGATCCCCGCTTTGCACCCGGCCGTCGGGGTCCCCCCCGGGAGCCCCCCGATGGTGATGACGCCGCGGGGGCCCATGCCGCTGCCGCTGTTCATGGAGCACCAGATGATGCAGCAGATCCGCCCGCCGTTTCTCCGTCCCTCCAACCACCCGGGCGGACCCAACAGCCCCCTTTCAAACCCCATCATCCCCGGTATCGGGCCCCCGCCGCCCCCCAGGACCCTGGGCCCCCCCTCCAGTCCCATGCACAGACCCTTGATGTCGCCGCACGTCCACCCATCGTCCAATCCCGCCCACGGTATGATGCCCGCCCATCCCGGCCTCCCCCTGCCGGGGCTCCCGCCGTTCCCCCCGGTCAACATGATGCCCAACGGTCCCCTCCCCCTCCCCCCGATGATGAACTTCGGCCTGCCGTCCTTGGCCCCGCTGGTCCCGCCCCCGACCCTCCTGGTCCCCTACCCAGTCATCGTGCCGCTCCCTGTCCCGATCCCCATCCCCATCCCCATCCCCTTCAGCCCCAAAACCCCCAGAGACCAGGCGGAGAACAGCGGTTCCGCTCGCGGCGCCCCCGAGTCCTCGGAGGACCCGGGGTCGGGGCCCCGCACCTCGAGTCCCTCGGGGGGGGACGGAGGGGAGCGGAGGGCCGGGCCGGCCGGAGGGGAGCGTTTATCTCCGGGTTGCTCGGAGAGGAGCAAACCGGCCCTGGTGGACTTGACGGTCAAGGCGGAGGAGCCTTGCGAAACCCCGTGCGCCGGGTGCGGCGGCGGCGGCGGCGGCGCCGGTCAGATGGACGGGGTGATCGACCTCACGGTGGGCCAGCGGTCCTGCCAGCAGCATGTCATCCACCGGGTGGTGAAGGTGGAACCGGACGCCGAATCCAGGACGCCGCTGGACGTCGTCGGTAAGGTCGGTCGCGACGCCGGAGAACACCACCCGGCCGGCAAGGGCGCTTCCGCGCACCGCTCCTGGGAAACATCGGCGCCGCCTCCCGCCGACGGAAAAGCCGATATCTCCAGGCATCCGGTTCAGAACCCGGCGCGGACCCAGCCCCGGCCCGCCTCCGAACCCCCCGCCCCCTGCAACGTCATCGTCAACGGCACCGGGTGGCACCCGCTGCACCTCCCTACCTTCGAATCGCGCCCCGACAGGAGAGGGGACGGCGCCGCCGAAGGCGCCGACGAGCCGCCGGCTAACGGGGAGCTGGAGCGGGACTCGCTGAAGGAGAACAATTGCTCCATGGGGGAGCGGGACTCCGGGAGGCGGGGTTCCACGCAAGACCCGGCGGCGGGCGCGGCGGAGGGGAAGCCCGACCCCGACTCCAACCTGGAGGAGGGCGAACACGCCTACGCCCTGCCGCTGCTCTCCTCCGGAGGCTGCGTGGTCATCCAGCCCGTGCCAAAGCCCGGCGCCGACAAGACGGCCATCCTGTCCTGCTCCATCAGCGCCCCCTTGTCGGCCGCCGGCAGCCCCGAACTGGAGCCGCCGCTGAAGAGGAGGTGCCTGCGAATCCGCAATCAGAACAAGTGAGGTGAGTTCCCGCCGAGGCAGATGTTCTGCGGTTTCTCCGGCGGAGTTTCAAGTTCCTTAAAAACCAGGGCGCCGGTACGGAGTTTGTACGGTTTTGACACTAGAGGGCGGCGTGCACTTACGCCGACGACACTGTTTTTTGTCAATAAAAGTCACGTTTCGCACTTTTTTCATACCTCGATTAAAGTTCCTAGGATGAGAATGGAGGTCGGGAAGGAGAACGCAGCTGCTCGCTGTTTGCACGCTCTCATTTGACAGGAGAAGCACTTTATTGTGATGATTTCATTCTCCGACATAGAGATGACCTTCAATTCCGAGGTGTCACGCCGACAGGATATTTGCCCCCCCCCTCCTTCTTTTCAAATTTAAAATAGATTTATGCTTGAATTAATGTATCGACTTTACGCCCCCACCCAAAAATAGCCTCGCGCTAATTCTCCCCCCCCCTCCCCGTTTCACAGATGGATACTCCGAGGACCGCAGTGCCATCAACAACACCCATCCACCTTCCTCCCTGCTCCCACACACTCCACCCTGCACACACACACACACACACACACACTGCTCTCGCCCACGGTCCAGTCTACCAGCACCGCAAACCGCCTTCGACGATGCCTGAAGACGCCCGACCACCGTGGTAATGATGGAACAGACCAGATCCCTGTTGTCTGAGAAGTGATGGAAGAGGCCAGCAGGAACATCAGACCACCAGACCACCGGACAACCAGACCATCAGACCATCAGACCTTCAGACCTTCAGACCATCGGACCGTCCAACGACTGGACTGCAGGTGTGAGACCTGAGCGACTTCAATGCACCTACCTTCTCGGCTCCCTTCTGTACTTCTACCCATCTGTCAATCACTGTGGACGGCACTACCGGGCCTGAAATTCGAATGGCATCGGCAGGAGGGGGCGGGGCGAGCCGGGGTTCTCCGGCGGCGGATCTCCGACCAGGAACCGAAGCGAACGGCGTCTTCCAACCTCAACCTTGGGGTGTCCTCGGGGTGTCGGTAACCGGACAGATACCGTCGCCTTGGTGGGCGTGTCTGAGATCCGTCAATCACCAGCCGAAACAAAATGGTTTCCACAGGAGGGCGGAGGAAGATCAACCATCACCAGTGGGTTGATGCAAGAGGGCGGAGTTACGCAAGTGGTTTCTTTTGTCGGTTCTGACCGCGTCACCGAGGTCCTGCAGGTGCGTCGATCTGACGGCATCTTCGTCGCGGCCCGTCGAAGCACCGATCTGTCTGCCTCAGCGGGAAAACAGTCGTGAAGGCCAGGGAAGCTCTGCAGATGTGGAGTGGGTGGTTCCCACCTCAGGCAAGCACTCAGTCTCTTCTATAATACATTAGAAGCGATGTTCCTGTTCTCGGGGGATCCCTTCGGTCGTTCTTCTTTCGGAAGAGGCCGCTCCGTTTTAGTACCAAGATCTAGAACATGTGAGTCAGATGGATCCGACTGGGCCACTGCTGAGTTTGCGCTCTGGTAAAAGGGGGTTCGGGTCGGGTTAGGATGGGGGTTCAGGGTTCTGCTGGCAGCTCAACTTGTTCCCTGTTTTCAGTTGACGTCTCAAGCCCAAGAGTTGCCCGGGTCACTTCTAGTTGCCAGGGTATTAGGCCACCTACAGAACCTCAAGGTTCCCCTAAGGTCTCTGAAGGCCTGCGGTATGTCCCAGAGTGGGCAGGACCAAATACGACCACTCAACCTGTGGTTCTAGTACTCAACTCAACAGAACCTTCGGGCTTGATGAGCTGAAACCCCCAGCCCACATCTGCTGATTCTCCATCCAGCTGTGAGCCCTGGTTCCTGCAGGCAGAGGCGGGTTGGAATAGGACTGGTAGAACTAGAACAGGATCATAGCAGAACCCTGGAAGTGCATGAGTTTAACGAGAACTTTCCAAAAAACAGCCCGTCGGTTCAAGAGAAGGTCGTGAACCCTAATATTGTAGTTAATAGTGTTAGCTTGAAGTTCTGTCAGGCAGAACCACGAAACGTCCAACACCTGTCCGTTCCGTCGAGTGAAAATGGGCGGCTCTCGAAGAGTGACCCATCCGCAAATTACGTTTTCGATCAAGTCACCTCAAAGTTGTGAAGGAAAACGAAGCTACGACGGCAGCACGAAGGCGGGCGGACGGAGGAACCGGCCAATCAGTCGAAAAACTCGTGCAGGGAACACAAACTGTGCGTTGTGCGTTGCAAAGGCCTCGACTCCCGAGTGATCATGCTAAGCTAACCACCTGATCCTAGCCTGATAGGGAAGGGACTCCATCGCACCACTCTCGCCCTCAGCTGGAGCCCTGATCCCGCACTCCTGCGCCCCCCCGGAGGGGGTTCTCGATGCGTCCCTGTCCGTCTTTTGGTGCTACCATCCATCTCCTGGACTCGTTGTTCCCCGCCGACGTCCCGCGAAAAAAATCCCCAACATTCCTTTGTTTTCGTTTCAGTTTTGTCTTTCATCGTGGGACCGCGGGGCCCGGTCCGCCATCTTGAAATTATGCAATGACGGCTAAGCTGGACGCCGGTGGAGGCCCGAAGCCCGGACGAAATCTTATTTAAAAAAAAAAAAGGAAACAACGCCGACGACAGAGAAGCTGCCTTAACTCTTGCTTGCATAATCTCTCCAGTTAAGACGATGACCCCGCCCCCTCCTGTAAAGCCCCGCCCCCTTTGTACAAAAAAAAAAAACGACCAGAAACAACAACTTTGTTATCTTGCTAGTGTCAATGTATAGATGATCAGCTGTTTCTGTAACTTGTATGGAACCCTCACATTTTTGCTAAGACCCTCCACCTCCACCCCTCTTCCCCGGACATCCGATCAGCGTTTTAAACTTGTGGTGGACTGTCGATCTCTTTTTTGTGTACATTTTATAGTATTATTTATTGTTGACGAGTTCTGCATTTGCAAAAAAAAAAAAAAAAAAAAAGACAAAAAAAAAACAAAACAAAGCGGAACGTCGGGTTCCGGTGACGATGCCTGGTGGAACGTGTTTTTTTTTTTTTTTTTTAATTTTATTTTATTTTTTATTATTATTATATTATTGAAAGGCGAGGAAAACACTGATCCCGAGGAGACGATCCGCCCTTTTATTACGACGTGGTAACATGTACATAAAATGTGGCCAAAATTCCGTTGGAGAACCCGTTTCTCCGGTTCCTTTTGTGTTGTAACAGTATTTGTTTGATCCCGTGGGTTGACCATGAAGACGAATAAAGAAGAGGCGCGCACATGCACATCTGCTTCAGTGTCTGTTAACACACACACACACACACACACACACACACACAAACACACACATACATGTTTGGGTTCTGCAGGTGGATCTGCTTCCTGTCATGAAGATCACCCTCATTGTTTTGGCCGTAAGAAGGGGGCGGAGCCTAAACAACCACGTGACCCGGAGAGGTGAGGGTTCGATCGCCGTCCCATCGCCTCCTCGTCCACGTGAAGGTCACATGACTCCAGGGGTACGTGCACGTGTACTCTCCGGTCACAGTGTCTTAGCAGGAGTTATCCTTGGATCTCCTGGATCTCTGGAGTCACAGCTGTAACTTCCTGCACAGAGCAGGAGGGGTTCTGCTCTGCAGGGACCAACTTCGGATGCTACAGACTTGGAGCGCCACCATGTGGCTTCCGGGAGGACTGATGTTCTCGTGGTTTTGTGGCGGACGCCGTGGAGGTACCTGGAAGCAGAAGCAGTAGATGGTAGGTTCTAACCTGGTGGTCAGCCTATACATGCTCTCTTCTGCCTAGGTTCTCCCCATGTTCTGCTGAGGTTCTCGCCATGTTCTCCCGCCCGGGCTCTCCTCGGGTTCTCCGTCTTTCTCTCAAAACAGTCACTGAAGACTTAAATTATGTCTTGGTGTGAATTAGAGAGTGAATGGTTGCATGATTTACAGCTGACCCATCCAGGGTAAGCCCCGCCTCCAGTTGGCTCCGCCCCCTGCTAGCAGAATCAAAATATTTTATTGTTCCCAGCTTTTTGTTGAAATAAGCTCCTGCTTTTCAAAATATAAAAGTAAAGATAAAATAGCTTATTATAAAATAAAATTTAAAAAACAATAAAGACTAGAATATACCTACCTGAGGCTATCAGACTTTTAAATTCCTCTTCCTTCAGCCGAAGGGAATATTCAGATCTTTGTACTTTTTAAGACCTTAAAACACTTGATAGCCTTATGTTTGACACTTTATATTTTATTGTATTTCTTATTCTCCCTCCTTCCTACTATTATCTATTATTGTTATGTTTTTCTTGAAACTCTGGCAAAACAATTTCCTTCGGGATAAATAAAGTAGTTCTTATCTTATCTTATCTTATCTTATCTTATCTTATCTTATCTTATCTTATCTTATCTTATCTTATCTTAGCTTATCTTATCTTATCTTATCTTATCTTATCTTATCTTATCTTATCTTATCTTAGCTTATCTTAGCTTAGCTTATCTTATCTTACAAATTAATATAAAGTTAAAGGTATGTAAAAATAAAAATATACATGTGTATTTTCAAGTACATGTATATGATGTTGCATTTACAGGACTGTCTCAGAAAATTAGACTATTGTGATCAATTTCTTTATCTTCTGTAATGCAATTAAAAAAACAAAAAATAATTTTTCATGATATTCTAATATTTTGAGATAGGATTTTTGAGTTTTCTTAGGATGTAAGCCATAATCAGCAATATCAAAATAATAAAAAGGCTTGGAATATTTCAGCTGATTTATAATGAATCCAGAATGTATGACATTTTTGTTTTTGTAATTGCATTACAGAACATAAAGAACTTAATCACAATATTATAATTTTCTGAGACAGTCCTGTATGTAAATAATGAATGAATGGTCAACAAAAGCATTGCAAAGCAGATGAGAAGACTACAGAGAATGTTTTATATATATTTATTTTATTGAAATATAATTTATTTCATATACATATATAAATATTTATATGTATCCATTACTTTATTTACTTATCAAGACCAACTGCTGCAAAAAAAACAACAACAGTAATACAGCAAGTATGTGTACAGTTTTGTGAAGAAGTGTGTGTGCGTGTGTGTGTGTGTGTGTGTGTGTGTGTGTGTGTGTGTGTGTGTGCGCACTCACAGTGGATAGGAAGTGTCAATCACTCCTTCACACAGGCGATGGAAGTCCATGGTTCCTCCATGATGGACACCTGAGGTCCTCCCTGACCCTCTGCAGACCCTTTCACAATAATAGCAAAATCAACACTTTATTTATTAGGTGTCGCCTCGCGGCCCCTTCAACTCCAGACTGGACATGAGTGCAGAAAAAGTAAAATTTTAAAATATAAAATGATCATAACACGAGTGTATTGTGAAATGCGTGACCGCCGCGACAAAAGCAAAACGCCGCTGGAGGAAGGAAAGCAAACAAAGGGATGGAAAAAAAAAAGAAAACATCTCAGGGAACGTGAAAGCGGCAGGTGCAGACGTGCACAAGTTGGGAGACGAAGGAACTCGGAAAGGAAAGGAGGAAGCTGTGTATGAGGAAAACTACGAGAGGAACGGAGCAGACCAGGAAGCGGTACCTCGGCTGCCATTGTTTAAGTTTTCTTTCTCCTTTGCTAATATTTTGAATGTATTTTAAGCCAGTCACAAATGAGCGAGGGCCGTCGGGATGAGGAGGCGCCTGCAGACCTGACAGATGCCCAACAAACGCAGGAACGGAAGAACACCAACAAAAACGGGCGCAGGTTCCAGCCGCGGGCCTCGTCGCATCTCCCAGAGGCCAAACTGGGAACCAGTGTGAGACACCACAGTGTGGTGTAACATCTGGACCTGTAAAGATCATCGCCGGGACCTGTGGAGAGCATCATCTGGACTTGTAAAGATCATCACCGGGACCTGTGGTGTAACATCAAGACCAATGGTGTAACATCTGGACCTGTGATGTAACACCTGGACAAGTACTGTAACATCTGGATCTATGAAGATCATCACCTGGACTTGTGGTGATCATCACCTGTACCAGTGATGCAACACCTGGACATGCAGTGTAGCAACTGGACCTGTGGTGATCATCATCTGGATCTATGAAGATCATCACCTGAACCTATAGGGATCATCACCTAGACACATGAAGATCCATCATCTTGACTTGTGGGGATCATTACCTGGACTATGTGAGGATCATCACTTGGACCTCTGGCCATCAACACCTGGACCTGTGGTGATTGTCACCTGGACCTATGAAGATCATCACCTGTACCTGTGAAGATCATCATCTGGGTCTATGAAGATCATCACCTGGACCTGTGAAGATCCATCACCTGGACTTGTGGTGATCATCATCTGTACCAGTGATGCAACAGCTGGACATGCAGTGTAGCACCTGAACCTGAGAAGATCATCACTTGGACCTGTGAAGATCATCACCTGGATCTATGAAGATCATCACCTAGACCTCTGGGGATCATAACCTGGACTCTGTGAAGATCATCACCTGTACCTGTCGTGATCATCACCTGGACCTATGGTGATCATCATCTGGATCTATGAAGATGATCACCTGGACCTATGGTGATCATCACCTGGATCTATGAAGATCAACACCTGGAAGGGTCATAACCTGGACCTGTGAAGATCATCACCTTGATCTGTTGTGATCATCACCTGTACCAGTGATGCAACACCTGGACATGTAGTGAAGCACCTGAACTTGAGAAGATCATCACCTGGAACTGTCATGTAACTCCTGGGCTGATGAAAAGCAACACCTGGGCCGTTCAACCACTTGTACCAGAAAACACACATTTAACGGGAAAACTCTTCACAGATCTGTGAACAGATCCGGTTTAAACCTGGTAAACATCTCCAGGAACCAGGACCCCCTCCTCCTCCGGTTCTAATTAAAGGGCAAATCAAAATATACCCGTGACTTGTTCTTGAGTCATGGAAAGAGATGAGATGAAGATGACGAGGTCCATCTGAAGGCCTGTAGGTGGCGCCCCGAGGCTGGTGAGGTCATCGTGGTTGCAAAACAAATACTATCTGACCATAAAACTTTTCCTAATAAAGAAAAAATAAAACCTGCATCACTTCCTGTTAGTCACCCCCCCAACACACACACACACACACACACACACACACACACGGAAGCGGGAAACAGTTGTGCAAAAGTCCATTTGAGGAAAAGAAGTCATTCACTTTGAAAGAGGAACTTTACAGAACCAAACTGCGAAAAGAGTTGCAATCAGAATGATTTTATTGATCCCCAGGGGAAAACTATAGAAATATATAGGCATCAATATGCAGAAATACTTTTGATTTCCATTGATCATTTTTGTGTGATGTTATTGTCAGCACCTTCAACTAGGTAGACCAAAGTATGAAATAAGAATATTTCATTCATTCTGATCTAGGATGTGTTGTTTTAAGTGATCCTTTAATTTCTGGAGCAGTGTATATACAGGTAAAAAAAAATAATCGATAAAAACGATAAATGTATGCACAAGTATGAAGAAAAATATACAATAAATATATTGTCCCAGGTTATTGCACTATGTTATGACTGGATATTGGATAGAGAAGTACTACTACAAACAATACTGCCACTACTACTACTAATATTAATAATAATATTAGGATTAAAACTCATGATATTAATAACAATATCAGTGCATTTCTTTTTGCATTAAAACCAATGACAACTAATGAGGGCGCAGGTGTTTGACTGACAGGTAAGGGAATGACGTCATGTGATGACGTCGTCTGGCGTACCGGGGCGCTGGGGGGGTAACCGGGTCAAAATTAATGTGCGTGTGTATCTGTGTGTGTGTGTGTGTGTTTAGGAGGGGGTCTCATAGTAAAGAGAAGCCAAGGGTGAATCGATTGATTTATCGATTGATGACTGGATCAAGACGGGTTTTCTGTTCACACTGATGACGTCATCACCGTTACCTTAAAAAAAAAAAAAAAGGATCGAGTACTTCGGACAGGTGGAGGCCGAACGGGCCGCCGGGAAACCGAGTCTTCGGGAGGAAGTGTGTGTGTGTGTGTGTGTGTGTGTGTGTGTGTGTGTGTGTGTGTGTGTGTGTGTGTGTGTGTGTGTGTGTGTGTGTGTGTGTGTGTGACGACGCGCTCACGCGAAAATGCGCGAGGGAGCCCGCGAGGAGCGCGCGTGCTAATTAGGCGGGAGAACGGACGTCGTCTCCCCGCCGGTGGAACCGGAACCACCGCCGCCGGGGCCGGACGCTAGCGACGCCGGGCTCCGAGCGCTGAAACACGGCGGGAGAGTCGCCTGAACGTCCGCGGAGCTTCATCCAGGGCGGCAGGAAGAGAGAGAGAGAGAGAGAGAGGGAGAGCGGAGGGGGGGCGGAGAGAGAGAGGGGGGGAAAGCCGAAAAGGGAGGGGGCGAGGGGGGCGAAGAAAACGCCCTGTTGCCGCCGCCGCCGCCGCCGAGCTCCGGGTTCGAACTTTACCGACTCTGGAAAAAAGGATGTAACCGAAGACTGGGACCGAGACGCGGGGAGGCGACGTTTCCAGCTCCCGCCGCCGCCGCCGGAGGGTCCGCCGCCTCGGAGCGGGGACGCGGGGGCTCTCCCTCCTCGCCGTCCCGGCCGGACGCGGTCTGGGTGGGCTGGGAGCCCGGGGCCCGCTCCGCTAGGCCCGGGGGCCCGTTAGCTAACGGACCGGGAACTTTTCCCCCCCGCCGGAGGTGGGACTCTCCACCCTCCTCCACCCTTTCCTCTTTTTGTTGTTGTTTTTGTTTTCACCCTAACTTTCCGCGGCCCACGCCGCCATGTCTCACGGCGCGGAGCGGAGGATGGAGCCGCGGCTCAAGCGGCTGGAGGACCTGATCCGGAACCCGCGCTCCGCCGTCAACCTGGAAAGTTTGCTGGTAAGTTCGGCGGGAGAACCCCCCCGCAAACCCCCGCAGTTGCACTTTTGTCCGTCACGCCACGCTGAAAAACGCGCGGTAGCGCACAGATTGACCCCAACCGGCCACCGTACCCCCCCCCCCCCCCCCACACACACACACACACACTCTGTTGTAACCTGTTGCCCTTCCACACCAGACAGGGTGGTGCTGGCGGGACCCCCCACCCTTCCACCCACCCACCCACTCGTGTCTCCTACACTGTGGGATTAGTTTTCCAGCCTGCAGGCTGCATGCACAAGGATTAGGATTAGTTTTTGGGGACCCCCTCCCCATGCACGACCTGCTGTCTGTTTTTAGCTGCACTCTTAATAGCCTTAAATCCTCCATTCTGCTGATTATTGATCACTGCTGGTTGTGATCAGAGGGAGGGTCACATGACCTGTTTCTGATGAACATCTGGCAGATGGAGTTTGCAGAACCCGTCCCTGTCCTGCAGGGCTCTCCGGGGTTCTCCGCACCCCATTTGCAACCACTCGAGCCGTACTTGTAGAACATGACCCCCCTTCATGTTCCTGTTTGAGCGGCAAGCCGGTGGCATCCGAGGCACCAGGAGGAGATGTTGAGGACAGCGGGATCGGGGACGGGTTGTGTCTGGAGAACGGTGGTGTTTAGGGAGATCCGGGTTGTTTTGGCGTTTGGCCCTGCTGACCTCAGACCAGCGCGCTCGGTCTGTCCGTCCCTCGGCCTGATGGACAACGAATCACCGTTGCTTTCCGATAACTCAGGCGAAAGCTGAACGCTGTCATTTTTGGCTTTGCAAAAAGCGCAAAAACACACACGTACACACACACACACACACATCCGGTAAGCCCTGTTGTCCCCCATAACGGCGGGCTGGCTTGGCGCCGGCGGTGTTTACTTCCTGCACGCGGGCCGTGGAGAAAGAGTTGCAGGGTGTCTTGGACGGGGAGGGGTGGGGGTGGGGGGGGGGGGGTTGAGCGGGAAGCAGGAGTTTCGGGGGGAGCAAAGGGGGTGGGGTCTGGGAGAGGGGGGTGGGCTGCTGTTTTCCATTTTTAGCATGCTGTCTCTGGGAGCACGAAGCTCAGCTGCAGAGGGTGGGTTTGTAACACACACAGACACGCATGCAGCGGCCCAGAAATGTCCTTTTTTGCAGGTGGTGGTGGTGGGGGAGATGGGGGGCTCCTGCGCTCGGTGCCAGGATAATTGCTCACGCGCTCCTTCTGGGTGAGGAGTGACTGAACACAGGGCGTCCTGCAGGAGGAGCGGCGCTGGGTTCTCCTCAGAGAAGAACCGCTGCCTTTTCCACTCTCAAACTCCATGTAGAGTCAGATGTATTTCGGGGCCTGACAAGTAGCGTAGACTGGACCCCCCCCCCCACCCCCCCCCCCCACCCCAACCACCACCATCCCCCCCCCAACAGGATACGGGAAGCTGATGGCCAGGAATCTGCAGCATCTGTTAAATAGACTGTCTTTTTAAAAAGCGAGGGCGGTTGGGCTCGCTTATGTTCATATCCAGATTGTTGCTTTTCTGTTGTGAGTCATGTGACCCCCCCCCCCCCTCCCCTCCTTCCCGGCTCCTGCTTGAGATACTGATGGGCAGAAATCAGCTTCATTCCTGCAGGCCTCCAATGTTTCACTGTACAAGTACTTGCATTCTTGCAACCACAGTTTGTCGCCGTGGAGGTGGAGGTGGAGGTGGAGGTCACAGCTAGCTTGTCTTTGAGCACCAGAGGTTGGCGGGAGAGGGTTATCAGAATCAGAAAGGTCCGGTGATCTCCTGGAGGAGGAGGTGAACATGAAGAACAAGCAGAGGAGGTGGCGTTTTCTTCTTCTTTTTTTTTTTATATATAAAGTTCTAGATAAAGAGTCGGCGATCGGATGGCGAGGCCTCTCTTGACAGGAAGTGACCTCACTGAGTAAACAGCCAGGCGTCTATATATGGGGCTCAAAGTCCCTGCAAAGTGACTGCACTTTCCCCCCCCCCTTTCACTTTTTTTTTCCAGCCTTATCTCCTTCTCCCTGGCTCTGCTTCCCCCCGCGGGCTTGCAGCCGCCCCCCCTCCCTCCCCACCGCCAACACGCCGCAGGTATTTTAACCCTTTCCAGCCTCGCACCGAACGCCGGCCCCGCATCGGCTAATATTTCCTCGCGGCGTTTTTTTTTTTCTTTTCCTGAATTACATAACATGCGTTCCTTTATTTATTTTTTTTCGCATTTCTTTTTCTCCCCTTCCCTTTTTTTTTTTTTTCCCCCACCCGTTATTTATGGTACTCTTCGTCACCCCCCCCCCCCTCATTTGCAGTCTTCCCCACACTTCCTCTCTTCCTATTTTGACCACAATAATGCTCCGTTTTTTTCACCCCTTCCGCCCATGCACGGAGAAAGGTGGGACGGTTGGGGGTCCCAACCCTCCCCCCCATGTGTCTTTTTATTTGGAGTTACCCCGTTTCATCTCTGGAGTGTTGCAGCGGTTCTCCGTCCAGCAGCAACAGCAGAATGCTAGCGGCGTAGAAACACTGCCTTATAAGGCGCTGGGGACGGTGGCCCCCGCCAACTCCTCTTTTTTTTTTTTTTTTTTTTTTTTTTTTTGTAAAACAAGCCAGTCTCTCCACACCTCCTCCAGAGCGAAGGAGACACGGTCCGGCCTCTCTCTCCTTCTCTTTCCCCCGGCCCCCTTTTTCTGTCTGGGCTCCGCTCCGCCCCAAAGAAGAAGGCCCGGCGGCGCCCGCCAGGTGTGGGAGCGTCACGTTTCGACCTCGCCACACGCCCCCCCCCCCCCCCCCCCTCCTTGCATCTTTCTTGCGTCACGGCTGGTGCGAAAGGAACCCGCAGATCCTCCGAGACCTTTCACGGCCCATTAGCCCAGCAGAGAAGACTTGGAGAACTATGCGAGGTCCACCTCATCTTCTCGTGGTTTCGTAAAAGCAAATGTTATTACTGTGTTATTATTCCCCTGGAAACTGTTTTCACCTCTTTTGCACATGAACTTTTATCCGGAGAAGCCGATCCTCTGCGTCCTGACCGTCCACGTCCTTTGTTTAGCAGGCGTTGATGTCGACGGAGAAACCCGGAGTCACGTGACCCCCCCCCCACTCGGAATTCATGTTTACCCCCCCAAAACCCACAGAGAATTCTGTTACTTACAATTAAGAAGGGCTTCCTGAAGGTTCTGCATGTTCTCTCACGCCTTTTGTGACAGTTGTGATTGTCCTCAGATCCCATCCTGGGAAGTAGAAAATGAATGAATGAATATATTTGTGAATTGAGAGGTTGTAGGTGTCTTTAGGGGACCAGGGTGAATCTCACGGAAAAGAGGTCGAGAAAGGAGTTCAAGCAGGTTGGAATGGGTGGAGAAAAGTGTCAGCGGTACGAAGGGATGGAAGACGATCAGCCAGAATGAGAGGAAAGGTGGAGGAGATGGTGGTGAGACCAGTGATGATGTATGGACTACAAACAGGACCAAGAGACAAGAGGCAGAGCTGGAGGTCGCAGAGATGAAGATGTCGCTGTTTTCTTTTTGGTGTGACCAAAATGTATAGGATCAGGAATGAGTTTGTCAGAGAGACAGAACATGTTAGATGTTTCGGAGAGAAGGTCAGAGAAGCCAGACCGAGATGGTTCTGTATCTATATAGATACAGATAGCGAATATATTGGTAGACGGATGCTAGCATTGGAGGTCTCGATGAAGACCAAAGAGAAGATTTGTTGTAGTGAGAGAGGAGGATACAGAGAATAGGGTTAAATGGAAAAGGTTGAGTTGTGTGGTGACCCCTGAAGGGAAAAGCTCAAAGCAAAAGAAGAAGAAAAGAGGGTAATTTGCTGTAATTTCCCAAAGATTGGACCAGGAACCTACATCCAGAACCTGGATTTGGCCCCAGTCCTGGACCTCCGGGCTGACCAGCTGACCCCCTCCATGCTCCTTGTCCACTTGCAGAGGAATCACCCACTTCAGGTTGGAGGGAGAATCCTTCAGTTTTGGATCCATGATGGTTTGAAGCAAGGAGGTTCCTGGTTCCACACCGGAGGATCGGGAAGGATCTTCAGGAGAACTTTGATTCTTTGTGTTTTCTGGTTGAGTCTTGGCGTGGTTGTACGAAGTCACGAGTGAGCGGGAGGACGGAGGAGGAACCCACGCATCCATCTGGCCTGGACGCTCCACCAAAACCTGCAGGGGAAAACACAACCTCCTACACACACACACACACACACACACTCTCTTACTGCAGCATTGAACGGATGAGGGTCATCCAGCTCAGCAAGATTCTATTCTTGTCACATCTGTGTGTGTGTGTGTGTGTGTGTGTGTGTGTGTGTGTGTGTGTATGTGTGTGGTAGCTTCTGGAAGGAGAAAGATGTCCCTGTGCTCCTCACACACCCTTCAACCTCGGGGTTTCAACGTAAAGGTCAAGTTCCGAGGGGGTGACATCTTGGTTTCGGGCAGGTCGGGGTCACCGAGTTAAGTGTCCCGTGGGCTAATCCTTGGTTAGCTGCCTAGCGTTAGCGGCACGTCCTGGTGATAAGAGGCCCCGCTAGCGACATGGCGTTGGTGATGGGGTTCAGGTCCGCCTTTGTAAACAAGCCAGGATGGCGGTTGACTTTGACAACACGCCACGTCACCTTCCTTGGAAAAGGCTGGTCTGGACTTGATGTTCTCCTGGATGGTGCAGCTAGGAGTACCTTCAGCACAGGGATGCAAGGAAGCCCTGCAGGGTTCAAGGAGTGACCCGGGGAGAAGAAGGGTCACGGGTTGTCTGATTCATGGCAACCCCCCCCCCCCCCGTCCATAACGCGTTCTTTTTAATGAGAAAAATTCTTTGCTGTCATTTAGGCAAAGTCCGAGACCAAGTATGCGTCGGGTATTCTCCCGGCTGTTTTTCTTGGAACCTTCTCCAGTTGACTTTGCAGCAGAAGCCCAGATGCCCCCGGAGTGCGGGGGCATCTGAGCCTGGGACTGAAATCTGTCAAACGGCGGAGTGAGACGTTCCCCCCGGCCGCTCCCCGAGGGGACGTTAGCCGGGCTATTTGTGAGCCTCCGCAGGATTCCTGCCGTTGGCTTCCGTCCTGCCAGCCCCGGCCCCCGCGCCCCTCCCCAGCCCCCCCCCCCCCCGCACCCCTTTTTCTGGCTCGCCGTTTATCCGAAATCTATTTTTAAAGCGGCTGGAATTCATTGAAAACACTAAACCGGCTGCTCAGGCCTTTTAAAGCCCAGAGCCACGCTGGTTGTTCGGCGCTGATGCGGACTCCAGGGTTTCCATTGTTGTCTTGGCAAGATGGGGATTTTATCATGTAAAAGTGTGGAGTAGGCCAACTCTATTATATTTCCTTTCAAGTAACCATGGTAACACCATCGGCTGATCAAACCCGTGTTCTACAGCGTATGGTGGTTGTTTGCAACACTTAAGAGCACAACCCAATGTTTGGATTCCCACGGCGACAAATCATCGTCATCATTTTCCTAGCGTTTGTCCGGCATGGTTGCGGCGTCCGCTTTCCCGCACGCCGACCTCTGCTTCTGCCGAACACCGGCCTTGTCAAGAGGCCTGCAAGTCGCACATCTCCTTTAAGGTGATTGAGCCATCGAAGGTGGCCGCTGACACCACATGGGCATACCGCGGTGAACGAGCCTCATGCGTTTATGTGCTTCGCTTCTGTTGTCACCTAACCGTGTGAGGCCCGACGAGGCAGTTGGGCATCTCTGTACAGGGCAATCGGGCACCCCTTATTTTGCCCTTTGGCAGGATCAAGCCGCTTCTGCGTTGGCCTCGGATTGGGATTGTAGGACGGCTAGCTCGGCAGTGGACTTGAGCGCCTTGTGCTTCTGCCGATCGGCATCAAGGCGCGAGGCCTGCTTTGTAGGCTTGTTTCTCCTCCTTGATTTCCATCCGTGTGCCTTCAGTCCACCACCAAATCTGCTCGTCAATGATTCGCCTGGGTTTGGTCTTCCCCCACGCAGAAGCACGGATTTGGTTTGCAATACCTCGCCAGCGGATTTTTGCTGACTGGCGGTGAGTGGGTTCTGTATAGCCGCTAGTGCTCGTACAGCTTCCACCGCTTGATTTGGTCCAGTCATTGCTTTTCTTGCCCGAGATCAGGTTGGAAGTTGACACCGCTGAATGCTAAGCTAATGCTAATCAAGCTAACACCCTATGTGGATGGAATGGCGAGGGAGGAGGGTCACCCAGACAGCGCCAACCGGTGAACTCATGGATTTTTACCCCGGGTTGCAAAAAATCAAATCCTGGTTCCGGGAGAATGATGTCAGGTCCTACAGCTGAGGCCGTGATCCAGGAAAAGTTGCTGGTTCCTCTGTTTACCTTGGCGAAGTGCCTTTGAGCAAGATAGGCCGGCAATTTGTCTTCCGTGCAAAGAGTTTCCGCGACAATCGCGGCAATCATCTATTTCACCCTTGCAGCGCTAATGCTACCAACAACAGCATGGTGGACAGCCGCAGTACAGTGTGTGTGTGGGTGGTCGGCAAGAGTTAAGTCCAGGCGGTAAACAGACCAAGAGGAACAGCAGTGGCTCGTCACGTAGGTAAAAAAAAAAAAGCGAATAGTCGAGGAACGGGCCGGAGAATCGGATGTTCTCGCTCGGCTCTGTATTTGGCAGGGGTTGCCCGGCAACCGTCCGCAAGACATCGATTAGCGCACGGCAGCCGGCGTAAACTCTGAGCCGCGATCCTAGAGGCGGATCAGTGGTCGGAGATGAGCTGACAAGGTGGCCGACGTTCTGGAGGAACCGCAGCTTTGCCCCGGCGAGATGCATTAAAGTTTCAGGAGTCGATTGAGCCTCGTACCTCCCCAGGCGCCCGTCGGGCTGTTCGATATTTTTATAAATAGCCTCTCGGGCCAAACGTGGGAGAAACGCTCCTCACACCCGACGGCTCGCCACCGCGCTAACCTGCAGGGGGCGGCGTATCGGCATCTTTAATACAACCACCGTTTGCCAGCAGGACAGTTGGAGTAAAAATGCAGGAGTGTTTGGTTCCGCGGTGGAATTTGTACTCTGTACACACCGAGGAAACGGCGGCGTGCGCAGCGAGAGAAGAAAAAAAAAAAAAAAAAAGACGATGTAGCGGTCGCGGTCTGCAAGGTAGCGAGCGGTGGAGTTCTGCATTCCTGCTTCCCCCACAGTGGTTACGCAACACGGCCTCCTCCTCCTCCTCTTCCTCCCGTCCAATGCGGCGATGCCTGCAAACCAAAACAAAGCGGCGAAGACGCCGTTCCGCGCCGGCCGGGCCGAGTCAGTCCCTCGCCGTCTCCAGCGCTGCAGACTTGTGAGACCTCCAAACCAGGACGTGCACACACACATGCACGCAGGTATCCCCCCCCCCCCCCCCCCTTCATTTGTGACTGTCTGGACTGTTTATTCATGTTTAATATTTGTTTGGTTTGTTAAATAAATAGAAACACGGGGTCGACGGCCTTCGCTCCGTCTCCAAACAAGGTTCTCGCCACCTTTTCTCCACCAAAACAGACTCACCGAAGACTTTGTCCCCAGGAGTGGATGAGTGGGTGATTGGTTAGATGATTGACAGCTGACCCGCTCAGGTTAAACCCCGCCTCCTGCCCCTCCCCCCCCCCCCCCCGCCACCCGTGAGCACGATAAGAGGGAGATAATGGAGGAATGAATGAACAGCCGTGCAGATCTGCAGAGCCGCTGGCCTGTCTGGTCATCGCCATGGCAACATGTGTTTATTTACCGCTCCTCCTCCACAGCGGATTCGTTCTGTGTGAAGGGGAGATGTGAAAATGTCACAGGAAGCAGAAAACACGTCACCGGCGCGGCACTGACGTCGCAATAGCGCCATCTGGCAACAGAACGCATTCCCCCCCCCCCCCGACACACACATGCAAACAAACAAACACATGCGCTCTAGTTCCGCATGACCGCTGACCTTCAGAGTTTTCATCTCCCAACTCAGCTTCCGAGGGTTTAGAAAATATGTTTGGATTTGGATTTAGCACCAGTGGGGGGGGGGGGATAGACCTCCAGAGATGGTGGTGCAGAAGGTCTCTGTGGAACTTCCATCCAGGAGATAAACAGGCTCCTTGCAGGATGTAAACAAACAGTCATTGGGTTACTAGTTTCAAACTGCAGACGCGAACACTTTCAGGAAAAACCCGGTCCACGTACATGACGTGCACGGCTTACAGGTTGTTTTTGCGTAGTCTTTTTTTGCCGCGGAGCCTAGTCCTACCTTGGAGGAAATTGTCTGCGCGCAGGGACCGGCCTCGCCGTTCACTGGAATTATCTGCCGGCCCCCCCGGGGAAGGGCGGATCACTTCCTGGATCGCAGGGAGATCCTCGCATCCCTGTATGTAGAGCAACCCCAACAGCGCCGTCTGTGTTTGTTTGTTTTTTTTCCCCCTAAATAGTATTTTTCTGTGAGCGCCGTCATCTCATGGGGGACGGCGGCCAGCGGCAGGATGGGCCGATAAGCCCGTGGGGTGGCGGCAGAAAACAGGCCAGGGAGGTTTATAAAGTAGTGAGGTGTGACGCAGGTGGCGCCCTCTAGTGGCGGAGCAGCAGCGGGCCGGTTCCTGGGGTTGCGGGGATGGTCTTCCCCCCCCCTCCGCCCCCCGCCCAGCGCAGCTCCTCGCTGACCGTTCAGGAATGCGCAGCCGACAAAAGTTGATTTATGGCTTCCTTCTTGTTGCTGCGGCGTTCAGACGTCTGCACTCGTTATTAAACGGCGCCCCGAGTCGAACCCGGTCCGCTGTGGGCTGCGTCCTGCACGTCGCCGCAGACTGCGGTGGCCCAGCCCCTCCCCCCCAACACCCGGCAGCACTTCCTGTTTGGGCTGATTGCGCTCAGGCTAGCTGGGGGCAAGTGTGTGGCGGTAAGGAGGCCGGATCTAAGCAGCAGCTGCTTCTTCCGCATTCAAAGGAGCGCAGAAGAAGAATTGGCAATCAGAAACAGGAAGTAGAAAACACCCTGGCGGTGATTTGAGACAGTGGAGGATGGAGAACATCTCCTGCTTGTTCCTCGGAGCATACCGTTGAGGAGCATACCGTTGAGGAGTTCTGTCAAACATCCGGTTGTGTTGTGGCTTGTTACCCGTTGCCGCGTCTACCTGCCATAACGCCGTGCTCTGCTCTGGTTGCAGGACTCCATCAACGCCCTAGTCCTGGACCTGGACTACCCTGCACTTCGTAAGAACAAGAACATCGAGACCTTCCTGAACAGATGTGGGTACCGTCACCGTTGGCCCTTCATGCCAAAAGGCCTTCGTCTTACCGTTGTGGCTGAATTGTTGTTACCATATCGCCGCGCAGATGACAAGGTGATCGAAGAAGTCCGAGACCTCCAGATGAAGTCCGAAGACTTCGACAGGGTCAAAGTGATTGGCCGGGGGGCCTTTGGCGAGGTTCAGCTGGTGAGGATCCCAAAAACTCTGTCAATGAACCCCTCCGACGGGTCCTGGATTTCCTGACTCTCAAAGTCTAGCCATGATTTGTGCTGCGTCTCCTTGAACCAGACCGGGAGTTCATAATATTCTGTGTGTTTCCGACCACCAGGTCAGACACAAGGCCTCCCAGAAGGTCTACGCCATGAAGCTCCTCAGCAAGTTCGAGATGATCAAGCGCTCAGACTCGGCCTTCTTCTGGGAGGAGAGAGACATCATGGCTTTCGCCAACAGCCCCTGGGTGGTGCAGGTGGGCCACGGGAGTCTTTATGTTCTACAGGATCCATAGACCTCTTTTTTTTTTTGTCCACCATCTGACGCCATGTTTGCCTTCATCAGTTGTGCTGCGCCTTCCAAGACGAGCACTTCCTGTACATGGTGATGGAGTACATGCCCGGTGGAGACCTTGTCAACCTCACCAGCACTTATGACGTGCCGGAAAAGTGGGCCAAGTTCTACACGGCGGAGGTGGTGATGGCTCTGGACGCCATCCACTCCATGGGCTTCATCCACCGCGACGTCAAGCCCGACAACATGCTGCTGGACAGGCTGGGACACCTGAAGCTGGCTGACTTCGGCACCTGCATGAAGATGGACGCTGTGAGTTCCGTCTGTTTCACCGATATGTCACTTCCTGGGGTTCCTGCTCGGTCCTCGGTTGAGGATGGACTGTCAGACCATCCAGAACCTTCTCTCTGCTTCATACTATTCTATCTGTTGAGTCTCCATGTCCACCTGCCTGGGATCTCACCATGATCGCTCACCTGGGTTCTCTCGAGGTTCTCCCATGTGGGCTCTCTCCATGTTCTCCTTCCTCTTCACCCTCCATGTTCTCCCGCCAGGTCTTCCATCTTCCTCCCACAGCCCAAAAACAGCCAGTGAAGGCTCTAAACTGAGCCTTCCCTCAAAAACTGTGAGCAGGAAAAGGGTATGGGTATTGAGAGGGTGGAGGTCATGACCTGAGCTGGCTTTGTGTGTGTGTGTGTGTGTGTGTGTGTGTGTGTGTGTGTGTGTGTGTGTGTGTGTGTGTGTGTGTGTGACCCAGACCGGCATGGTGCACTGCGACACAGCCGTGGGCACGCCGGACTACATCTCCCCCGAGGTGCTGAAGTCCCAGGGCGGAGACGGCTACTACGGCAGAGAGTGCGACTGGTGGTCGGTCGGAGTCTTCATCTTCGAGATGCTTGTCGGTCTGTACACCTTTGCGCATCGGGCGCCACTTCCCTTTTTTTTTTGGGTCGCCGTGGCTAAACTACCGGGCTCTGGACAGGTGACACGCCGTTCTATGCCGACTCGCTGGTGGGAACCTACAGCAAAATCATGGACCACAAGAACTCCCTCAACTTCCCAGACGACGTGGAGATCTCCAAGGACGCCAAGGACATAATCTGTGCCTTCCTGACCGACAGGTATCTTCATGTCGTGTGTGTGCCGTTCTTTTAGGGGAGGTCGGTGTCTTGCTCAAGGGTGCTTTGGCAACTAGAGTTCCTAGGAGTCAAACCAGCAATCCTCCACTTGGTGGGACGGATGCAAGAGTGAAAGAATTTAGACGTGCATTCCTTCTACGGACCACTAAGTGGTCCACCCAGGCTATCGAGGTCATTTCTGGCCTCCATTAGCTATTTTGCTCATGGTTGCTGCAGTAACAAGGTCATACGACCCAATATACAATTTGATGAGCGATTGAACTTGGAGGGTGGGTCCTTCAGAAGAACAAGAAGAAGAAAAGGTGAGGTCCGTTCTGCTCCTGAGGTGGAGGAGCAAACCGATGAATCCTTTCAGAAGAAGCAAAAGCCCCTCTCACCTTTTTGGGTCCCGAATCTCTTCTCCCTGCAAGAGGGTTTCAGAGGTCAAAGGTCACCTAACCCCCCCGCCCCCGGTTTACGTGCTCTCTTTGTTTTGAGGGAGGTGCGTTTGGGGAGGAACGGCGTGGAGGAAATCAAGCGGCACCCTTTCTTCAGGAACGACCTGTGGACCTTCGACACCATCAGAGAGGGTCGGTATCAACTCGACTCAACACTTTATTGGCAGTCCAACACGTATGACCTCCTCCTCCTCCTCCCACTCTTCTTCAGCCGTGGCGCCGGTGGTGCCCGAGCTGAGCAGCGACATCGACACCAGCAACTTTGACGAGATCGAGGACGACAAGGGCGACGTGGAGACGTTCCCAACGCCCAAGGCCTTCGTGGGGAACCAGCTGCCGTTCGTTGGCTTCACCTACTTCAAGGAAGACCAGTGCGTAACCAGAAACTCCTTCCTTTACCTCTTTCCCTTCTTCTCTTGGTTCACTTCTGATTTGGTCTCCTCCCCCAGGCTTCTCGTCACCGCCAACAACTCTGCCGTCGCCCACGAGAACTCCAAGGGAGAGGTGGGTGCTTTTGGTAGCTTTCTTGGTGATGTCAGAAAACTGTGAATGCTAGATGTTTGAGCTGCAGGAATCAGACCTGCCCTGCTGCTGACGGCCTCTCGTGCTCTGCCGCCCCCTTTCAGTCAGCGGCGCTGCAGAAGAAGGTGCGCCACCTGGAGGCGCAGCTCAGCAACGAGAAGCAGGTGAAGGATGATGTGGAACACAAATACAGGTACGGCCTTGCTGCCTCTTCTTCTTCTTCCTCAGAGCCCAGAAGCTAAACGGCTCTTGTGGTTTTTCTCGACAGAGCTGCCAGCAGCCGGATAGACAAGATCTCCAAAGAGCTAGAGGAGGAGGTAGGCGTTGTCTCCTCATTGGAACTTAATTGTCCTCGCTGGTGGAAACCGGGCCCAATCAGCTTCTGATCGGTTGGTTTTCAGGTGAGCGGCAGGAAGAGCCTGGAGTCCAGCCTAAGGCAGCTGGAGAGGGAGAAGGCCCTTCTGCAGCACAAGAGCCTGGAGAGCCTGCGGCGCGCCGAGAGCGAGGCGGACCGAAAGCGGTGCCTTGAGAATGAAGGTGAGGACCACGAAGATCCAAATTGTAACCCTGGCTGTCGTCGAACCCGCTCCCTCTGAATGTCCTCGTCTTCTGGCCCCTTCTTGCAGTAAACAGCCTCCGAGATCAGCTGGACGACATGAAGAGGCGAAACCAGAACTCGCACATCTCCAACGAGAAGAACATCCACCTGCAGAAACAGGTGAGTCCCGCCCACGGGCGGAGTTTTGCGTAGCCCCCAAAAAGGGGCGGAGCTTTAACGTTGCCGCTGCGGCCCCGTCAGCTGGAGGAGGCCAACACGCTGCTAAGGGCCGAGTCGGAGGCGGCGACCCGGCTCCGGAAAACCCAGACGGAGAGCAGCAAGCAGCTGCAGCAGCTGGAGGCCGGTGCCCGCGAACTGCAGGACAAGTGCTGCATGCTGGAGCGCAGCAAGCTCAGCCTGGAGAAGGAATGCATTGGCCTGCAGGCGGCGCTGGAGACCGAGCGGCGGGAGCACAGCCAGGGCTCGGAGACCATCAGCGACCTCACGGGTGGGTGTCTCCACGTGGTACAGCCTAGCTGTGCAAATCCCGGAGCTGCAGGTCAAATGGCGCTTCTGCTCCTCGTCGCTCAGGACGGATCTCCAGCCTGGAGGAGGAGGCACGCCAGCAAAGGCACGCCTTGTCCAAGGCCGCGGCCGAGAAGAGGCAGCTCCAGGAGAAGCTGACTGACCTGGAGAAGGTGACACCGCCCTACTTCTCCCACGATTGGTTCTTGCCCTTTGGTAACCCATCTTGTTCACCTCTCCTTGCAGGAGAAGAGCAACAAGGAGATTGATCTGACCTACAAGCTGAAGGTGCTGCAGCAGGAGCTGGAGCAGGAGGAGACGTCCCACAAGGCCACCAGAGCCCTGCTGGCGGACAAGAGCAAGATCAAGGTGACCATCGAGGGGGCCAAGTCGGAGTCCATGAAGGGTACGGAGCTCTGGTTCTCCCACGTCGTCCACCTCGGTCCTGGAGATGTCGCCGACCGCGTGTTGTGATGCTCGTCTTTCCAGAGATGGAACAGAAGCTGGCCGAGGAACGAGCGGCCAAGCTGCGGCTAGAGAACCGAATCCTGGAGCTGGAGAAGCACAGCAGCATGATGGACTGCGACTACAAGCAGGCTCTGCAGAAACTGGACGAGCTGCGCCGGCACAAGGACCACCTCACCGAGGAGGCGAGTGGATGACGCAGGAGAACCTTCTTGTGGAGCACCATTCAGAAGACCACAGCCTGACATTCCTGGAAGGTCTAAGAAACCGCGCTGTGTCCGTGCAGGTGAAGAACCTGACGCTGAAAATCGAGCAGGAGACCCAGAAGCGCAACCTGACGCAGAATGACCTGAAGGCCCAGAACCAGCAGCTTAACTCCCTGCGGACGTCAGAGAAGCAGCTGAAGCAGGAGACCAACCACCTGCTGGACATCAAACGCAGCCTGGAGAAGCAGAACCATGAGCTACGCAAGTCAGTAAACACACACACACACACACACACCTTTCTTCTGCCCCTCGTCTTCACCTCAACAACCCTCGGTGTATTTGTTCCTTCCTCCGCAGAGAAAGGCAGGACACCGACGGGCAAATCAAGGAGCTCCAAGATCAGCTGGAGGCCGAGCAGTACTTCTCTGTGAGTCTCCACTCCATGTAGTACCTACTGCATGTTCCCACACGAGCGGCGAGGAAGGTGCTCGAGAAGAAGCCGCTTCCTGTTTGCAGTGCCCACAGTTGTTCCGTTTTCCCCCAGACGCTGTACAAGACCCAGGTTCGGGAACTGAAGGAGGAGTGCGAGGAGAGGAACAAGCTCCACAAGGAGGCGCAGCAGTCCCTGCAGGAGCTCCAGGAGGAGAGGTCTTCCAGAACATCCTAGTTTCTCACTGATCAGTAACCCTTTGCTAAATAATAGAAACACATTCCAGATATAAACCAAGTCCATAACTGGTCGTATTTCTATTGGAAATCTAGAAAATGTCAGGAAATAGTCTGCTTCATTTATTCAGAGAAAGACCTGAGATCTTTCCCCTCCATCCACCCCTTGTCCATCCTCCAGGGATTCCCTGGCGGCTCAGCTGGAGATCACCCTGACCAAGGCTGACTCCGAGCAACTGGCGCGCTCCATCGCCGAGGAGCAGTACTCTGACCTGGAGAAGGAGAAGATCATGAAAGAGCTGGAGCTGAAGGAGATGATGGCCCGCCACCGGCAGGAGCTGTCTGAAAAGGACATCACCATCGGCTCGGTAGGCGACGCCATCGGCTTCGGGTGTTGGTTGGACGCTACCTTCTCACCGATGCACTCGTTTCCCGCAGCTGGAGGAGGCCAACAGGACCCTGACCAGTGATGTCGCCAACCTGGCCAACGAAGAGGCGGAGCTTAACAACAAACTCAAGGAGGCGCTAGAAGGTAAGCGTTGTTTAACACGCAGAAGAAGTCACTACCGGACAATGCTTCCGCTCTCTGACGCCTCCTGCTTGTTCTCCTAGAAATGGAGAAGTCCAAGGAGTGGGAGCAACAGATCAGCCAGATGAAGCAGGCTTTCGAGAAGCAGCTGCAATCGGAGAGAACGCTGAAAACTCAGGTGGGCTTCAAACACACCGCAGACACCACAAAGCAGAAGAGGAAGGAGACGATAACACCCGTGGGTCTCCTGCTGTCTGCAGGCCGTCAACAAGCTGGCGGAGATCATGAACAGGAAAGAGCTGCGAGGTGGAGGCAGTCGCCGTGGCAATGACACGGACATGCGGCGGAAAGAGAAGGAAAACAGGAAGCTGCAGCTGGAGCTGAGGGTGGAGAAGGAGAAGCTGAACAGCACCATCATCAAGTATCAGCGGGAGATCAATGAAATGCAGGCGGTCAGTGAGGAGCGCTAATATTTACATTAGCAAGGTGGCTAACTGTGTAGTCCCGCCCCTTTCCATAATGTACCCCCACCCTTCGTTGTCGTTGCAGCAACTGGCGGACGAGAGCCAGATGCGCATCGAGCTCCAGATGGCGCTGGACAGCAAGGACAGTGACATCGAGCAGCTACGGAACCACATTCAGTCGCTCAGCGTCCAGTCCATGGACTCGGCCAGCGTCGGCAGCGGGCCCGAGTTTGATACCGATGACGCGTACACAGGTGAGAACCTCAGAACGTTCACCTCTGGGGTTCTGACTCCATGGGACAGTTAGGACCCTGACGGGACCCTTCCCTACCTCTGCTTCTCCTCAGAATCTAGGCTGGAAGGCTGGCTTTCGCTACCCGTGCGGAACAACACCAAGAAGTTCTGTTGGGAGAAGAAGGTAAGGGTAGAAGAGAACCGTGAGGCTGCGACCTCACAACACATGGTTGACCTCACCCTCTGACCCGTCTCTTGTTCCTGCAGTATGTAGTTGTGAGCAGCAAGAAGATTCTCTTCTACAACAGCGAGCAGGACCGGGAGCAGTCTATCCCCTACATGGTGCTGGACATAGAGTGAGTTCCTGACATCCTCGTACGAGGCCACAGCATCGGAATCAGTTCCCCTCTGACCAAATTGTGATATGTTGTCTCATTTTCACCACAGCAAACTCTTCCATGTCCGTCCCGTCACCCAGACGGACGTGTACCGGGCAGATGCCAAGGAGATCCCCAGGATATTCCAGGTCGGTATCAAGAGTACTGACTGTGAGTAACGAATATCCTGGAGGCAGAGGTTTTGAGTCACTTCTGACTCCTGTCTGCTTACCTTTACCGAGTTGTCAGGTCACCTCCGACTTCTGCTTGCATAACTTTGCCAAGTTGTCGAGTCACATCCGACTCCTGTTTGCGTATCTTTACTGAGTTATCGGGTCACCTGTCCCTTCTGCCTGTGTACCTTTGCTGATCTGTCAAGTCACTTCCGACTTCTGCTTGGGTACCTTTGCCGAGTTGTCGAGCCACTTCCGACGTCTGCTTGGGTATCTTTGCCGACCTGTCGAGCCACTTCCGACTTCTGCTTTCGTACCCTTTCCGAGTTGTCGAGCCACTTCTGACGTCTGCTTGGGTATCTTCGTCCAGTTGTCGAGCCACTTCCGACTTCTGCTTGTGTACCTTTGCCGAGTTGTCGAGTCACTTCCGACGTCTGCTTGCGTACCTTTGCCGACCTGTCGAGCCACTTCCGACTTCTGGTTTTGTACCCTTTCCGAGTTGTCGAGCCACTTCCGACGTCTGCTTGGGTATTTTCGTCGAGTTGTCGAGCCACTTCCGACTTCTGCTTGCGTACCTTTGCCGAGTTGTCGAGTCACTTCCGCCTCCTGCCTGCTCTTCAGATTCTCTACGCCAACGAAGGTGAGAGCAAGAAAGAGCCGGAGTTCCCTGTGGAGCCGCTTGCCATCGGGGAGAAGTCAAGCTACATCTGCCACAAGGGTCATGAGTTCATCCCCACCCTGTACCACTTCCCCACCAACTGCGAGGCTTGCACCAAACCGCTGTGGAACATGTTCAAGCCGCCGCCGGCGCTGGAGTGCCGCCGCTGCCACATCAAGTGCCACAAGGACCACATGGACAAGAAGGAGGAGATCATCGCTCCCTGCAAAGGTCGGTTCCACCTCCTTGCGAGCTTCTTCTTCGTGATTGATTGCCATTGTGTTTTTAAAATGGTTCTCCTGGTGGCTTGCAGTCAACTACGATGTGTCCACCGCCAAAAACCTGCTGCTGCTGGCGCTGTCCCAAGAGGAGCAGCAGAGGTGGGTGAGCCGGCTGGTCAAGAAGATTCCCAAGAAGCCCCCGCCTCCGGAGAACTTTGCGCGCTCCTCGCCACGCGCCTCCATGAAGGTCCAACCCAGCCAGTCTCTCAGGAGGCCCAGTCGACAGCTCCCAACCAGCAAGAGCAGGTAATGGAACCCAGCAGGGAGCTTCTTCAAACTTCTTAGGTTCTGCTGAAACCCGTTTCGGAGCATGTGATGGGTGATGCCATTTCAAGGGAGGTTCCTGCGCTCCATATCATGGGGGATTATTTGATTGACAGTTTAATGATCATTTGAATAACCTCGTCTCAAAGACGAACCTTGAAGAAGGTTCTATTTCAATGGTCCGCTTGGCTCTCTCATGTTTCCCACCTCTCAATGTGGAGTCTCCATGGACTCCAACGTCGAGTCTCCATGTTCTCTGGACTTTCTATGTTGAGTCTCCTACATGTGGAGTCTAGACGTTCTTCTAGCTAGACTCTCTCTGTTGAATCTTTTCCTGTCTAAGCTCGCTATGTGGAGCCTCCACGTTCTCCTGTCTGGGTCTCTGGAGTCTCTGGATTCTCTCCAGGTTCTCCGTCTTCCTCGCACAGGTCCAAAACAGTCAGCAGCTCCATTGAAGACCCTGAGCTGTCAACCAGTCAGCCGTGAGAGCTTGGAGTCATGTGACCCAGCCCTTGAAGTGGGCGGGTCCAGGAGTCACACGGCTCTTGAGGCTCCGCCCCCTTCATGGTTTCTCAGAGCTTTAACCCCCCCTGTGATCTCAGCCCTCGCAGGTCCAACGGCTTCAAAACCTGGCGTGACGACGGCGGCGGCGGCGCCCTCCGGTACAAGTGAGCGGTTCCCCGTTCTTGCGCATCCGTTCCCCGGCTGCAGAACGTGCGTGCGACGCCCCCCCGCAGGCCAGAACCTTCGCCTACGCGCCCGACGCGCCGCCTGTTAGCATGCGGTTAGCACTGGTGGCGGGTGTTTGTGGTGGGCGCGCACGTCGGTTCTGGGCGGCCGGGAAAACAGACGGGCACGCCGGGTGCTTTCGAAAACACCAGAATCGACGTCGCACTTCCTGTTCCGTTGATGTTCCACTTCCTCTTTACATTCTACCTGCGATTCTACCCGCTAAAGCTAAAGGCTTTACCGCTCATCCTCCGCTCGGGATGTGTCTCTGGTTGTCCTCTTGACGCTGAGCTGTTTCTCTTCCCCCTCCCAGTTAACCCTGTGCGGGGGTGCGATGCGTCTGGAAGGCTGGCCGGAGGCGGAGCTAAGCGTTCCAGGAAGCTCCGCCATCACACTACGCGCTCGCCGTCGCCACCGGCCGTCGGTCCAAAGTTGCCCCCCTTCCCCCTTTTCATTCCAACACTTGAAGCTGCTGCGGCCGTCACGCCTCACCTCAGCGCCCGCCATCGCCTCCCGGCCGGTCCTCCGAAACCTCTTGACTAGAACATCAGGACTTGGGAGAGACTTCCGCCCCCCCAAAACCTCCCGCCGAGGCCGAGCCCCGGCTCTCTGGCGCCCCCCGGTGGCCAAACGAGGACATTCCTGTTTACTGATCGTGAATGTTATGAAGGAACGCGGCACTCGAGAGGGGTTCCCGTCGGTTCTCGCTTCGGTTCCCCGCCCCCCCCGCCACCGTCACCGCCCCGACAAACCCGAAGGCGACTCCCATTTAGTTTTTCCCGCTCCGATCAGACTTGTCACTCCCGTTAAACCCGTAATGGAACATTCCTGCACTGTCGGCTCGGAGGGAATAATGTTTACTGATCCGAAAGGGCCGCGGGAGGCCCCTCCTGTTTGTTTGAATGTAAACCTTTTCTTTTTTTTTTTTTTACCAGTTACGGCACACAGGCAATGTATGACCTCTATCCAGAGATACTTGACCAAAGCCCCCCCCCCCCCCCGCCGCCGCCGCCGCCGCCGCCGCCGGCGTCCCGACCTCGCCGTCACCCCGTAGGCCTCCACCCGAGAGGACGCGCAGGTCATTTACCCCCCCGCCCGCCGCGCCCGCCGCCCCGCCGAAGCAGAACAGATGGAGGTCCTCCGACTCCTCCCCCCCCCCCAAAAAAAAAATGTTTGTTGTGATATTTTTGTATTAAAAAGGAACCAAACTCTAGAGTTTGGGCAGATTGTTGTTTGTATTTGGACCATATAGCGGAGTGGAGAGGAAGTGAGTGTGTGAGTGAATGTGTGTGTGTGTGTGTGTGTGTGTGTGTGTATGCGCTCTCCACCCTTTAACCAAGAAGCATGTTTTATACATATGAATATACACAGTATATATTTTCCAAGCCTTACCGTGCACATATTATTTATACAGCTCTGTCCACCGTGTATTTAAGGGCTCCAGGCTGCATGTTTGCTACCAAACAGTTCTTTAATAATAAAAAGAAGAAGAATAATAACCACTTCAACAATAAAGACATGGATGTGCTGTTTGGGCTCATTATTTGTGTGTGTGTGTTGACAAAATGTGTGTACGGAGCCACTGATGGGAGGGGGGGGGGGGCCGAAAATGGCCGCCGTCAGGCGTTGCCGTGGAAACAGTGCTTACACACCACCTTATTGGGCGCACCTGGTTCACACAGGTGAAAACAGGTCAGAGAAAATTTATCCAGAGAAGTGGATTCCTGTTGCAGGATAAGGACATTGTTTCTTTTATACAACTTGTGTTGCTTTTGGGAAAATTTCCCATTCATAAAAAGAAATGAATTAACGGCACACTGAACTTCACTGTCTTTGCACAGGAAATGGATCAATACAGAACTGCTATAAATGGACTCCAGAACCTGAAAGCAGTAAGAATGAATTTTATATCGAAAAAATGTGTGTAAGGTGTGCATGTGCACACGTACATAGAAAGTGTTAGCTATACTCTTTATATGGCTTTTTGTATGTGTATATATATATGTATACATACAGATGTCAAAATAATAGCAGTGTTGTTAAAAATGTGGGTAAAGCTCAAAATCCTGATATTTTTATTTCCATTCACTGGGAACTCTGCACATATTTTACATGAAAGCATCAA
This sequence comes from Fistularia commersonii, assembly GCF_037954325.1. Taxonomy (NCBI): domain Eukaryota; kingdom Metazoa; phylum Chordata; class Actinopteri; order Syngnathiformes; family Fistulariidae; genus Fistularia; species Fistularia commersonii. The sequence continues at coordinate 3,474,583 of NC_141291.1, read as the reverse complement.
GAAAAAAGCAGCAATATTTGGATTAATTTATAGAAAATGAAGAAAAAGTGGTTGTGAGGTGTTCAAAAAAATCAAAGTTATAGAGCGGCCAGCCCAATCTCAGGACTTTAATCCACAAGGGAAGTTGTGGTGTGACAACAAAATTGCTTTTTTTGAGGCAAAACCAAGAAATGCAGAGGAATTATGGAAGGTTGTTAAATCATCCTGGGACAGAATACCCGTGTCCAGGTGTCAGAAGTTGGTTGACTCCATGCAACACAGAAAAAACAAAATACAGAAACGTTGGTTATGCAACTAAATATTAGTTTTGTGAATCACAGGAATGCTAAATCTTAATGTTGTTTCAGTTCATTGAGTAAATATTTGAGTTTCTTATGAAAAATTCAGTCACTGCAATTTTTTTCAACGGCTCACAACCACTTTTTCTTCATTTTCTGTAAATTAATTCAAATTTTGCTACTTTTTTTCTTGATGCTTTCATGTAAAATATAATGTGCAGTGTTCCAGGTGAATGGAAATAAAAATATCAGGATTTTGAGCTTTACCCACATTTTTAACAACACTGCTATTATTTTGAACACAACTGTATTTTGGTGTTTCCACTGGCTAAACAGAGCAGGTTGGACGCCGAACCGATCATCCTGATGTGTGTGTGTGTGTGTGTGTGTGTGTGTGTGTGTGTGTGTGTGTGTGTACGGATGAACCGACAGTGTCTAAATTAAATTTATGAGAAATAAAAAAACCCAGTCGGCACGGTTTCTACTGGATTTTATCCAAATTTTAAAAAAAGAGGTCTCATACAAACACAGAATCCTGAGTAGGAAAGTTCTGGAGGGGAGTGTGAGAAAACACTTTAAAAAAGGACATTTCACTGCATGTGTGTGTGTGTGTGTGTCGGAGGTCTCAGTCTTCCTTCTTGGCGGCGCGGCCTCGCCTCTGGTAGTGAAGAACGGTGAGAAGAACCCAGGCGTTGAGCAGGGTCATCACCACGAAGCGCACCAGAACTGTCAGAGGAGAAGAAGGTGGAGTTAGAAGATGCTGAACGTCCGCGGTGGAACGTGGAACCCCATCCAGGTGAGAACACCCCCTCGCTCACCCTGCACGTCCCCCGTCGTCACGGTGGTGGTGTAGATCCGAGCTGGACAGGAAGTGGAGTTTACGCATCGATCGGGGACCCCGAACGCGCCGCGGCGGCGGTCACTCACCGACGCAGGTGTAGGTGGCGAGAGCCCAGGAGAGGCCGCTGACCTGCCCGGCGTCCTTGGACCTCCACAGGCACTGCAGCTGGACCAGCTTGCTGGACGCGCTGATCAACGTGCACAGGCTCTGATTGGATCAGAGGTCAAAGGTCACGGAGGATACTCCCCCTCTCTCCCCGCTCGCGGATGCTCGCCGTTACCATCGCCAGATCCAGGATCCACTTCTCCAGGGTGAGGAGCTTCCAGCCGCCGACGAAGCTGCGTGCGGGGGAAGGGGGTTAAGGCGGGGACACGGTTTTCGGAGACGGAGGTGCGGAAGCGGGTGGAGGATACGCCAGGGTGTAGAGGAGGCTGTGCTGCAGCCGGCCGTCGTAGTGAAGCATCAGGAGCAGAACGACCGCATCTGACGGGGGGGGGGGGAGAAGTAGCGATCCGATTGGTTTGCATGGATCCGGATGCTGATTGGTGGAGAGAAACGCGACCGGCGACCCACCTTGAGCGATGAGGATGGGGTATTCCATGTACGTGGGCGGAGGGTAGTCGTAGTACATCTGGTACGTGACGAAAACGATGAACCTGGAACACAAATCGTGGCGGGTTCAGCGGCGGAACGCTCCCTCGCGTGCGTGCGCTCATGCGTCGCCACGGCGATGGAAAAACGTGAAGGGATGCAAAAAAAAAAAATCAAAATATTTCAGGTGTGGAAAACCAATGCAAAACAGGAGCTGCAGGGATGGCGTGGTGCGTTCATGGTCTGTGGGAAAGACGTGAAGGAATATGAAAGTGAAACTGCCGCCATGGAAACAAAGAAAAAAACGGAAGAAATCGCAAGCGAAAGTTGATCGAGGGTTTCTTTCTCATTGTCACGCAGTCAGAATTCAGCCCTTTTCACTATCATTTCCTCATATCTTAATCAAAAGTCGATCATCGGTCAACCACTTCATTGATTTTGGCCAGAAAGGGGGTTAAAGTGTCAAGTGACATTTGAGAACTTTGTCCTCCGCCTTGATGAATTTGATTTAATTAAAAAAACAATGTAAAAAGAAAAGGGAAAGCAAGAAAACCTGGGGCAGAATCTGGTCCTGCAGGTTCACTCACCCACCCGGGAGGCCCTGAACGCAACGCAGCTGCAGGCGGACAGAGGAAACCCGTCATGAACAAACACACACACACACACACACACACACACACAAAAACACAAAGCTGCTCCAAATCAGGTCACAATGCACAAAATCCTCTTTCATTCTACATTTACGACGTCACTTCCGGTTCGGGCACCATAAGCCAGTGCCCTGCACGGATTTTCTCCCTCTCTCTCTCTCTCTCTCTCACACACACACACACACACAGGTAAAATAAAAAAAAAAGTTCGTGGGGTTCCCACGGATGACCCCCAGCCCAATCCCAGGCCGCGGGAGCGCGCACGTACCCGAGCAGCTCCAGGAGGAGGCTGTGCAGGCTGAGGCCGGCCGACGAGCGCGCCCTCGCCAGCGCGAAAATTTGCGGGAACTTGAGCACCGCACACGCCAGGAACGTGGTGAAGTTCGCTGCGTGGAGGAGATCGTGGGGCTGCATCGTGTCGCGCCGTGGAATCTGACGAACGTCGCCAGCGGTGAAACCAGACGCGGCAGCTACCGGGGGTCAAGTTAGCGGAAGTTAGATCGGGTTTCCGGTTTGCCCTTTCAAAATAAAATAAAACTATGATATTCGAATTACCCAATTTTAAAGGTCGGGCTGGACGTGAAATAAAAAAAAAACAAATAAACTGCTGAAACTCACGGTTCATCCATGAGAATTTCCCCACGAGGGATTGATAAAGGACCAATTATTATTATTACACTGTGCAAAAAAATAATAAAGGAAACACTGAATGCAAAGTAACTCCATGTATTCCCTTCATTTTTTTGAGCAGTTGATTATTATTATCATTATTTTCGATTGAGATTGTCAGTTTTTTTTTGTTTTTTCATTCTGTTGTCTATTTTTCTCTATGATACCCGATTCCACATGTGATGCCCTGACTCTGCTGTCTTTCTTATCCTTGTTTGTCCCAGCCTGCACACATCCAGCCTATTTTTGTTTATTTCATCCATTGCTATTGTCACTATTTATATTGTTTATTTCTGGTTGAGTATTTTTCACCCTCACTGTTCCTTTATGTTGTCCATTACTATCCTTGATGTTGCTGCTTCCTATTTATTCATTTATTTATTCTTGCTATCTTTTGTCTCTCTATTTATATTTTTATTCACATTTATTTTACTTTTTATTGATCCCCATAGGAGAAATTCCTTTGTCACAACAGCGTAACAGTTATGTCAAAAAATACAAAATTAAAGTTTATCTTATCTTTTATAATTTTTTTGTGGATTTTATTTTCATGTATACTCATATTCATTGATATTGTTATTGTTGCGCTGCTGTGACAAAAGAATTTCCCCTATCGGGAGCAATAAAGTATTTTTATTTTGAAGGATTATTTTAACTTCCTGTGTAATTTTGCAAACTTGACACGGTTTCCGGGACGGGCAGCATCCTCTCAGGATCCTCAAAGCTGATTGGACCGTTTTGAAAACCGAAGAATTTAAAATGATTACATTTTCAACACAAAAATGACAAATTTGAAAACATTTCAAAGATGCCTGTTTCTTAAACCCACTCTGCGTTCAAGGACAAAGGTAGTTTAATGTGATAAAGAGATGCGGAAAATGTACCGGTGGAACATGAATTTCTATAAACAACAAGCGAAAGAGAGCAGTTAACTTTCCTCATTTATTAAAACACACAAATACAAAAAAAAAAAAAAAAAAAAAGGATTCATCTCATCTACAACTTCTAGACTGTAAATTCCTGAGACTGGCTGGCGTACAGAAAAAAAACATGAACCCACACGCAAAACTAAACACACCTTTTTCTCTTTATGGCTTGAAACCAAAAGCATGAACATCCTTGCAAACGATGCAGCCCGTTTGCAGTCGCAAAATTTGGCACGGCGATCGGGTTCTGGAACTTTCTTCCTTCCTTCTTGGAACCCTCCTGCTCCGGGAATCAGCCCGATCCCCTTCCAGAGGCGACCAAACGCTCCAATCTTGACATTTTAAACGTCGTTCGGCTGCAAGTGGCGCCCGAATTACGAAGAAATTAAATGTAAACCGCCTGCCTCGCCCTCCCCGATACCTCCAGACCCCACGGACGTCAGAACCGTTCCGGTTCTTCGGGGCCCCTGGTCCTGGCCCTCCTTGCCGTCTAGCAAGGCGTGATCTCCGGATCCTGTTTCCGCTTGTGATGGCTGCCGTACCGCGGCAGGAGCCGGTCCAGCCGGATCAGTTCCTTCCCCAGCGGCGTGGACACTCGGCTCCCGAACGCCTGGCCGGACGTGTTCGGGACGCGATCGGAGAAAAGCGACACGTAGGCGGGAGGGGGCTCCGGGGTCCGGGGCCGTCCCTGCAACCAGAGCAACCAGAACACAAAGAGTTAAGACTTAACTTCTCAAGCCGGTCTCAATTTGGTGCTTAAAAATACTTGTATCGCTGATTATTTACATGTTATTGCGCTATTCTTAGATTTTCACACAGGAGATGCACAGAGGAAGGAACTGAGGAAGCCTCTCGTCTTCAAGTGAAGAAATTCCGGTCCGGTTACCGAGACAAGAAGATTTTGAGAAAAAATCACCAAAAAGAAGATTCATGGATGTTGTGAGAGTAGATATGAAGTTAGCTGGTGTTTGAGAGGATGATGCAGAGAGAAGGGTTGGATGGAGAAGGTTGACCCCTGAAGGGAAAAGCATTTATATATCTACATGAAATAACAGAGATGTTAGAAAAGAGGATCATCTTGTTCTGCTTTTCTTTTGTTTTTTTTTCTTGCAACTGCATGCAATAAATGGTCATAACTATACTGCTCAAAAAAATAAAGGGAACACTTGAGCAACACAATGTAACTCCAAGTCAATCACACTTCTGTGAAATCATAGTGTCCACTCAGGAAGCAACACAGATTCATTTTGACTTGTTTTAAGGACATTACATCAAAGTTGGATCAGCCTGGAGTTTGTTTTTACACTTTAATTTTGAGTGTGATTCCTAATCCAGACCTCCATGGGTTGATACAATTGATTTCCATTGATCATTTTTGTGTGATTTTGTTGTCAGCACATTCAACTGTGTAAAGAGCAAAGTATTTCATAAGAATATTTCATTCATTTATATCTAGGATGTGTTTTTTAAGTCTTCCCTTTATTTTTTCGAGCAGTGTATTTATAGCGCAGTTTCATTTCAACTCAAATGAGAACTCGGGGTTCTCCGGAGTTCTCTAATCGATCAAAAAACCTTTCTCCATTGCAGCGAGACCCCACAGGCCGACCTTCAACCCACCTCCTGGTCGCAGGAGGTCAAAAAGCCCCAGTTCTTCTCCCTGTCAGGATCAGAAGCCACTGTGAGTGTGATTGACGGGTCCAGATTTGACCCCGTGACCCCGGAAGTTCCTACTCACCACTTCCGGGCCCCCCTGCTCTCTCTCTGGACCATCTCGGCCCACATCCGGTCCCGCTGGACGCTCTCCGCCTCTCGGGCCGCGGGCGATCCGGACCGTCGCGCCGCTGGCGGCTGGCTCGCCGCGGCCCTGACCCGGACCCGGGTCTCGCCGGACCTTTCCGGTAACCGGTACCCCGCGGAGGAGGCTCGCCGGACGGCGTTGAAGTCCATCCGGCTCCCGGGTTCCGCTCAGCGGTCGGAGCAAATCACTGCCGTCGTGCTTCTGTTGACGTTTCCATGGAAACCAAGCGCAGATGCCTCCGCCGGCAACTCCCGCGGAACACAGTGTATCCTTCCGCCGGACCGAGCCAGGTCCTATTTTTTTTTAACTTTCCCTCATAGTTTTACTTTTTCAATTCCTCTCTTTTGAAATGAGTTGTAGTGTCTATGTGAATGCCCCCCCCCCCGCCCCCCCCCCCCCCCCCGCCACAAACTCCCAAAATACACACAGTGAATTTATAAAAGGCGAATCAAAACAGCTCTTTAAACACAACACGTCTGAGTGACTGTCGAATCCAGGGTTTTTATAAATAGATGGATTATTTTTCCTCTTGTGGAAATTGCAGTGTTACAGCAGCCATTTAAAAAGTAGACATCACAACGGGTACATTTCACAAAAATCATACGGACAATATATTTACGAATGAAGAAATATATGTACATATATACATGTGCATGAATCCTACTGTGAAATGGCATTAAAAAAATATAGGTATGTATATGTGACCAGTGCAACATAAATCCAATTTGCATTATTTCAACATTTTCAACGAGCTAATTTTCTCTCAGGGAGTAGGAGATCTTATTTTTTTTTTTTAATACAAATTTGTATCGAACACAAATAGTATAAACAGATACACATATGTACACACAAACATGGCATAGTAGAATCGAATGTCAATGGTACAAAAGGGGATGAGGAAGCACAAGGAAAAAGAAAATAAAAAAAAACAAATAAATAAAATAAGTAAATAAATGGCAAGGGGATATAATGTATATTTAACTTGGTGGCTCAAAAGGAATCTCAGTCATAAAACTGTATTTTTTTTGTTTTGGGATTTTTCCATAAGTTTTAAGGATTTTTTTTTATTTGATTAAAAATCGTTTATAAAGAACGTAAAATTGGGGGAACATTTTTGCATTTGTTTTTTTTGGGTATGAAGAAATAACATTGACACAGAGTTCATCTCTTTTGTTACTTAAAAGTAAACCAAATGTTATATCATCTCTGGAGAAAGAAATTGGTGACGATGGAAATCTCCATCCATTTTTGAGTTTTAGCCCAAAAGCCTTGTACTTTTTTACATAGGAAGTAGATCCTTTTTTTTGTGAGAAATGTTAATGCTACACGAAAAAGAAAGTAGAAGAAAAACATTAGATAAATAGATAGATAAATAAAATTTAAAAAAAACTTGCAAGGGGAATATAAAATGTTTTTAACTTGGTGGTTCACAAGGAATCTCAGACATCAAACTGTATTTTTTGGGGTTTTTGGATTTTTCCATAAGTTTTAAGTGTTTTTTATATCATTCAAAATCGTTTATAAAAAACCTAAAATTGGGAGAACTCTTTTGCATTCTGTTTTTGTGAATGAACAACTTGGCCAGGCCTTAAAATAACATTGACACATCGTTTACTTAAAAGTAAACCAAATGTTATGTCATCTCTTCAGAAGGAAACTGGTGACGATGGAAAATTGTCTTTAACCCATTTTTGAGTTTTAGCCCAAAAGCCCTGTACTTTTTCGCATGAGAAAAATATATGGTCTGTGGTTTCAATGTTGTCTTCACAAAATGTCCAAATGTTATCTTCAATATTAAAGCGTACTCTCAATAATTCCTTAGATGGGTAGATGTCATTCATAATTTTGAAGTGGGTCTCTTTTGCCTTGGGGGTTATGTGTAGAGTCAGATACATAGTTCGCAGCTTGGCAATCGATTCCTTATCAAATTTATTTAAAATATTATTTTTGTTTTGATGCCCTGGGAATAAGTTTTCTGTAAATAATAAGGAGTTGCTGCATTTTCTATCCAGAATTGAGATTCCCTGGAGTGATAGTGGGTGTAACGCTGGTTGTACTGTTTGGTGCGTCTCTATATTTTTGGTCAGGAATACAAATTGTCGAGGGAGTGCGTTACGTAACTTTATGAACTCTGATATGGAAGGGTTAAAGCTGTGTTTGGTGCAGAATTGTTCATAGTCTAAAAGACCGCCATTGTCATCCATCAAGTCAATTATTGATCATATACCTTTCTCAAACCATTCCTTGTAAAATAGAGATTTGTTGTGATGCAGTACATATACATTGTTCCATATTATTGTACCATGTGGTGAGAAATTGTGTACATATATCATTTTCCAGTACAATAATATTTGTTTACGGAATTTAACGGGAATCTTGTTGATGTCAAAGTCGGAGATAAACAGAGGACTTAGACTTGAATAAGTAGTTAGGAATACAATACCAGAAAGAATGATGATGCTTGATCCAGGATTTCAACCAGTTCACCCTCAATGTTCCATTGAGGCAGTCCAAGTCTATCACTTTCAGACCTCCTTCACATGTTTCTTTCACCATATGTGATTTTTTTTTAGATAGTGTAGTCTGTTCCTCCAGATAAAGTTGAAATCTATTTGGTTAATAGATTTTATAAGTTGATTTCGAACAGCATTGGAATACATCGGGTATATACATCTACATAAACATTCCATTTTGGTCAAATATATCCGACCTAATATTGATAAATCTCTTTGGAGCCATATATTCAATTTAGCTTTACTTTTATTGAGTTTAGATTCTATGTTCTTGGATTGACTTAACTTTTGGTCCTTAGAAAGGAAAATACCCAAGTATTTTATTTCTGATTTAATAGGCAGATTTCTTTTCGGAGATAATTTCTCTTCCTTTTCTGGCGCACCGGAAATGACGAAATGCCTTTTATTTTGAAATTAATATGACAACCGGAAGTAGCTACCGCACGACGTGACAGTAGCTTGATGGAAACCCAGTCCGCCGCTAGCCTCCCACATCTTTCAAATGAGCGAACGAAGGCGAGCAGCGAGGGCCAGGTACCGCCTTCTTATCATATTTATAATACTTATTATCATTATTATTTGAAACTATCGTCCGTTTGAAGCCTGTTCTAAAAAAATAGCCGTTCTTTAAAGGGATGTTTTTAACCTACTAGAAGGTTCGGCCCAACATCGCCGCTACACGGGATTAAGTTTCCCCGGAGGGGCTAACTGTCAGACGACCGAGGACACCGGCGTCTCTCATCCGGCTGAAAAATGAAAATAACCCGGCCGACCGCTCCGGGCAGGCCCCCGACGACCCCCCGCGCGTCGGAAAACAAAATAAATCCGCTCCGAATCGCTGTCAGTGAGACTTTAAACCGCAAACGTCATCTATAGAGCTCGACCCAGGTACATCATTTTAAGCTAGCCGGCTAATGTTAATGGCACAAATGTGCGTAACAAGCTTGAGACCGGAGGTGTGTGTGTGTGTGGGTGTGTGTGTGTGTGTGTGTGTGTGTGTTTTGCATAGCTGTAGTTGCTTCAGGTGTGATTGCACCCAGTACCTACGACAACAACAAACAAGACGCCATTCATCTGTTCTGTCTTCTTTATTACTTCAAATACCCCAAAACACCGTTCCTTCTCATGTTTAAATATGTTTCCAGGCTGCCCAGGAAACTGAGCTGGGTTGTAGATGCTTCTGTGAGTTCAGCATGACTTCTTCTTTTCTTTGGATTTTACCTTTCAGGGGTCTCCACAGCGAACAACCTTCTCCATCTAACCCTATTCTTTGTATCCTCCTCTCTTACTACATCCAACTCTTCTCTTTGGTCTTCCTCTAGACCTCCAATTCCAGCATCTTTTATACCAATATACTCACTAACTGGCTTCTCTGACCTTCTCTCCAAAACATCTAACATGTGCCGTCCCTCTGATGGACTCCTTCCTGATCCTATCCGTCCTGGTTGCTCCCAAAGAGAACCTCCACATCTTCATCTCTGCGGCTCTACCTCCTGTCTTTTGGTCATTGTCACTGTTTCAAGACCATATTTCTTTGTTAATTTGACCCTGAAAGTGAAGGTCCGTCTGAAGGTCCTGTTTGTTCCCAACCAGCCAAGTTCAAGTGTGTGCATCGGTGTGTCCGCGTGGGGTTTCTCCCACAGTCCAAACACATGGAGTAGGACTAGAGATGTGTGAATGAGCGAGTGAGTAGTTGCATGTGTGTATCGGGGATCTCGAACCCGCGGTCTGACATTTTGTGCCATAAGCCCTGGGGTAACGGCTCAGCAGAAAGGTGTAAGAAAACCACGCATGCTGCACTAACACTTAAAGTTGATATCAACTAGGGGCACAAATAAAGGTCCGCGTGTTTGTGACCCCTGGATCTGATGTGTGAATGGTTGTTTGTCTCCATGGGAAAGAGAGGGTGAATGGTTGTGTGTCTATGACGTGTGAATAAATGAGTGAGAGAGGGAATGGTTTCCTTTCTGGGAACGTTTGTCTCTATATAACGTGTAAATGAATACCAATTACAAATGCGGAGAAAGCATTTAATTTGTGGTGACGTAAAATCACATCCGAAATAACATCAAACATCAAATTTTGTATCTTGATGATAAGAATGAGATTAGCAATAATAATAATAGCCTTATTTACACCAGCGAGTGGTGTTGCAGATACAACAGTCTGACTGGCCGGAGGCCTTTTCCTCTCACGAACCACAGCAGACTCCTTTGTGCACGAAGCGGAGGTGAAACCGCCGGAGAGTTTCTGCTCGGCATCCTGTTATTCAACGCGGCGCTCGTCTTTGTGGGTCGTGCCGATTTGTTGACGAGGTCCGGCGAAGGTGGACAGGAAGCGAACAGAACTCTGAGGGACGTCGCGGCAACGCTCAGACTCCATCGGGGTGACGCCGACCGCACGTACTTACATCTGCCTCGACTGGCATTACGCAGCAAAACAGAACGTCTGATAGCCTCGTGGTGATCAGAGCAGTCTGCTGCTAAGACTTTATATCACAACTTTTTTTACACACACTCACACACACACACACACGAGTCTTTCTCACCATGACACATCAAGGTATCTGGTGTGACACCAGGTATCTGGTGTGACAGAGCCTGTATCTCTCCTGAGACTTCTGTTTCACCCCAGTAACACACTTGAGAGGAGTCTGTCATGTTGCACACACACACACACACACACACACACATACATACTTGCTCCCCCGCTACCGTTTTTGCAGCGTCTGACCCGCCGCCACAGGAGCCGGGGTCAGGGGGTCACCAGGGTGTGATCAGTGTGTGAAAGGTGTGTTTTTTGAGGTGGAGGGGGAGGCGACCCGTGTGCTGGGTCAGATGTTCAGCCTGAACCCAGTTGCGGCGGGAGACTTTCTAAGGAGGACGACAAGAAGCAGGATAAAGGAAAGAAACGATGGCGGGTTTCACTTTCTCGGGAAGATTTATGGCTCTTTGTTGCTTTCCCAGGCACAGTTGTGTGCGCGCACGCATGTGCGCGCACAGCCTCTCCTGATAAACCTTTTTCCGTCTTCTATCCTGTTCATCACCTACTTTGCAGTGTGTTTCTAAAATCAGGCTATTAGTGTGAGGCATTTTCCCCACAGGGCTTTAGAAAGAAAGGTAATAGAATCACTTCTGCGAATCTCTCGCTCTCTCTCTCTCTTTTTTTTTTTTTCAAGGGATTTAAAAATTGCGATTTCATCACTTCTCAACACTGAGGTCTTTATCTGGATGGTCTGGAGAAAATGTGTACTTTTAATCCCCTCTCATACATTCTTATCCCGCTCTGGCGGTCACATTGTGCCCCGATGTGACTCTGATTCCCCGGAGCAGATAAAGGCCTCGTCAGGCCGAGGTATTATAGTTCTCGTTTCTGTTTCCGTCGAGTTATCGGACGCTTGCCGCGTGGAATGACGACATCGATCTCGGCTCAAATGCGACGCGTCGAAGAAGAAATGCTCGTTTGAGATGAGAGGAGATAGAACTCCGAAGTGCCCGATAAGCACGGTAATATTTAGAGTACGACCCCGAAACACCTGTCACTTCGTTTGTCTCGTCTTAATGGGGAAATCAGTCCGAAGATGCCGTCTCCAGACGCGTGCTCCGCTCCCGGAGCGCACGCACCGCACCGCAACCGCTATTATTAACAGTCTCGCCGCCGCTCTCAGACTAGGACGTCTAATATTGTTGCAGCTGCAGGCGCTGAGGAGGCCATGACAAAGGAGGATGTCTCAGAGCCTGCCGAGGGGGACGCCGCCCCGGGCTGCCGCTCCAGATTCTGCTCCCACCAGCGACCGGTCGTCCACCAGGTGGCGTCGGCGCCGATGCCCAGCGACTGCGGTGAGCACGCATCGGCACATCTCACACTGGTGTTCACCCCCTCACTCCAAACCTTTCTATCCCAAAAACATCCAGCGGGTTCATTGGAGACCCTCGATGAGCCAGACTCGGGAGGGTGAACGCTTGTATGTCTCGATCTAACGCGTGAATGCTCGTGTACTCTAGCGATACAGGTGATGAATGAGTGAATATTTAATCGGAAAGCGTGAGAACACGGTGGGTGATGACCAGCGAGTCGTCTGCGGCGTTGAATTTGTTGAGAGAAAGCTGAGAATCCCGCGGCAGCGGAACTTTATAAACTCTAAATGATAATTCCAGCTCACCCTGAGGTGAGTTTGTTTTCAGACAAGTTCCCCCGACGGTACGATCTCCTGGAGGTCAGAGGATTTAAATGGAGAGCAGGAGCGGCGACACGGGCGGAATCCTAAGTCTAGCGTTTGCGGTGAAAAGACCAAACCCCGTTCGCCGCTCTGCTGTTTGTTTTGTCCGTCGCGTCTCCTTCGTTCGCCGCCTTCCGTCTCCGAATCCATCAGACCTTCATTCACTCAGAGGTCAGAAACAGAAAACATCCCCGCCGACCTCCGGGTGGACTTTCCCTCTGTGGCTTACCAACAACATTACTCAAATAAATGCAGAGCATTTAACTTTCCCCCAACACTCGAGTCGACTGATAGCCCTTGTTTTGTTTTTTTTTTCGCTTTCTCTCGGTCTCGTCCCGTCCGTCGCCTCCAGAATTCTCCTTCTTCGACCCCAGCGAGCCGCAGTGCCGGGAGATCCTGCTGGACCCCTGCACCCGGGTCCCGGAGCTCTTCGCCGTCCTCAGGCAGTGGGTTCCCCAGGTCCAGAAGAACGTCGACCTCATCGGCAATGAGGTGATGATCGCAGGAAAGCTCTCCCTAGCCGTGCTTTCGAAGCTTAACAAGTTTAACCGGTTCACACGCGTGTCGAATCAGATCAACACGCAGTGTGAATCCGTCGGAATAAATCGGGTTGTATTGGTAGAACCGGGCTTGTGTCTGGAGGGGAGCGGCGGGCCATTATTTCCCACTTCCACTTAATAACCGCCTCTCTTGAGAAATAAAAGCCTCGTTTCAAATTAGGTTCAAATCATCTTCCTCTGCCTTCCGGCCGGCTTGCTATCAGCGGGACGGGATCGCGGGTTTCCTCTTAACGGGCCGAGTGATGACGTTTGCGAACGGGTGTCGCCGTCTGCTCCTCGTGCAGATCCTGAAGAGAGGCTGCGGGGTGAACGACCGAGACGGCCTGACGGATATGAGCCTCCTGCACTACTGCTGCAAGGCCGGGGCCCCGGGCATAGGTCGGTGTGGATCACGCCCGCCTCGCTGAGCGCCGACACCGTCCAGGGGGTCTCGGGCTCACCCTTGGCATATCGCCGTGTTTCCCAGGCGACGCGGAGACGGCGGCCGGCTTCGCCCGCAAGCTCCTCGCCCTCGGCGCCGATCCCAACCTCCGCTCCCGCTGGACCAACATGAGGGCTCTGCACTACGCCGCCTACTTCGACGTGCCGCAGCTCATTCGGGTGGTGCTGCAGGCCTCCCAGCCCGGAGGTAAGCGCCGCTGTGCCGGGGCCAAACATTTCTATTTTTAAGGAATAAACGCAATGAGAAGTCAGTCCCGGGTGATTAATCATATTCCTGCCACCGAGGTGCCCGATACTCGTAGATGCGCAGTACTTTACACACCGCAATACTACTCCTCTGCAGTGCAGACTCTTGATAAAGATAAAATATTCAGGTCAAGTGAGAAGGTTAGTCCTCCAGCTCGAGGCTCTCGTTGTTTTTTAATTATACAAGCTGGAAGCCTCTCGGATGAAGCCGGCGATCTGGGAGAGTTAACAGATCTGGACAAAGGCAGCGGGAGTTAAATTACATTCCTGTTAATTATTGAAGACAGCGTCTGCGAGCAGCTCGGAAAACAGAAGCTCCGGGATGAGCAGCCGAGGGTTTGTCTAACCTCTGCCATTTGTACCGGTGCATAATATATAGTGCCATTACTGTCATTCGAATGGAAGGGTTATTGCCGCCCTCGTCATTTCGCAGAATCCCAAGCCTCTTAGCGCCGATGTGGGTGCGGCCAGCCGAACGCTCACCTGGCCCGATGACGCCGGAGCTACATCGGCACGGCGGGCGGTTTTGCATTCTTCAGGACTTTAAGTTACTGCTCCGTCCGCAGTTGATAGAAATACAGCAACCTAGACTTTGACGGTGATGGAACAACCCCGCTGAGGGGACGTCGCCGAGAGCCGAACGAAGTTTCCTCGCGAAACGCCGACCCTCGACGCGAACGAAGGAGCCTTCGTAAATATCCAACAAACTTGTCAGCGGACGTGCGAGAAGCTCCTCCTCCCCGTGCCCAAAAATAAAAGTCAACAGGAGCGTGATATATCTCCCGACCCCTTTTTCGCTTTTTAATACCGCCATGTTTTATTACGCAAAGACGACAACATTCTCGCCGTAAACGTCCACTTTATCTTGACGTATAACAAGTCGGCACCTTCCTTGAAATATTGTCGCCCCTCAGCGCGGAGGTGTGCGGCGGAGTGACGGCCGCTGCCAAGGAGATGGACCGAACCTTATTAAAAAGCTATATCCGATAGAATCCTCCGTATATTACAATCACACGTCGTTAAAAACACTGCTTTAAAAAATGGCGAGGAGTCATCAGTCAGATCGTTGATGCGGAAGATATTTCCGTGATGGATGGAAGCCAGCGTTCCTCTCCGCTCAGCGGGCGGACGGGAGGTGATTTACAGATAATACCCGAAAATGCTAAGTAACTGCCCTCGTCTGAGAACAACACGTGATGACTCAAAGCAGGAGACGTACCGTTCCCGGAGGAGGAGCTTCCAGGTGGAGGAGCTTCCAGGTGGTGCCGCCGCCGCCACGGACGCCTTCCCCTCCGCTGGACGTTCCCTCGGAGAAGGATTTCAAGTTTAGTCTCACCCTCGTTTCTCGGCCGCTCCACGTGGGTCCTGGAGCTGGAGTCAGAGTTTGTTTGCGTTCACTGAAAAAAAATCAAACGTGTCAGAAACCTATCGGAACCCGATCCGGCAGAACCGGGGACACGTTTGTTGCTGCCAGCTGGCCGCGAAAAACCGGCAGCTGGCCGAGCCGCAGCCGGAGCGGAAATTTAAGGCTACGAGTCTGTCGGAGCCGGACAGTCATCCGTGAATCCCGGGGAGGTGTGTCAATAATCCGGACAAACAAAGAGAGAGGTCTTCTGTCCACTTAGCCCTTTCAGGTCAGTCAGCCAATGGAGACCTGATAAAACATGATGTCTCTTTGGATCCTGGTCCAATATCACCTACCAGCCAACTTTCAGAGGAGCCAGAAGCAGGTTCAGTACATCTGCCGTGTCTTCTGGAGTGACATTGCACCTAACAGAGGAGGCAGAAGAAGAAACTGCCCCGTGTTTTTAAAAGTTCTCGTCAGCTCGTCACCCGGGAGTCGGCTGGACCTTCGCTCGGCTCACCAGCCGTCTCAGGAGAGCAGGACGTCGGCGCAACAACCCAGGAAGCACCGAAGCTCGATGGAAACCGTGGATTTAGTGGAACGGTTAATCTTCACTGAGAACGCGCTCAATTACCGAACTGTCTTCGTAGATGTGGACTCCACCTGCAGCGACTTCGACTTCGGTACGGCCCTGCACATCGCCGCCGCCAACCTGTGCACGTCAGCCGCCAAATGTCTGCTGGAGCTGGGAGCCAACCCCGCCTTCAGAGTGAGTCCCGGCACGCTCTCGGTACACACTTACTACACACCGGGGCGCCAGTAGACCTGCCGTTTGAGCTAATGTTTTGATTCAAGTAGTATTTTGAATACAAAGTCGACACACCAAATTCTCTCCAGTCTTCTTTTTTTTTTTTTTTGTTTCCTTCGGGTGGCTCCCTTCAGCCAATCACCCGCCTCCATCTAACCCACAGCCAATCACCCGCCTCCATCTAACCCTCTCCTCTGCGTTCTCTTCCCTCACGCTAACTAACGTCCTGTCCTCTCTCCCTCCTTCCATACATCTCCTCTCTGGCCTTTTCCCTCTAGGCCTCCTGTCTGGCAGCTCCAACCTCAGCATCCTTCTACCCAGATCTTCACCATCCCTCCTCTGTCCATGTCCAAACCCTCTCAGTCTGACTTTGTCTCCACCGACTCCTTTCCGGCGAAGTTGGAAAAATTTAGGTCCATAAACTTTTGTCAAAGCTCCCAGAAATGCAGCTTTTAGTCAGCTCGTCTGGTTATTACTTTACTTTCCGACCAGAAATTCCCCCAAATGTGCTTGAAGTCGTTTGGTTTCGTTCTTAAAAGGAAGTTAAAGCCGCCATCTGTGAGGGTGAAAGCGTGGGGATGTCAGTGATCGCAACAAATGGAAGGAGGTTTGGACCAAACGGGGCCGCCCTCTGAATCTGGACCTGCAGCTCTCCGGCTCGGCCCCGGCAGAAACCCGCGTCTCATCTGTAAACAGGCCCTGTTTGTTTCCCAGCTGCTGCTTGATTTCATCAGACTCTGGCCTTCATGGCGCCGCTTCCAAGTGTTTGTGCACAGTTTTCATCAAACAGGAGGGGGAAAAAAAAAAACAACAAATCTGCTCCTGCAATTTTCTCTCCTCGCAGTTTTCAAAGTCTTTATGTGATATGATGCAAGTCTTGCTCCCCGTTTGTATTCAAACTTTTGAATTTGGAGACTTTTTTTTTTCCATTTTTTTTTTTGCACAAAAAGTTCCTCCCCTCAGATGAAAATCATCTCGCATTTATTTCCCGCATTGTTCCCGTACGTCCTCCTCCATTTCCACATCCCGTTGTCCTTTCTGTCTGCAGTCAGGTGGCAGGTGTCTCTTGAAATTGCAACTGTCCCGCTACAAATTTCCCTGACGCGTTTTGAATGAGTCGCGTCAACATCTCAGTCGGCGCGCCGCCCCTCCGTCGCCTCGCTTGACGGCTCGGTGGAATAGAAACCCGAGCGAAGGCGCCGCCCGCCGTTCCGCCCTCCCGCCACCGGGTGGCACTACCGCACCGCGCATCGCCCCCGACGCCGCCTCCCTCGGCTGCAGCGGCTCTTAAAATACATGAATGAACGCAGAGGCGGGAGATCGCGGCTGGTAAAGAACACAGAAAGCGTTACAAATCATTTTGTATTAATATCATGACTATAGAAGCCCTGTTTTGTCGTCTCTCGTATCGCCGTTTGCTTTTCGCCGTCGGTCTTCTCCCGGCGTGAGGAGCCCGGTTTCGGCACCGCTACAAGTAGGAGGGGCTGTTTGCGCCAGAATAGAGCTCTGATTATCTCTCGTGAGAGTAAACAAGATGCAAAGGAACCCACGGAAACATTTACTTGCTTAGATTACCTGAAGCTACGCGGAGGAAAAGTACGCAAGGTGCATCTCGCGTCGGGCTCGTCTTCATCAGCCTCACATATGCCATTATTCCATGCAGTGGAGCGTTGATTTGTGATGCACTAAAATGCTCTCCCTACCAAATTTGTTTTTGAAAGATGGCTGTCGGTGGCTGCCAGTTGTGTGCGCGCGGCGAGCCGTCGGTGCTAAGTTGAGTAAAGGTCAGACTTGAAAGTAATATAATTGGATATTTCTCTTCTGGCCCTCGCCGAGATTTGTCAAAACAGGCGTCGCATTCGAGCGGCGGAAAAGTTTTTCGGGGACGGAAGAGAACGACACGGAAGCGATGATGGCGTTTTATTGCGTTCCTTGACGCATGTCTTACGACTTAATGGAAACTATTCCGAGGTGGCGTCTGAGGCGACCTCCCGCGGAGGATCGCTAGCTCGATGGCTGACGTCCGCGGGGAAAGTGTGAAACAATTTGTCTGGCGGGGTTGAGCTCCCTCACCTTCACGTGGATATATTAATTGGACTTCTAAGTCAGACATGAAGACGTCATCGAGTGTTAATATGGTTTTTATCATTTACGTTCACGGAGGGAGCCGATCCCAGCTGTCGGTGGGGGGGAGAGGCGGGGCTTAACCCGGACGGCCAGCTGTCAATCATGTCCGGGTTTCGTTTACGTGGCGTCAAATCCCAACACAGACGTATGAGCACGTTTTTCACGTGGAGATAGAAAGCAGGAAGGAGTGTGAGGGATGGGAGGCAGGAATCATCTACGACTAAAACCAGTAGCGCTGACAGTGACATGCTATTAGCCGAAGTGATATAAGGACAGCTTTAATATTCATAAAAGAAATCAGTGAGAACCCAGGCAGCCGCGGGATTTGGAACAGAAACCTTGTTTTTCAGCAAGGCGGCAGCACGGACCGCCGAACCTCCGCTGCGCCGCAACTACTGATTTTTATTTTTACAGATAAAATATTTATGCAACGTTGCACCGGCGATACATCGCTGCATTTGAACTTTATCATCGGCGAACCAGGCCGCGTACGGACAACCCGGCGTGAGCTCTATTGTCGTCGTAGAAGCGCGATACCACGACGCCTCCACGCGAAATCCGCGACAATACCGACCGTCCGCACCCGGGGCGGCGCGGCGAGATTCTGTCGGAGACCTCATACGAAGCCGGAGGTGCGCGTTCATTGAAGTCGTCGCCGCGGTTTGCATCCCCTCGCTTACAACACGGGAAGCGATAGCTTTGGCAGCGGGCTGAGAGCATCGGGCGAAGCCCTTTTTGATGTATATCAAAGACCGCTGGTGTTGTTGCTGGAGGCGATAGCGAAACACGAGTGTGCCCCAATTACAGCGGCATTAAAAGAGCCTCCCTCGACTGTCACGCCTCTGCGGCAGTCTCCTCCCACCTCTCGCTCGGCGTGAGGCTGCTCGGGAAACTCGACTTCGCTTTTATGTCGGCCACCTCAGGACTCCGCGTGCACAAAGGGTGTTGCCGGCGTGAGCGGCGGTAACGCCAGGATGCCCGCCCTCCCCCCCCCCCCGCCGCCGCTCCCGAGGGCAGGTCCGACATGAAAGTAAGGATCCCACTAAATCCAGCTGCACATCCAACTGTGAAAAAATCCTGAAACAACTTTATTGATCTGTTGCGCGCACACCGAAGTGCCCGAACGCTGAGGTGTTTATCTGTGGCCCCGCGCCAGCGGTGCGAGGGGGACGGTCCGGAGAGCGGCCGGTTTATCGGCACAGAACAAATGGCTTCCAATTGTAACCTCCGTTCAGTGCACCCCGGTGCACGGGGCGGATAGATGGACTGATGGATTTAACAAGTTGGAAATAAAATGGTTTTTACGGCCCCGCTCGCCGAGAGCCACGGCTCATAAGGAAAAGCGAAGTGTAGTTCCGCGGACGGCCGTCGGGGGCGGGGGGCGAGAGGGCGAGAACATCCTACCTGCGTGCAAATCCCGTCATACATTGGACGCTGCACGCTTTTCGTGCTGGACGTTACCGCCGTGTTAACGCCGTAGATGTGGAATAGCACGGACGAGGATTTGCGCTTCATCGTCCCGTCCGTTTCGACCCACGTGAGGAGAGCCGGGTCAAGATGATTGAGGAATGCGGTCGTTGCGTTTCGAATCGGGGGTTGAAATGCCGACCGCGGAGGGGACGGGAAACAACCTGACCTTTATTTAAAGTCCCCGCGTTTATAGCCGGGGCCTTCGGGGCCGACCCGAAGTCATCGCCGGGGATGATTACCATTCATGTGTTGCTTTTTTCTCGAAGCTCCGATCCCTTGAACTCGGATCCGCCCGGTCTCGCGGTGATTTTCGGGCACGCGGCCTGCATACAACATGCGTCCCCCGTCAAACCGACTCAGTGTGATATAATATGATTCTATCAGCCATAATATTATCCTCTTACCGCCTTAATGCGTTCGCCGCTGGCCTTTTTTTTTTTTTTCCCGCCTCCAAATTGTTAACTGGTCCAGCTTCTGTCTGGAAGTTAATACTTGATATCACTTAATATTTCAAATTATTCTCTCTCCCAGGGGCCCTGAAAACCATAGTCATTAGGCTCCTTCTGAAAGAGAACCATCTCTACATCTCACTATTAGAAAATGATAGGTTCCATCTCCAAACTTGTATTCTTCCACGGCTGAGTGCTTTTCCACTCAGGATCCTTCCCCTCACTACGCGCCATCTTTTCAGAGGACAGGTTCTTGCCATTTTCCGTCCCTCCCTCCTTCTACGTCTCCATGATTTGGGCTACCAGAATGTATAAATCTCAGTTTTTAAATGTCAAATTTAGACGACTTTGTGACCGAGGAGACGAGGAGGCTGATGCGCCCGAACGCCTCGGGTTGTTTCAGCCGGTGAAGACGCGAACGCTCGTCGCCTCTAACTGACCGCCAGTCGAGGGAGAAGGGTCTCGATTTGGATTTAAAAAAACAAACAAATAAAAAATAAAATCCCCCATCCGTTCATTTGTCTTCAGGAGGCTCGAGGGGGGCTGCTGTGAAGCTGCATCTCACGTCTTTGCAAAGACGTGGCGAGAAGAAAGAGCAGCGCATCAACCCGGACCCTTTGCTGTGTTTTGACATTGAATGATCGCGGCCCCAAACTCCCGGCGTGACGAGACGAGACGGACGGCTCGGGATTTTTATTTATTATTTTCAGAAGAAGTCGGTCAGAAGTCAGAGCCGTCAGCCTCTAACTTGTCCGCCGCTTCTCCCTCCTTCTCCGAATCCAGAACGAAAAAGGCCAGTGTCCCGCCGACGTGGTTCCCGATCCCCTCGACATGCCCTTGGAGATGGCTGATGCCGCAGCTTTGGCCAAAGAGCTCCAGTCGTTGCTGAGAGAGGCTCTGCCGCAGTCCAACTCCCCCCTGCCCCTCACGCCGCAAGTCCAGCCCCCACCCGCCCTGTCGGACAAAGCCAGGATACAGCTGGCCGCCGTGGGAATCCGACTCGGCGACCACGTTGTCATAGCGGGCCAGAAGGTGCGTAGTAGCTCGCTAACTCGCCGCGCCACGCACTCGCTAGCATGCGGTAGGTAAGCGCGCTAACAGCGGTGCAAAAGTGCAAAGCGCTAACCTGGCGCGTGTTCTTTGCAAAACGTGTATCTCGACGCAGATCCGCGCATCCGTCGGCACATTTCGCTTTTTAATTCATTGACTCGTCGCCGCTCCTTTAACATTTCGCGTCGAGAGCGTTGCCTTGAGTGGAAGCAGCAGAACAGAAATTTGACGGGGAACAAGGCCTCTCCGGGGGAGGGAAGCGCTGTGACATTTTTTTTTTTTTCACCCCCCAGAAAAGACAAGTTAAAAAAAAAAAAAAAAAAAAAAACACAACTTGTTTCCTCGGTAGCGAAGCTTTGTCTCTCTAATTTGCCAAATCTACTTAAGCGGCGATGTGCCGCGAAAGTTTCAAGCGCTCCTGGGAGGGAGTGATAGATGACGCCGATTATTTTAAATCACTTTACACCCAGAGCACACTTATGATTAATAAATTCCTCGGCTCGCAGCCTTTTGCGCCGTGTCCTTTACTTTGAGGCCACATTATGCATCCTTTAGCTAATTTAAATGACGAATGCACCTGGGCGGCGGGCGGCGGGACGTGCACTTTAGAAGACTTAAACAAGCTTGGCGTGGGAGCCAAAAAAAAAAAACAAAACAAACAAAACATCAAAATCTTTCAATTTTAGTGCTAAAAGGCAGCGGACGGAGGAGTAAAAGCCCGACCCCCTTCTGTTTCCACGTCGCCGCGGACGTGCCCGGATGCGAACGGAATTATGATTTCTTATTGTTTTTTTCCCTCAGAAAAAGCATTAGCGAGCGGGGTATTTACAGGAAGCCGCCGCTGCCGGTGTGTTTACTATCCCTCCGCTGCGAGACAAAGACGCCGCGCTCTCTTTGTTTGTTCTTTCTCTCGCGGTCCGCCTTCATCTCATTTCCACCTCCATTGTCTGCTGTTGACTTTTCTCGCGTCTCACTTCGCCGCGTCGCTAACGGAACGACCAGAAAAGCCCCTCCTCCTCCATGAATCTTTTCCACGTAATGTCTTTTTTTATGCGTTCTATGGAATCCAATAGCCCCATTAAGTTGAGCGGGAATGTGAAAATAGATTAAAGTTTGTAATTGAAGCGCGAATTGCAATGTCCGCGCTCGTATTTAGACCTGTCTCGCTTTGGCCGGAGCGCGCTCAGTCAGCTGGCGTTTGCTAACCCCCCCCCCCCCCCCCTCGCCCCGGACACACATCATTATTAGCCCTTTTTTTTTTTTTTTCTCCGAAGGCCGCGGAGGTTTACAGCCTCCTCGTGCTGCAACTTCCCGGCGGACCTGACGGCTACGAGCCGTGTGAGAGAAATATAGATTTCAGGCTGTTGCCGCCCTGTTTCCGGAAGAATCTCTGCGGCGGCTGCCGGAGCGGCAGGTGAAGCCCCGGGTTTGCGTGGAGGAGGACTCTGCTGTGACTTTGACAACCGAGCACGGCGGAATCATGACCTTGTTCCCGGCGTGAATTTTTCAGCGTGCACGCGGCGCCTCGGCGGGGTACCGCAGCGGACGTTCCCGCTGAGAAAATGCCGACGTTTCAGGACCTCCGGGTCGCGAACCGCTCGGATATTAGGACGCAGTGCTTTTGTTTGCTTGAACTTCACCCGATGTAAGGAGCGAGTAGATATCTGCGCCGTTTACTCCAAAACAAAACAGTCAACTTGCTGTTTATCAGCAAATAACCGACCTTAAATCGATAACCTGCGCAGGATCTGCGGGTTTTGGTTAATTTCTCAGCTGTGACAATTTCGCCCCGACAACCGATGAAAGGAGTTTTCTGGTTGCTAAGCAACCCCTTTTTGCCAACCTCCTAACATCCAGGATTGTGTCTGACAGCTAATTGTTGAGCGCCGTTGTTTGTTTACCCGCGACAGAAGACCTTTATTAGTAACTAGTAATCAAGGATGTGAAGCACTGGAAACTTGCTAGAAGGATCCGTGTGTGAACGTCTGAAGGCGGCGGTTCGGGAGACTCGTCTTTCCAAAGTGTCCGTCAGATGTGTTTTTTTTTTTTCTTTTTCCCCGTCGAGCCACACCGGCATTACCTGATGTGGCCATTTTGATCCAAGGCTGTCAGCTCCGATTATATTTCCGGACCTCTCCTGCTGTTTGCTCACTCGCCCCGCTCCTCGGATCGTACCGAAACCGTAATGACAGTGTGAGCGTTCAAACTGAACAATGATTCAGAACACGCTGCCTCTGCAGCACACCCGCTGCAGGCTGGATCCACAAAATGGAAAAATCAGCTCGTTCACGAGTTGCGGTACTCAGGAATACTCAAGTGTGTTTGTTCTTTGAAAAATATGGGTATTAAACGGTTCTCGGTGAGATCAGCGGCATCTCCCCGCAGGCAGCCTAGCCGCCGTGGATACCAAAACACAAGGATGATTCCACGGAAACAGCGCCGAACGGGTTTGTACATTCGGCGGACGTTCGGACAGACTGTGATTATTTATTTTTTTTAGCGTAAAATCTAATTTTAAAGTCTTCCGGTGAGGTTTGCGCCTGTCATTTTCGTCTTAGCTGTGATTCGGGTTCCAAGTTTGCAAGAGTTAGTGTGCTGTATATGTGAATAGAAAAGCATACAGCACGGTGCTGAAAGGGGAATTGTGGAGTGGCAGGGTTAGGGTGGTGCAAGACATGTATGACAGCTGTAAGGTGTGACAGAAGAGTCCAAGGTAGAGGTGGCGGTGCATCAGGGATGCGCTCTGAGCCCTTTCTTGTTTGCGACGATGACGGACAGGCTGACAGATGAGGCCAGGATTGTAGTCTCCGCGGAATACGATGTTTGCAGATGACATCGTGAACTTTAGCCAGAGCAGGGAGCAGGTGGTGGAACATCCAGAGAAGTGGCGGTATGCCCTGGAAAGGAAAGGAATAAAAGTTAGCTGCAGTAAGACAGAGTATGCGTTTGAATGAGAGGAGTCCAAGAAGAACAATGAGGCTACAGGGAGCGGAGATAAAGCAGGTGGTGGAGGATTTTAAGTACCAAGGATCAACTGCCCAGAGCAACGGAGAGTGTGGAGAGGAGGCGCAGAGACGAGTGCAAGCATTTTAAAACAAGCGGAGAAAAGTGTCATGGGTGATAAAAGAGTATCAGCCAGAATGAAACGAAAGGTGGAGAAGATGGCGGTGACATGATGTCTGGTGTAGAAACAATGAGGAGAAACAGGAGCCAGAGCTGGAGGCAGCAGAGTTAACAATGAGGAGGATTGCATGTTAGATGTTCTGGAGATAAAGTCAGACTGAGATGGTTTGGATGTGGACAGAGGGGGGGATGGTGAAGATCTGGAGTAGAAGGACGCTGAAGTTGGAGCGACCAGAGTGAAGGTCTTGAAGACCTGAGAGGAGGTTTCTAGGAAGCGGCAACATTCCAGGCCACGCTGGAGATTCCATGGTTTCCACGCTCGGCATTTAGTAGGAAATGTGACAGCTCAATTTATGCTGCTCAGACCGTTAGACAGTAATTGGATTTACTTTATTATAATCAATCTATTATAACGATATAAGTATATGACTCATTAAGGTGCGTTTATTATAAGTCCAATTCATTACAGTGGGCTGGTATTATGGAGGTGTTCTCCGCACAGGGAGTGGGTGTCCATAACGGCTGCGATCATTTGACCGCTTCAGTGACCTTCCCGCGCGACCCTCCTGCCGCCACCAACCCCCGATGGGTCGGATATTTATTTTTACCCTCAAAGAGCGGCAGCTGGACTTTTAGACTGTCCAGCACCGGTCGCGTCCCTGCCGCTGTTAAAAACCCGCCCTCGCCCTTTCGCAGGTCGGAACCCTGCGGTTCTGCGGCAGCACCGAATTCTCCGGGGGCCTCTGGGCCGGAGTGGAGCTGGACAAGCCGGAGGGGAAGAACAACGGCTCCGTGGCCGGCGTCCAGTATTTCACCTGCGCCAGCAAACACGGTAGGCTCCCGGCGCTCGAGCCGTGACTTTAAATCCGACAGTTCGGGGCCGGTCTACTTCCTGGAACCGCATTCGGCTCGGGGTCGTGTTATTTGTGGCGCTAGCTAACCAGTGGTCTCCTTCTTCCCAGGGATCTTTGCTCCTCTCTCCAAGATAAGCAAACCCCTGGAGAGACACAAAGCCGGCGTCGCCAGGCCGGCGCGCCCCCCTCGCCGGGCCGACCTGTCCCGCGTCGCCGCCAAGGTCAACACAGGTACGGAAACGGCAGAGCTTCCCGTCGAAGTAGAGCGAAGGCTTTTAACTGGTTTAGAAATAAGTACGTTACAGGAAAAACAAATTGCGTGAGGTGAAATCCCGCCGGCGGCAGAAGTTTGAGGAAGTGTTTGAGCGCAGCGGGTAATCTGGTATATAATCCCCGGAGGGGGCGTTGGGGGAGGCGGTGTAAGAAATAAATAAACCCCGACCGCGTGCTACACAATAACTTCCAAGGAACCGCACCGAAGGGGTGAATGATGGCGAATAACTCGAGAGGTTGATGGACTTCCCAGGGGGAGGGGCTCCGTTTAAACGCCGCCTGTCGATTGGTGAAGCCTCAGAAGGGCGGGACGCTCCGACACCCCCTCCGTCGTGTAACGCCGTCCCCCGACAGAAGTGTTTTCTCCTCTGGGTTTCCCCCCGAGAGGTCGCGGGGCCTCGGGGGGAAAGAACAACAACAACAAGAGGTCGCGGGAGGTCACGGGTGTCGCGGCCCCGAGCTCAGGATGTCAGAACGACGTCGGCGCTCTCTGACAAAAAAAAAGGTCATTCATTCGCCTCACGTCCCGAAACTGTGTTTTCAACCATATGAAATAAATAAAAGGTAATATCGAAGTTAAAAAAAAAAAAAAAAAAAAAAATCCCAATGGTTCCTTTAAACTTTCTACAAGTTCTGGGAAACGAAACAAAAACTTTTGGACGGCTCTGAGGCTGTGACAGATCAGTGGTTTATATTTGCAGGGTGTTTTTAAAGCGAGACGTGCCTTTAAAAACGCCGCGGGCCGGGAGCTGTGAGGGGAAGTCGAGGGCCAGAGGAGATCTTTGCAGGTGTGTGCGTGGATGAAGGTGGTGTTGAAGGTCGGTTAGCTCGCGGACGGACTCCCGTCGCACTTCGCTTACGCCGGCGTGGGGCGTGATCTCCGGCGCCCGTGCTGGACGCCGTCACTCCGTCCGTCTGAAGGAAAGCGCAGTCGTCGGAGGACGAGGCAGCGGCGGCGGCGACCACGCCGAGCCGTTAACCTTCACGCTCGGACACTGACATCCCATTAGCACCGTTTGGCCTTTTGAAACAGCCGTCTGGTCCTCTGGCCTTTATCCTTCCATCAAAACATTAGCGTTAGCGGCGAGGAGCTTCTCCTTCATCTCCAGAGCCGCTCTCAGGTGTCAGACGTCGAAGGCGGAAAGCGATCCACGCAAGATATGGATGATCGACGTTTTAGCGAAGATTGTCCGGCCCACTGGAACTGTGCGAGTCACTTCCACGGATATCAGAGTTCTGAAAACCATTTCAGCTCGGCAGGGCGTCTTTACGGCTCCATGAGAACTCACAGGTGCTCGGCGGTTCTTGCAGACGGCAAGCCGCCGTTTGTAAAAAAACCACTGCGGTCACTCGTCGGATGATTTCTTGCTACGCCTCAGAGGGGTTCCCAGGGCTCGCAGAGGAACATGAACATTTTGAGCCAAAATAAGTCCAGAGTTAGCTAGCTAGCTGCTAGTTAGATAGTCCATAAACGCTGCGGCAGCTTCCAACTCCGTGTTGTCCGTGTCATCTTCTTCTGGGAATGCAAAAAGCTAAAGGATCCCCCGGAGGAGGCTATTTCCCGGAACAAAACTCGAGCCGGACAGCTCGTAGTACTTGTCTGTCTGAAAGTAGCTATTGTGTTTAACTGCAGTAGGGCTGAACTAACAATGGGGAATGTAAAATGCTGTCCCCGACGAGCCCCGGGTTCTGTCCTCGTAGCTTGCCCGAGCTGTGGCGCAGCACCACGGAGCTTATCGGATTTGCGTCACCATGTTGTCGCTCAGCCGCAACCGAAATCCAACTTTGAACCTGTTGTCGGAAACAAGACGCAGAAATGAAGCCGCGGACGTTCTCCTGTCTCGCAGGATCACTCGCGACCAAGACGGGCTCTAAATATCATCCGGTGACCTCCAAAGTTCCTGGAAAGTTGTCCTTCTTGGCGGTTATGGTGCTCGCGCCCTCTGGGGTTTACAGTATACGGTTGCGGTGTAATAGTCAAGAGGTTTTTAAGGCCAATGGATTTTGACACGACTATTAGCCTATAGAATTTTGTGATTGATAGTCCAATTAGGCAGGGTTTAATAACTACACCTTAGACAGGCCAAATAGCTTGGCAGCCATTCATCACCAGGAGTGCGTTAGGAAGTGTGTGGCCGTATATTTATACAGCGCGGGAACCGGACTAATTTACGGCCAAACAGTGTCCCGGGGGCCTCACACCCGCGGCGCTAGCCCTGTTTTAGCATCCCTCCGACCGGCGGAGGCCCGTCGGAACGCCGGCGCTCCTTTGGCCGTCCGTCTGCCGCTTCAAGTCGGTGTCGCCGTTCAAGAAGGCTGGAGATAACCGGGAGGTCCCTGCGAGCGAAAGGTCAAGTGACAAGAAAGGTTTTGGTATTCCGAGGAGCGCCGGCGGCGTCTGCTCCGCCGAGCCCAGAGGGGAGATAGAGCCCTGCGTCTGACGGGCTCGCTTCACGGCTCCCTTTTAACGGGAGCTGATACCAAGATCAATAAAGGGCCGGCCGCTTGTGGATTCTTCTAATACCTTTTTTCAAGAGTAAAGTTTAAACCGAGAAGTAATGAGAGAAAGTTGATGTGACGGAAGTTCAAAGGTCACGGGCCGACCGGTTCCTCACCAGGTTCTCCGTCGTGCTCTCGCAGTCCTAAAAAGTAAAAATAAGCTCATTTATTCATTTCTATATCTATAACGCTTAACCTGAGCCTTCTGTCATTGGGCGCCTGGACTAGCCAATCACAGGGCCACATATAGAAACATGTCATTCACACGTCTGGAAACGGGAGGAACCACAACCGGAAACGGGGAGAACACGGAGGCTCTCGAAATCCGACCTTCTCGCCGTGAGGCAGACGTGCTCACGTCTGCACCGCGGAGCTCATGAACACGTGCATATTTAAGATCCAACAAAGAGCCAAAT
Organism: Fistularia commersonii; assembly: GCF_037954325.1. Classification (NCBI taxonomy): domain Eukaryota; kingdom Metazoa; phylum Chordata; class Actinopteri; order Syngnathiformes; family Fistulariidae; genus Fistularia; species Fistularia commersonii. Next base: position 3,446,437 of record NC_141291.1, on the reverse strand, counting down.
AAAAGCCGCAGAATGATCGGACGGTCTTTGGTCTTCACCGCCCCTCGGGGTTCTTCTCTGATGTTCTCGGCGCATTGAAGCCCTTCGGTCCGAGCGTCGGTGTTAAAACATTCAAAGCCCGAGTCGTTCTTTACGAACAGCCGTCCGGAATCGGGCGCCGACAGACGGAAGGACATGGAACGTATCTCCGTGACGTCCCGTCAACCGGAGAATTTACAGGCGATTCATCAGTCGGAGGCGTTTCTCGTCAGATTGAAGCCATCATTTGGCAAAGGGTGAGGTTCTGACCCGTCTCTGTCTGGGTAGCAGTCAACCTCCACCGCCGCCGCCTCTCCGCCTTTAAGCACTTTGGCTCAGATTTGATCAATTAGCCTCTAAGAGCTCGGCATTTAATTAACTTATGGCCCGTGAACGTCTGCAAGGATAAAAGCGCGATTAAAACCAGCGAAACCGGGCGTCGCTCGCCTTCCGGTAGGCGTTTGATCCACGTCGCGTAAAGACGCAGAAGAAAGCGGGAGGTCGGTCAGGACCGAGGGAGACTCGGTTGTGAATGTTTCCCGTCTGGTTTTCCGCCCCAGGTCTTCTCTCCCACTCTCTCTCTTCGTCGTCCTCGTCGCTGGATTCCCGTTACGGGCCTCGACCGCGACCCCTGGCGAGGCAGCGGCCGCCGGCCAGGCAGAGGCGGGGCCGGTTCACCCCGAGCCCCAGGACCACCCCCTCCCCGGCTCCGCGATCTTCACCCGGGAACAGCGAAACCCTCAGCGCAAGTGTGTTTCCGTCTCCCATCTTTTCATACCATCCCATACGGATGATCCTAACGCTCCTCCCGTCCTCAGGTCTTCGTAGCCGGACGCCCTCAGCGAGCAGCTCCGTGTGCGAGGGCCAAGAGCTGCGCCGGGGGGACCGGGTCCTGGTGGTGGGGCAGCGGACCGGCACCGTCCGGTTCTACGGGAAGACCAGCTTCGCCCCGGGTGAGCTGCCCCGTCCACCCGGTTTCAGAGGACGCTGAACGTTCGTAAGGAATCGCCGTGAATAATCGTAGCGGCAGCTGACGGTGTTTGCGAGCGCCGAAGTCAAATGAAGCTCAATTAGCTGGCGGAAGACGGGAGGGAGACGGCACGGCGGGGGGGAGGGAGGGGCTGTCGGAAAATCACTGTTATTAATGCCGCCTGCCGTCAACAATGTGACCTGATTAAAGTTTAAATGCCAGATTTTGAGCCGTCGCTTTTGACGCGTCGACAGGCGTCCCGTTAAATCAGATCCGCCGTTTTGAACGGAACGACGCGTAAGCCATGGAAATCCGGGCGAAAGGGTCCGAATCCGCGGCAGGGAGCAAAATGATGTTAGCAAAACATGCTAGCGAAGATGTTAGCAAAACACAAGAGATGACTTCGATCTCTACCAGATTGCGATCCTGGGACAATTATCCAGACACGGGACGTCCAGATGATTGGTTGTGTGTCTTCATGACAGGGTGAGTGGTCCTCCGTCCCCCTCGGTTGACCGGCGATCGGTCCAAGTCGAGCTACGCCTCTCGCCCGATGACAGCTAGCATACACTCGCCTCTCCACGAGTGCAGGATAAACCGGATCCGTACTGAATGAATGAATGAGGTTTGGGAAAACACATGTTCACGCTGCAAAGCAGCCCAATTTCTGACCACCTTCCTGATGGCCCCAAGCTGCTTCCTGCATGGAGCCGTCCCAGGACGGGGGGCTTTTCTGCACAGGGGAAGAAGTTGGGTGAAACCGAAATAGACCTCCTTTAAACAAACAAGTTGTTTAATATTTAGCGAGCGCTGTAACTCAGCAGACAGCCGACCCAACCGTACATGAATAATTTGCCACGACTTCACGTGGGACTCGTGTTTGTCTGGCTTCCCGCGTGTTCTCGGTTCTGCGGTTCGAGACGCGAGCTGACGACGCTCCCGCAGAATCCAACTTTTCTCCGTAAAAAAAAAAAAAAAAAAAAAAAAATTAGAATTAAGCCGTGGCAGTTACCCACCAGCGCATGCACAAAAACTAAAATAAAGCCTTCAAAGGTTATCTGAAATATTCATTATCCTCTTAATAAATTATGTTTCTCTTTTTGTGTTGTTAGCGTTCTTGAGAGTTCTCCGCAGGAGGGCCGTGAAGCATCGAGAGCTGGCAGCCTGTGAATGTAGAACCTGCTTTTGTTATCGGTACATAAAGAACACTTTGCGGTCCTTCAGCCCTTTGCGCGGTCGCCTAAACAGAAAGGTCATGGCGAATTCCCAACGGAAAGGGAATAATGGCGCGTATTCTGCGGGCCGTCCGAGTTTTCGCATCAGTGGTCTTTGAGATGTGTCCTTACGAGCATACATGTCAGCGCCATTTGGAATCAAAGGTAAACAAACGCCCATCAGTTTAATAGAAGGAATAGAATTTTCGTGAACCTGATTCAAGCCTAACTTCTGTTCAAACACTCGCAATCACACACCAATGGTGTGGCAGAGTCGCCATGCAAGGCGCAAACTGGGCCATCGGGAGCAACTGGGGGGGTCAGAGTCTCGCCGAAAGGACATTTCTGTGGATCAAACTGGCAACTCTCCGATTAGCGGGGCTGCATTTCGACACTTAAAAACGTTACACCCCTGAACAGGCAGAGAAGACGATAGCCAACCCTGACCCGTCCTGTCCTCGGCCCTGCGGGGGGCGACTACAATATTCTGCAGCGTTTTGTCTCCGACAGCGGAACTTGACCTTACCCGATCTCTTCATGTCTGCCGTCAGATGTTTGTGTGTTTGTGTGGATTTCATTTTCCTGGTTATCTAACCAGGAAATCGTTTCCTTGACATTTCGGGCTCAAAGTATCTTTCCGAGGCGTTTCGTCCTCACAACATCTCCACGATCTCCCCTCGTCTGCCTCGGGTCCCTCTGACAAGTGAATGACAGAGTGAATGGTTGCATGTCTCGAGTCGGCTCGTGAACAAGTGAGTAAATGTTTGTATCTCTTTACGATCCGTGAACGTATGTGTGAAGTTGACATGTGAAGAAGTGACCGGTTGCGTGTTTGTATGTGGTCTTGTGATTAGCCTAGCGTGACCGATTAGCCCAATGACAGCTGGGATAATCTCCAACCGATCTGCGGTACGGGGGAAAAGCGGTCCAGATAACGACTGAATGAATGTCCAGCTTGTGGTTCCACTCTCTAAATCCCAGAGTAAAGGACCGTAGGACCTATTTTGTTTTATCCCGATCACAGACGTAGCTTAAGGTGTTTTATGCCTCGCTATCTGTAAACACGGCGCGATCCCGAGGCTTCTGCGCGGCGGCCCGGAGCGGAGAACATCCGGACGTCCTCCGTCAAATCGGGACGGGGACAGAAACCGGACCCGTCGAGGACAAGGACGATAGTTGTTCAGGTTCCCGCTCTGAGCGGGTGAAGTGAATCGTGTGACATCATTAACGCGAGGATGGATGTTCTGAGCGTGCTCCGACCGGCCTCATCATGATGACCCCTGAGAGGCGCGCGACTCAGATTATGTGGTTACTATGGCACCCGTCAGAGGGAGGATTTATTATACGGCAAGTGAACATTCGGTCCTCGGGAGTTGATGAGTTGGACAGTTTCCCCGCTTCTTACTGACGACTCCCCCCTGCGTATGTGTGTGTGTGTGTGTGTGTGTGTGTGTGTCGTCCTTCCAGGGCTCTGGCTGGGCATCGAACTGGACAAACCCATCGGTAAGAACGACGGGTCGGTGGGCGGAGTCAGGTACTTCAGCTGCCAGCCGAAACACGGCGTGTTCGCCCCGCCGTCTCGCGTTCAAAGGTACGTGCGTTTCCCTTTTTTTTTTTTTTCTCCGCGTTTTCCGCCGGAATCTCAACACTCGAGCGGTCTTCGAAGAAAAAAAAAAAACAAAAAAAAAAAAACCCAGAGGTTGCGTTTCGTCGCCTTCATCAACGCTCCTGATGGTGCTAATGAGTTCTTCTGACAGCGCCATTTGTGCGAGTGTTGACACATTTGATTTCTCCCTCGGAGAGGCAAACTCTCAACCCCTGTATTGGTGATTAAAGAGACGGAGTTGTCGGCTAAGACGCCCGCGGCCTCCTCCCAGCACGGCGCCTCCGTTTAGTGTGGCACCTAGTAATGAGCCCTGTGCCGACGCCCCCGCCTTTAAATATAGATTATGGATAACATGTACATCATTAGCCGGAGTTGAAAACCGCAGCTGAGAGACGCAAAGCTCCATTTTCCCTGACGCCGATGAAGCGACAGTCTGCTGCCGCGGCAACCCGGCCTCCTGTTGGCGAGCGGTGGCATTTCATTCGCCGTCCCCCGCGCCCCTTGTCTTTTCTTCTCGTGTTGTTAACTGGCCCAGATCTGATGTGGTTTTGTGGAATTCCCCCATGTTTTTTTGCTGCGTTAGCGTGCCACATTTTCATCCCGCTAATAATTAGCAACGTTACCACCGGCTCCTTCCTGCTAATTTAGCATTTATTATTTTCAGAGAATAACCTAATCAAATGTAGTCTGGTGTTTGTCCAGCAACTCCTTCTCCTTGATTGGTCGGACGCTCGCTCCGCAAACCAGGGGAAGAACCGTCGATCCTTGGCATTGAGCATACAAGTTCCCGTGAACCGGCACTATCTGACCGGGGTCGGTGCACCTCATGGGGTGATCCTGTCGTTTGATATCGCCTCCCGCTCCGTCCCAAGGTTTTCTCGTTGTTGCCATGGTTACCATGACGCACCCCCCCGCCTTCCCCCAAACTCAATTGGAGATTCCAAGCTGCTTGTCCGATGCCAGATTTCTGTTTTGATTGGACCTCAGTTCATCTGAAAGATGATAAGGGACCAGGGAAACCCTTATCCAGGCGCGTGGCTGAAATCCCGATGGCTGTCGGCAGATGAGCGCAGGTCCACGTGATGCTCCATGTTTCATGTCTCGTTGTAACGTCGCCCTCGGGTTGTTCTTTTTCTGTAAAGACAAAACCTGCTTTGCCCTCCTTTTTTTTTCTTTTTCTTGTCATCCTCGATTCCCGCCTCCACCCCCAATTAACCCGAAGGTGCGGAGCGATTCCTCCGCCCGGTTCCCGGGTTCCCTCACTTCCCTGCCATTCAGCCACTTGTTTTTTCTTCCCTTTTCTTCTCCTGTCAGCAGCTATCACAACACATTATTAAAACCAACAGCTTTTCTACCCCCACCGTCCCTGTACGCGCGCCTCTCGGAAAACAAGGTAGCACATTTTGCTCAATCGTTCATTCCTTGACACCGGCGTCTCGCTCTGAATGGCTCTCCGAGCTCCCACGCTCTTACAGTTTTATTGTGACTTCAGAGGCTGTCAGTAATCTGGACGCCGGCTCTCGATAGAAATATCTTTCTTTTTTTTTTTTTTCCCCCCTCCCCTCCTCTGGCTTAATAGCAGGCTGTCATCCTGTGTGGGCTCTCGCTCACCTTTATTTGACGTCTGAAATGCCTCCGGGTTCCAGTTACTGCGTTTGCCCGGTCGAACCCGCATCCTCGGCCCACCTGTTGACAACCATTCGCTTTACGAAGCGGCGACCCGGAGTCCGACCGGAGTCCTCGCGTCGTCTGAGGATGTCGCGCCGCTAACGTTAGCCCCGAGGAGGCAGGGACGTCAAGATTTTATCTTGTTGGACTGGAGGATCAATGAAGGAAACCATTCCATTAGTCGATTGATCAGTCAGTCATGCGTCGTCACGGCCTGAAAGAAAAACACCTACGGATTCAACTCAACTGCCGTAATTTCCGGACTATTGAGCGCACCTCAATATAAGCCGCACCGGCTAGCCCAGGGGTCGGCTAGCCCAGGGGTCGGCTAGCCCAGGGGTCGGCAACCCGCGGCTCGTTCATCTTTACGCTGCTGCTCCGAGTGGCTTGGGAAAATAAATTATAAATATTTAATTGAAGTGTATTTCATTTGTGGTAATTCCTTTTTTTAACTTTTAGTTCTAAGTTGGAAGATTATTGTGATCTTGAAATATTAAATAAAATTATATTTATTATTTTTTGCCGCTAAAAATAACATCACGCTCGCGGAAGCCGGTATACCCGCCAGCCGGTAAAGTCACGATTTGCGGATGCTGTGGGCAGAAGTTCAGGAGCAGAAGTCCCATAAACTAGATGAAATAAATATTTATGATGATATTTTGCAAATATTTATTTTTTATTGTTTACTAACACAGTGATTTTTTTCCCGATTTATTTTTAAAATTCAGGTCAAGGTTCCGCTACCCGCTCTGAAAGCCCAAAGCTCAAAAAGAGTTCATTACATAAATAAAATTTAATTTTATCCGTAATACTTTGTGAAATTCAGAAGCAACACGCTACACACTTGTTTATACAAAGTGTAAAGGTGATAAAAAGCAATATACACAGTGGTACCTTTATTTTAGATGTCAAAAAGTAATTGCAGCTCCCAGTGTTTTCTTTTCCGAGGATTCGGGGTCCAAATGGCTCTTTGGGTGTTAAAGGTTGGCGACCCCTGGGCTCGCTATCTCGCTATCTCGGGCTTCCTCCTGCGCACTAAAACCGTCAAAGTCGTCTTCTTCGGTGTCGGAGTTGAACGGAGTCAGAATTTCCCGGTCATTTCGTCGGTCCGATGTGACGAGGATAAACGTTTTAGCGGCGTGAAGCTCGTTAGCGTCCCCCACCCAAAAAAGTCCATATATTAGCCGCGTCGTTGTTTACGTGAAAAAAGTCGCGGCTTATCGTCCGGAAATTACGGTATTCATTCGTTCATTCATTAGCGATAGCGCTTAGCCTTTTGCGGCCGTCACTGGCAGGCGGGAGGTTTCAGTCCATTCACTTTCTCACAGATTCAGTCATTCACACACAAGATAAGATCAACTTTATTGATCCCCCTTTTGTCACAGCAGCTTAACGGTTAAAGTGTGGACAACAGAATGGAACTGTTAGGGTGAAAAAATAGATACAGACTATTTACGGACATCCATTCATGTCCATAAATAGAATTCATGAAGAATTGGAGGTCTTGAGCAGCGGTGGGCAATTATCGTATCTGAAGGGACAAATTTCTTATTTAATTTTTATGCACGGGTCCCAAAAAAAATTATAATTCAAATATTTTTCGACATTTTATTTCAACTTTAAAAGCATTAATGATCATATAAATTTACCGACATTATTTTGCATGTGATCATCAATACAAAATTAAACAAAAGAAAAAAAAATGATTTCTAAATTCAATATCGATTAAAAATACTGAAAAAAAATACTTAAAATATTAGAATAATTACATTTTAATTATAAAAAAATAATCAAAATATTCAAAGGAAAAAAAAGGTTAAAAAAACAAAATAATATAGAGACACAACCTCACCCTCTCCTTCAGATGCAAAGCCCTGATCCAGAGTTACCGGCTGGCGATGTCAGCGATTCTCTCTCACATGAATCCGCTCAGGACGCCGCGCGATTGTTCCGCAGAGCCCGTCTGCAGATGCCATCGGCCCCCGGGAAGCGCCGTCGTCGCCGCCGCCGCCGCTGGCGCCCGGCCAGTCGCTCCACCGCCGATGGCCTCTCAGGGGTTTGATGTGTGACAGCAATTTCCGTGTCGTTGCCGGGAGTCCGCTCGATAACTCGGGAGAGTTAGAGACGGCAAACAACAACGGGGCCCAGTAATAGATGGTTCCACTCCGTCCCTTAGAGCCGCGACTGACAGGAAATGTATCAGAACTTTTTAAGTGATTTCTTCTACTATAATAACTTTATTTTGACTGCGGCAGTGAAATGAAAATAGCTTGTGTTTTAAAAATGGGAGTGTAATCAGGATATTTGTCAAAAGCCCCTTTCTCACCGCAGTAACATTTGCAGAACCTTTTCACAAATTTCCGTATTTTTCGCACCGTGAGGCGCACATAAAACCCTTACATTTTCTCAAAAATCAGCCGCGCGCCGTAAAATCCGGTGCGTCTTGTCATGCTTACTGACCTCCAGCCAATTTTATGTGGTACGCTGTGCTCACACATCGCTCAAAATGCTTCAGTGGACTTTGAAGGCTGATGAACGGCGCCGAGTAAAGAAGACCAAACAGAGTTTCCGAGGGAACAAATTGAGATGAATAAAGTTTGACTTATATACCGCATGTTTTATCATGCGCCTTATAATCGGGTGCGCCTTATAGTCTGAAAACTACGGTAGTGATTCCCTATGTGCCGGATCACCTTCTGGAACCATCTTAGCTCCTCCTTCGGGAGGTCTTCACGGTCTTTTTACGGTTCCAGAGGAAATCATAGGTGCCATCTTTAAAAAGCTCCGCGGTCAGAAGTCTATTTTGGCTTGAATCAGTGCAGTTAGCGAACGGCTAACGGGGCTCCTCAACGCAGGGAGAAGATAAAAGCACTCCAACCATCTGATAACCGTGGTTATTATTCCAGGAACCTCCATGTCGTCCATGTCATCTTCTTGTCCTTGAGCGTAATGCTCAAAGTGCACGTCGCACACCGTTCCCTCCGAGACTGTTTCCTGGAATGACCTCCCAGTTGGACGCTTCTAAGAACTGACTTCTTAGAACTTCTGTCTGAAGGCAGAGGTTTTTTTTTTCCACCAGTTCCAAGAGGATGGCCGGCAGTGGCCTGGCAAATTAACTAACTTACTCTCAGAGTGTGTGTGTGTGTGTGTGTGTGTGTGTTCTACTGACTGTAAGATCTGTGGGATCCGTCAGCCCCTACTTCCCCTCTGTGAGAAGATCAACATTAAACTGCTGCTGAGAGAAATACGTTCACGCGTCGATACGATCGATCGCGCGCTTTTTCAAATGGAGGTTTTTCTTCCGTCCAGAAGGTCCGTAGATCCTCCAGCAGCTGCGTTTATCTCAGCCAGATCGGAGCTGATGTTTGTCCCGGGAAACGTTCCTGACAACGCCTTTGTGTATATATGTGTGTGTGTGTGTGTGTGTTCCTCCCAGGATCCATGGATCCGTGGACTGCCTGTCGGAGCTCTCCTCGGCTCGCCTCAGTCGTCCCCTGGGCGGTGAGTGTCCCTTGTTTACGTTTCCCCTGTGTTCCCCCACCCGATCGCCATCTTGTGATGTCATTTCCTGTTCCGCTGCGCCCCCCCCCCCCCCACCCCCCCACCTCGCAGGAACCATCCGCCGCAGCTTCAGCACTTCGTCGGCCATCGCCGTCCCTAAAGAGACCAGCAGGAGGAGCGCCGTTAGCAGGTGTGTGTTCCTCAACCCACAACAAACACACAACACACACTTGCTCACACTAGCAATGCCAGACGGGTATTTTGATACAGATGACCAAAGTAACAATATCACAACAATATCACAACAATAGCTCTTTCAACTTGCTAAAGACATATTTTATTGCCTGTTTATATATTGTATAGTTATCTGTATATTTCATATATATTGTCTATTTTATACAGTTTAAATTTGTATTGTCCAGGACTACAGATGGAAATTAGCTATGAGCTATAATCTGGTACAATCATGTGCTTAATGTATTTGTACACTGTCCTAATACACTTCTAAACAAACAAACACTTTTCTGATTGTTTTTCCCCACTGAATATCCGCGCAGGAGTCGTTCCAACCCTCACCGCCGACACCGGGGCGACGGCGGCCCGGCGGCGGCGGCGGCGGCGAGCGTCCCGCCGCCCTCCAACCCCGTCCGCCTGCACGTCGGCATGCAGGTCCTCCTGAGCAGCGCCAACGAGATGGCCTCCGTCAGGTACCTGGGTCCGACCGACTTCGCGGCGGGACTCTGGCTGGGCCTGGAGCTCCGCGGCCCGAGGGGGAAGAACGACGGTTCGGTGGGCGGGCGCCGCTACTTCAGCTGCCGCCCTCGCCACGGCGTGCTGGTGCGTCCGAGCCGCGTCACCTACCGCGGCATCAACGGCTCCAGCCTGGTGGAGGACGGCGGCTGCGAGCACCCGTAACATCTCATTTCCTCTGCTTGGAGGGAAACACAGGGTCCATAACTATTAGATTAGATATTTTGGAGAAATTAGAGGAGGTAAATAAAGCACTTTATTGAATTAACTTAAAATTCCCATTAGATTTAACCCAGACAGGAAGCGGACTGCACTATTTTGAATCCGGTTGCTACTGACGTGTGGACGGGAACGTCAGCGCGCGCCCGTAGCCGTGCACGCGTGCATTAATCAAGCACTTTGAAACAAAGCGAGCGATTGATTTTAGTTGTTTTTTCTTTTTTTTTTCGGTTTGTTTTTTTTTAATTTTCCCTGACGGTCGTACGTCTTCCAGATCGGCGACGGCGGCGGCGGCGGGCGCTCGGCCCCAACTGGATTTTCACTTTATGAATCAATGTGAATCTAATTAAGGGCAAAACTCCCATCGGCCTCGGAGGGAAATCAAATCCGCCGAAATGATTGGACTGTTTCTACCGTGGGGCGAAGTCGGTTGGTTGGTGTGTGTGTGTGTGTGTGTGTGTGTGGGGACGGTGACTAACAGCCCGTCCCGACAGGAAATAAACAGAGTCATTTAACGCGAATTACTCTCAAATGTCAGATTCCATCAGGAACCGGCTGGTGTTTTAGAGTCGGACGTCTCGGCTCCGCCCACCGGCCCTCGCCTCAGCCGACCCCGTCGCCTCGGACGGAGCGTGACAGACGGCCGTGCGGTAAATCACGCATGAGGCGGCGCGTTTGTGTGTGTGTGTGATGGTGTGTGTGTAGGGGGATCGAGTTATTTTTATATGCTGGGATTATCTGCCTTGGCTGACGTCATCTGGCGTCTTGGATAGGCTCCGCCCCCTGATGCCCCCCCCCCCCCCCCCTTCCCAGTGTGTCGATGGTTTGGTCCGATTACATGAGGACTAAACCATCTGGCCGGCCCGTACCATGACTCTTATTAAACTTAACTGTTACGGCAGAAACAAAAATAAAATGTGTTTATAATAGCTAGCTTACAGGGCTAACCGCTATCTCTCCCAGAGGCCTGACAGTACTTTTGCACTGATGTACCAAATGGAAGGGGAAAAAAAAAATCCTTAAAAATAAAAGCATCGTAGTTCTTTGGCCTGTTTGACGTTCTTCGTGTTTCCTGTGTTTATTTGTGAATCTGACCAGAGCCTTAAATGTCTCGACCAATCAATGAGCCGGAACAATCAAGCTCCGCCCACAGGAAGGGGAATACAGGTACTTCAAGTAGTTGTACGACTATGGAGGCAAATGATTGGCTGAGACGACCCTGTTAGAGGTACTATATTATTAAAACACCTAAGTAGCAGTTAATAACAAATGTATATATATATATATATTAGTATATACATATATACCAACATACATTATATTTCATGTTCTTATATTTGATATTGATACCAATATCTCTATATATGTATGCATTTATAAAATTAAAACACATAAAAATATGTATATACATATAAATATTCACATTATTTTTAAAATGAGAAATATTAGATGTGTTCTTTTATGATACCAATATTTCTATTCTATTATATTCATTGTATGCATTGTATGCATTGTATTCATTGCATTGTGAAAAAATATTAGATATTTTTATACATTACATTTGATATTCATACCTATATATATGTACATATATATACATTATTTTTTTATATTAGTAAATATTAGATATGGTCCTATACCAATGTTTCTATATATGTATGCATACATAAGCATACATATGTATATATTAACATTTTTTTGTGAGAAAATGTGAGATGTTCTTAAACCGATATCTCCATATATGTATGTAAGCTTTATATGTATATATATATATATATATATATATATATATATATATGTATATACACATTTACACATTTTTTTGTATGAGAAAAAAAAGTTTTTTTTTTAAATCTGAGAAAAAGTTTTTTTATATATGAGAAAAATGTATATGAGAAAACATTAAATATGTTTAAATACTTTTAAATTTTATACAAATAACTATATATACATATATATGTATACATTCTTTTTTAAAGGAGAAAATATTGACATTTTTACATTTGATATTTTTTACCATTATCTCTATATATTACGAATATCTCTATATATGTATTCATAGCGATATATGTACACATTCTTTTATTTTAGAAAATATTAGATATGTTGTTATATTTGACATTATACCTTTATATTTGACATTATACCTGACATTATACAGATATAGGTATAATTTGACATTATACCTATATCTGTATATAATGTGTATATATATATACATATATACATACACAAACACACACACACACACACATATATATATTCATTTTATATGAGAAAAAAAGTATATATATGTATATATAAATGTATAGTAACGTTTTAGTCAGGGAAAAAACCCGATTAATGTTAAAACGTCAGTTTAATAATCAATAGCTGTTGTTGGCCACAGCCACGCCACACAAGCCTGCAGTACAACTAATTAGTCCCGCTTAATTCCAGGTAAAAAAAAACCAAATCGAATTCCTTGCACCCCAAAACACACCCAAAAAATTCCCAGCAACCCCAAAATTACACAGATAACAAGCATCAACATAATGCCCAACATATGTGTTATTTTCTTACTTTACATTTGATATTAACACCAATATATCCATAAATGTATGCATACATATATATGTACACATTCTTTTTTTCATGAGAAAATATTAGCTATGTTCTTATATTAAATTTGATATTTATACTAATATATATACATGGATATTTATGCATATATATGTATATGCACAGTCTTGTGTATGTGAGAAAATATCAGATATGTTCTTATAGTACATTTTATATTAATAAAAATATCTATATATCTACGTATATGCATGCATATATATATGTATATATATATGTATATATACACACACACATACATACAGTATATATATATATGTATATATACACACACACATTATTTTTTGTAAGTGAAAAAAATACATTCTTTTTATTAATGAGAAAAACAATTTTTTTTATATTTGAAAATATTTAATGTTTTTATATTACAATTACTATTTATACCAATATATCTATATATATATGCATACATATATACATATGTATGTATATGCATATGTACATGTGTATGCATATGTATGCATATGCATATGTGTATATATATATGGATAAATTATTTTTTTACATGAGAATATATTAGTTATTTTCTCATATTACATTTAATATGTATACCAATATCTATATATGTATGCATATATACGGGAAAATATGAAATATGTGTTTGTATTAAATTTACTATTCATACCAATATATTGATATATGTATGCATATATATGTATTCATTATTTCATATGAGAAAATATTAGATATGAACATAGACAGCTCTTGGTATAAATATCAAATGTAATATGAGAACATTATATATTTTCTCATATAAAACAAATGTGTGTACATATGTATGCACACATACACACACACACATATATATATACATATATATATATATATATACATACATTTAGAGAGAGATATTGGTATCAATATGAAAGTTCATATAATATGTAGAATATTATCACATATAAAAAAGTATTAACTATGGTGATATAAGATTAAATGATACATTAGTAGAATGATATAGTATATAGATGTATATAGGAGAAGAAGAGAGGTATATTATTATAGGCCATTATTTATATGTTTGTGTCTTTATACATCATCATATAACACAACATGAAATAAAAAAACAATATTATCTATCATAAAGTTGTATAGCATAATCACATACCGTGAAGAAGACACCAGGAGCTGGAAATCCTGGGCAAAATCCAGAAGGACCCTTGTTTGGTCCAGGAGCTTCTGGAAAACCCCTCCTGGTTGACCTGCCCTTCAATCGTGCACGAGCTGCAAAAGGCTGCAAGAGAAGGAACCTCGAGGACGAGAGGTGAAAACGTCCATCGGGTCCAGCGAGATGTTGACGAGGATTTGACTTTTGGACAAAAAGGACGAGCGAGAACCTGGAAGGAAACCCGGACCTGTTCCACCTTCTCAGACATTGAAATGGAACATAGCTGATATAATAGCATACAATATAATATGATTGAATGTAATAAAAAGAATTAAATGTATTGCCATGCTCCCTCTGTCTCTATCAAACTGGCTGCTAAAAGTAAAATTAAATGATTCTTAAATATTATATAACTTGGCTTGGCTAGCTTCATAAAAAAAGAAAAACATATTGTTAAAAACCATCATCCTCTTATATTATTAAAAATATGAGGTAATATAATACATCATGATATAATATCACATAATATAATACGACACTGTGCAATAGATTTGATATTTCTATCATATTTAATCATTGGAATTTGTTGACCTTTAAGAAACATGAATTCAAAAAAAATGTCAAATCGGCATTGAAAAAGGGTTTAGTGCTGGATGTGTGATTAAAAAAAAAAAACCATTAATAAACATGATGTTAAAATTGTTTTTTATAATCAGAAGGTAAAAACAGACCTCACAAGCTCACCTCAGATCTAAAAACAAAAATAATAAAACAAAAAAAAAAAAAAAAAAGAAAGAAATAATTGTAAAGGTTAAAAATAAAATAAATAAAATAAAATAAAAAATAAAAAACTGAAAAGACACTGGTAAAATTTGGAATTTCTATATCCGGATATTTTTTTCACACCTGCTTTTATGGAGACGAGTTTGACGCAGAAATCAGATACTACACATTTATTACATAGTAATTTATTTATGTTGGCGAATGTCCTCTGGGGGGGGAGGGGATTTACAGCATGAACCAGAGCCGGAGTACAATAACATAGTAATTACAACATTTACAGGTGCAGTTCAGGACATCTGTTACACCAAAACAATGTGTGTGTGTGTGTGTGCATGTGTGTGCGTGCAGATGTGTGTGTTTCCACAGAGGGGTTGCAATTAAAAGGGGCGGGAAAAAAAAAATCAAACAAAAAAAAACGACGACGAAGCAAAAAAAAAAAAAAAACACTCTTCATCTGCCGACGATGGCGACCAGGGAGGGAAAATTGGAAATAAAAGTCTAGGAAGAAGAAAAATAATGAGTCACGCATCCCATAATAGAAAGGACAGAATATGCAAACACGGAGAGCTGCAAAGGTTTGGAAAAGTGTCCGAATCCGGGGAGGAGGCCTTCGTCGCCTCTTCATCGCCTCTAAACTCACAAAAAAAACAAATGACTTTTCTTCTTCTTATTTTTTATTTTTTTCCTTTCTCTTTTTAAGAAGCTTTTTAATTCATCATTTAAATCCACTTCCAAATAATAAATAACCGGCTGAATAAATAATTCTGGTGTTGGCAGAGAGGTCAAAGGTCGACCCTCCTCCTCCTCCTCCTCGTCTTCCTCGAAGTATAAATGTCACTCGTTCTTGCAAACGGCGTTCTCCCCTTCCCCGCCTCCGCCCACCCGCCCGCCCCGAGGCCACGGCCGATAAAATATAGATCTTTGATTTCCGGGGCCGACGTCTCACTCCGAGCTGAAAAAAATACATCTTTGCAGTCTTGTCCGATGTGCTTCGGTGTCTCGGGCTCCTCCCCTTCCTCCTCCGGCGCCGCCCCTCCCCCGCTCCCGTCACAGTGCTGCGCCGCCGGCGTGGAGGGGGGAGGCGGGAGGGGGGGGGGGGGGGAGCGCGCCGGCCGTGCGAGCGCGGCTAAAGCACGGTGGCGTTGTGGCCCTCCATCCTCGGCAGCCTGGAGTCCTGCACCGTTCCCATGGTGACCAACAGCGGGCGGCTGTCCACCGGCGCCCTCTGGTTCTGCTGGGAGGGGAGCGGCGGCGGGGCCGGGGGCGCCGGGTTGCCGTGGGCGACCTCCACCGGGACGCTCTGCTCCTGGTAGCCGTAGCCGATGTTGCCGCAGGGGAAGCGGCGCAGTCTGTAGAGGGGGACGGGAGGCAGCGCCGCCGAATCCAACAGCAGGGGGGTTTGGGTGGCGAGCGCGGCGGGCGGCGGCGGCGCCGGCAGCAGCGGCCGGCAGAGACCCTGCTGCTGCTGCTGCTGCTGCTGCTGCAGGTGGTGGTGCTGCAGCAGCTGGAGTTGGTGCTGGTGCTGGAGCTTCTTGTGTTGGAGGCCCAGCGAGCCCGCCACCTCCGCCACCGTCCGCCCCACGTGCTCCTGGCCCTCGCCGGGCACCCTGCCCCCGCCCGCCGCCGCCGCCGCCGCCGCCGCCGCGCCCACGGCCGCCTGCCTCTGCTGCTGCTGCTTCCTCTGCTGCTGCTGCAGGAACCAGGAGCCGTAGGTGGGGTTCCACAGGCTGGTGCTCTTCCCGCCGTGGGCGTCCTTCTCCGGAGGGAGGCCCTGGGAGGAGAACGCCAGGTTGACGTGGCCGCCCTCGGAGACGTGCGGCCCCTTGGGCGCGGCGGTCGTCAGGGTAACGGGGTGGGCCTGCTGGTGCTGGTGCAGGAAGGGCTGGGACGGCGCCGCCGCTTTGGCTTCGCCGCCCGTCTGCTCGCCGCCCCTCCGGCCCTCCTCCGGGTAAGACGGGGGCGGCTTCGGCTCCTCGCCGTCGGGGTCGGGGGCGTTCACCAGCACCGCCGGGCCCGAGGGGTCCTCGCCGCACGCCGGCGCTCGCTCCTCCTCCTCCGGCACCGGCCCGTACTCCACCGGCAGCGGCACGTTCACCACGTCGGGGTCCTGGAAAGGACGACGGTAATGCGGGCGTCGGAGCGACGCCGCCGGTGTTATTACACAGTTATTACACCGTTATACAGGTGTTATAAACACGGGCCGTCCGTGTGTAATTTTGACAGACTGGTATCACATCAGCGCTCATTATCGACCCGTGCCGGAGCCCTCGGTGCATCTGGCGCCCAGAATTAATTAGCAATTCAATTTGGCGGATGATTTCCAGCAACCCTCCCGCCCGCCGACCCGCGTTCTTATTGGATTCCTCCCGCAGACGCGGCGGGTCGGGCCCGATGGATTTGTTCACCGCGGACGAAAAGAACAAGAAAAAGACAAAAAAATAAGCGGGCAGTGGATTTTTAATCCTCCTCGCCGCTCACCTGCAGGCAGTAGTCGATTCTCTCCAGGATGGTGGAGAAGTTGGGCCGGTCCTCCGGTTGGTGCTGCCAGCATTGGGTCATGATGCGGTACCTGAAGGTGGAGCCGAGGGTCACGTGTGTGTGTGTGTGTGTGTGTGTGTGTGTGTGTGTGAATTAAGAAACAAAAACCTGGATTAAGGTAATCCCATCAGAAACGCCGTTCTGACTGTTATCTGGATCATTTATGCATCAACTTCAACAGAACTCCTTTCCGTTGGATCTCCTGGGATTAAATCTGTGTGTGTGTGTGTGTGTGTGTGTGTGTGTGTGTGCACTCACACAGGCCCGGGGCAGTTCTTGGGCGGGTCCATTCTACCCCCGTTGGTTACAAACTCCAGCACCTCCTGGTTGCTTCGGCTGGGATACGGCATGTAGCCCAGGGAGAAGATCTCCCACAGGAGGACGCCGAAGGACCTGAGATTAAAAAATCTGAGATTAATCCTGGATTTGAGAGATAATCTGAGAAAGATAAACGATCCGCCAGGGGGTGAAAGGTCAGAGGTCAAAGGGTCTCACCAGGTGTCCGTCTTGGAGGTGAAGATCCCCTCCATGAAGGCTTCGGGGGGCATCCACTTCACCGGCAGCATGGCGCGGCCGCCCTTCCTGTAGTAGCTGGCCCTACACACACACACACACACACACACACACACACACACACACACACACACACACACACACGGCATCAGATGCTGAGGAGGCCTTTCTCCCCCTTTCTGACTCCTTTATTCCTCACAAAAAAAAAAAAAAAAAAATCAAATCAAATCAAATAAACCGGAACAAAGTTTCGGTTGAAAAACCGTCATCTGTAACTGGCTGCGGGGTTGCTATGGCAACACACACCGACGGGGTAAAAGATAGAGGATCTGCGCTTGCAATTAATTCGGGGTTTGCTAGTGAGTTTGTGTGTGTGTGTGTGTGTGTGTGTGTGTGTGTGCTCGTGTGTCTGTGTGTGTGTGTGTGCTCGTCACGTCTGCAGCCTCCTTGCGTGCACTTGGGTACACGCCATGTTTTTTCGTGTTTTTTATTTTTATTTTTTATTTTTTTCTGCGTGATGCGTTCACGGGTTGCCGGTTCAAATCCCCGGCAGATTCACGGGGAAACTCTCTTTATCGCTTTTACTGGAAAGACACCGGCTGCGACGAAAAGGACAGTAATTACAGTGTAGTGACAGTGTAATAACAGTGTAGTGACAGTGTAATTACAGTGTAGTTACAGTGTAATTACAGTGAAATGCACGAGAGCGAGCTGATGGCGTGCGGCGGGTCGGGAAAAGATCATCCGATCACAATCGGTTAGAGATGGAGGGGATTGACGGACAGATATGAACAAATGTAGCCGTCTTGTGGACGACAGCCAATCAGGGGCGGTCGAGACCCCCTCTTAAGCCCCGCCCCCTCCGCCTTATTGATCCCGACCGGGAAGAGAAGCAGAACCTCTCAATTATGCAGCTTCCCGCTTCTTCGTGCTTTGTTTGACCCGACTTTAACCCCTCGGTTGCCGTGATACGCAGGTTTGGCGTTCTCGCCGCCGCGGGACGAACGTGGGCGGAGCTTAATGCCGGCCGCGTGTTGGCGGGCGATTTTATAATTACATGTGTCGGCGAGGAGAAGGTCGGCGGAAGAGCCGCTGCGTGAACTGTTGTGATTGGCAGATTAGACGAGGATGTGTGTGTGTGTGTGTGTGTGTGTGTGTGTGTGTGTGTGTGTTTGTGCTCCAATAAAAATGTATGTGATCTGAATATGAGATACGATCGCTGGTTCATCTGATCACGCCGCCTAAAGCTGCTAGCTTGCTAACATGCTAGCATGCCGAAGTAGTTGCAAGCGCCAATCAAGGAAGTAGAGTCGGAGCCGAACGACCAATCGGACGAGACTTGAGTCGGTTTTTGGACCCGGTGGGCGGAGCTTACCTGTAAATGTCCCTCGCCATCCCGAAGTCCCCGATCTTGGCGACGCGTCCCGGCCCCTTGCAGGTCAGCAGGCAGTTCCGAGCCGCGATGTCCCTGCGGCACAGAGGGGGGCGTTACTCGGACGGCGAGGCTCCGCCCACAAAAGATGGGGCGGCGGCGCCACGTGGGAGATTTCTGTGAGGAGCGAGGAAGGTGGCGCTTGTGTCCCGCACGCCGTGACATCACCGCACGCCGTGACATCACTGCACGCCGTCTTGGAACTGCACATGGAACTCCATTACTGCACGCCATCCTTCATTATTGCACGCCACCCTCTATCACTGCACGCCATCCTCCATTACTGGACGCCACCCTTCGTCACTGCACGCCATCCTCCATCATCACTGCATGCCATCCTCTATCACTGCACGCCACCCTTCATCACTGCACGCCATCCTCCATTACTGGACGCCACCCTTCGTCACTGCACGCCGTCCTCCATCACTGCACGCCACCCTTTGTCAGCGCACGCTGCCCGTCATACTGAACGCCATCTTTCATCACTGCACGGCGCCGTTGAAAAGCCCGTCAGCTCCGAGGTCGATAAATAACCAGAACTTAACATCAAACATAACAGCATGTGACGCAGCTCAGCCGGGATCATGGGTAAAAAAGCAGCGCTGTGTGTGTGTGTGTGTGTGTGTGTGTGTGTGTGTATGTGTGTGTGCGCATGTCCCCAGACAGCTGTGCATTGTTGTGCCGCCCCTGTATGGTGTTGTGCGAGGCTGAGAGACACAGCGAGGCCAGGCTCCGTCATGCCGCCCGCCGCCGTCGCCGCCCGCCGCCGCCGCCGCCGCCCGCCGCCACTTGACAGCTTCCTCTCTCTTCTCATTGGCTGTCGGCTCCAGTCTGATTCGCGGCGACGCCGTCGGACGGCCCGTCGACCGCTTATCAAACCGCGCAGCGGCTTTCCGGCTTCAGAAGAGGCTGGTCCGGGCAGAATTGTACTGTAGCATGACGACAAGCACACACACACACACACACACACACACACTCACACACACACTCACACTTTTCTCCGCCGCCACTAAATCCAAGTAGTCCTTGTTTAATGGCTCGGAAGAATTCATGCTAATGACTTGCCTTTGCCGGCAGTCGAGGGCCGGCTTTGAAACGCGACGGCCGGCGGCGAGCTCCACGGTCTTCGGGGAAGGACGTGGCGGCGTGGCATGCGCAGCCGCGGCGCCACTTGTTAAAACAACATTAACCTCCTTCGCGCTGCGGGTTTTATTTACAGTGAGTCGCGAGCGAGGCTCGAGGAACGAGCGGGGAGTCGACAACCTGCGCCGTTTGGAGTATTTTTACACCTGAGGAGGTATTAAAGTACCCGCCGGCTCTCCACGCAGCAGTTCTACACATGTGATTAGCGGGGGAACAAACGGCGGCGGCGCAGCTCAAGGAGGAGGCGGCGGATGCTTCTACGGCGGCGGGGTTCGCGCACAGCTCGTTAGCGACCAGAAATAAAGAAGTGGGGTGTCGCTGCGACTCGTTGGAGCAGGGCTGGTTTGTCATCGGACCTCCGGGATCAAGGCATGGGAAGGGGTGGGGGAGCGTGTGAGGGGTGGGGTGGGATCTGGGGGTTTGGGATGGGAGGGTACGGATGTGAAGTAGGCACTTGTTTTTGGCTTTCTGTGTCCAAATGGCTCCAAAGCATACGCCTAAATCACCCTTTGTAGGACAATAGGGTATTGGGGGGCAGGATGCCTGGTGGTGGAGTTGGCCAATGGGCAGGAAGTGGTCATTTTTTGGGGGTGGGGGAGTAGGAAGGCTGGGGAAGAGTAGAGCAAATGATAGGGTGTCACCGTGGTACATTGGACCAGGTCTGGGTTGTCACCTGCTAATGCCTCCAGTCAGGGTGTTTGGATGGGTCTGGGGCGGGGTGGAATAGAGTGAGGGTGTTTGGGGGGGCTGGGTTGGGGGTTTGGGGTCGCGGGTAGTTGGGGTGGTTCGGGCAACAGGGCATGCTGATGTGAAAGCGGGACTTGTTTAGGTCCCTCCCTGTCCAGATGTCCCAAAGAGGCTCCGAAGCATACTCTGAAGGAACCCTGGTTCAACCCGTTATTGTGAAGGGAAGGGGGGGGTCAGCAGGACAGGAAACCAGGTGAAGAGTGGACCAGTTTGGGGGGGGGGGAAGCCTGGAGAAGAGTATGCTAATGAGGGGGCGAATGATGGGCCGTCACATTGGAGGTCTGATTTGTCTTCCGGAAATACCTCTAGTCAGGGCATGCAAAGGGGGTCAGGGGTCGGGGTGGGGTTGATGTGGGGGTACAGGAAGTCGGGTTTGGGTGGGGGTTTGGGCTTGTGGGAGCACTCGGATGTGCAACGAGTACTTGTTCGCCTCCTTTGCTGTCCAGATGCCCTCAAGTGGCTCCAAAGCATACTCCCGAATCCCTGCAGGAACCCTACTGCTTACATGAACGGGGGTCCACCGGGGGGCTGCTTTCTCCTGGAATACAGACTCAGAACGAGGCGCCGGCTGCTCCATCTGCTGCCCTCCCGCCGAACCCACGGCTTGTCCTTCCCGATACCATGTGAGAAGGCGAGGAGCGTGCAGAAGCCGTATGTCACCCCCGCCGCTCCCCGGAGGGTTCAGCCGGAGAACCGGGGAACGTCCGGGCTTGCCGGGCGTTAACTCCCGCTCTGATTTGCACTCCCGCCCCCTCAGGTCACCGCAGGCCCACATCGGCCTTGTTTTCAAGTCCCGGCAAAGGGGACGTACCTGTGGATGAACTGATTCTCCTCCAGGTACTGGCAGCCCTTGGCGATGTCCCTGGCCACATTCAGGAGGTCCACCATGGTCAGGCTGGACGGCTGCTCCTACACAGACACGAGAACGACGGGCGTCCTTGAATGTACCAGGCGCTGCTTTGGAGGAACATGGGAATGAAGACGTTCTCCAGCCGTGGTCTCACCAGCCGGGGTCTGGTCTCCCTCAGGAAGGACTTCAGGTCTCCTCCGGTCATCAGCTCCAGGAGGATGAACCTGGGCATGGCGTGCAGACTGACGCCCACGCAGCGCACGATGTTCTGATGGCTGAACTTACTGCGGGGAGAAACAACAGCCGATGGTCAAGATGGAACTTCTCCCAGAGCGGCGGCACTCCTTCTTCTTCTCCTCACCTGATGATAAGCGCCTCCATGAGGAAGTCCAGCTCGTCCTGCTCGGAGCAAACCTCAGGAAGGGTCTGTAGGGGGGGGGCGGAACGAAGGTTTCTGACAAGCCAACACCTCCAGAACCTCCGAGAACCTGATCTACACTCGAGCCAGTTCTGGAACCAGACCAGATCCAGGTAGAGGAGAGGTTACCTTCACTGCCACCTGAAGTGGACTCGGTTCTCCGGGGATCCCAACGGCCAGACCTTCGTACACCTCGCCGAAGGCTCCGTGTCCAAGACCCCTGCAGGAGAACCCAAGGGATCACTGACTGTTCCTCACTCCAGGGAAGTCTCCTGCCTGCATGCGTGTGTGTGTGTGTGTGTGTGTGTGTGTTTGCAAGCTAGCTAGCTGTTTCCTCATTTGCTCTGTTCAGCACTTTAGATATGGAGACTGACGCGGCTCTGAGATGAAGATTAACAACCAGCCGCCGGACCTGTCGGCAGGCGGGCGGGAGACGGATGGCGGTCGGTGAAGGAGTGAACGGGTTTCAGATACCGGATTGGGTAATCTATTACAGGTACTGGATTGGGTAATCTATTACAAGTGAGTAACCGTGCAGGATTAATGGCTCAAGATGTAGCAACTTGGGAAAGCTCATAGTTAACGCTAGGCTAGCCGCCACACGGTGGACTCGTACCAATCCACGACGGCAACCTCACACCTTCTCCCGAGTTCCCGGATCTTCTCGCCAGACGTCCACCGTTGTTATTTCTTTATAAATATTAAAGTTATGACAGCATCACTCCAGCTATTAGCGTGTAACCGTTAGCGTTATTGGTTGTGGCGGGAAGTAGCATTTGTTGAGGGAACGTTGGGTTTCTGTAGATCATCTTCAAGTCTGGTCCAGACCTGCTCTATGTGGAAAGCATCATCAGAAGCTCCCCCCCCCCTCCCAGCCCAGCTCCTGCTTTCACCTGGTGAGGGAGATGTTTCGTCGCGGCACCTCCTTCAGGTCGTTGACGGACGCCGTCTTGCCGGCGAAGCAGTAGTTGGGGTTGTAGTCGGTCATGATGGTGGAGGCCCGCAGCTTGCTGAGCTTGCAGTCCGGACTCTGCAGCTCCAGCTGGATGGACTGAAGCTCGGTGTGTTTCCTCCTGTACACTGAGGCCGAGGTGGAGACAGAAGACCGACCCATTGAAAGGAACTGCTTTGGCTATGCATTGGTTTGTGCTATGATGTTAGCATCGCTAACCAATAGCGTGAATTCAATTCATCCCATAGGTGGACCTGTACCCTGTGTGTGTGTGTGTGTGTGAGTGTGTGAGCCTGATGGATGAGATGAGATGAGAACAACTTTATTCATCCCAAAAGAAATTGTTGTGCCAGAGTTTCAAGTTAAAAAAAAAACAAAACAGTAATAGATAATAATAGAAAGGAGGAAGAATAAGAAATATAATGAAATATGAATTGTCTTAACTGTTAGCAGTAACTACAAAGATTGAATTGAAGTTACTGGGCGAAACAGAGGCTCACTTCCTGTTTGGCGACCAAGAATGTGGAGCTACATGTGTGTGTGTGTGTGTGTGTGCGACTCTCCGAAAACACACATCCCAACCGTGCTTGTCCTTCAGGTGAAGCTCTGATGAATAAACCATGGTTTCCAGGAGGAGGAGGAGGAGGAGGGCGGGATGAAGGTGCGCCCGAGGCGAACCTCTCCTCCCAGAAGTGACCGAGAAAGTAAACCTGGAAAGCGAGGCGGAGGTTCGGATCTCCTTACTGATCATGACGCCGGACACGGCCAGCAGCAGCGCGGCGATGAGGGCGGAGGTGCCGACGGAGAGCCCGAGAGCCAGGTGGGACAGCGCCGGCTGCTGGGTCTGCTGGGGTCCGTCTGCAGGAGCGGGACAAACGGCGGTTAGCTTCGCCCGCGGCGGCGTTAGCATTCACCCCCCCCGACTTAATTAATGATGTGAAAGCGATGACACAACGGAGCGTTGCGGCGCGTGCCAATTCCTTTTGTGCGACGAGAGAAAGGCGGGGGGGCGGCGGCGGCGGCGGCGGCGGCGGGATCTCATTCCGCTTGTCAAAGCCGAGGAACAAATCTGTCCGGCGAGAGCCGCCATATTGAGACGGCGACCTTTCCTGACTGGGCGTCATAGAATTATCCGAGCGCTTGTCATTTACGAAGAATAGCTTTGCAAATCAGCGGGGCGAGGAGCCTCTTGAGGTCGTTACCGTGTTATTGAGATGGAAATAGACCCTCCCTCCCCTCCCCGTCGGCGTATTTCGATCCAAAAGATAAAGCGGTAATTCATTTCGGATCAACAAGAACATATTCGTTATTCCTCTACCATGACACAATATAATTGAGGCGACACCCCAAACCCTCAGAGATGGGCGGTGTTGTTCGGAGACAAATAGGGGAGGGGCTTTTTATGCCCCGCCCCCGATAAAGGGTTCAGATCCGACCCGAACTGACAAACATGCTAACGTGCTAACGTGCTAACCGAGGCAGAAATCGTCTCAATCGAATCGGTGGGTTAACTCGTCATCCGATAGGGTGCGATCAGGGGGTGAGGTAAGCCCCGCCCCCTCCACGATCCCTCACCGACGTCCCCGTCTAGCCCCGCCCACCTGTGGCGTTGACGCAGGACACGCCGCCCAGCGCCAGCCGGAGGTCGTTGTTGCAGTAACAGACGATCCTGTCGTCGACCTCCTGGCAATCGCCGCTCTCGCAGTGGCTGCAGTTCTGGACCGGGCTGATGATCACCTCGCCGTCGCCCTCGATGGCTGCACACACACACACACACACACACACACACACACACAGCAGTGAGCGGGGGTTTTGTATCATGACCCGGTCGCCATGGCGAGTGTTGGAATTTCAGAGCGAACTGGATCTCGTGTTTTTTTTTTTTTTTTTTTTTTTCTTCTGCAGCCAGTTGGAGGTGTTGATCTTCTCGGCGGCGAGATTCATTCCCTCGCCACTCATGCTTTCACGCCCCGCTTTCATGACACATCCCGTCAAGAGAAGAAGAGAACAAGGCAATTCACATTATACCCATTATCGCTCATTGTGTTGCCGTAGAAACAGTAACCGGGTGTTATAACAGTGTTATAACACTGTGTCAGAACTCCAGTCTCACAATTTTCCTCCAAACTGATAGAAGAAAGGAGACAACATTCATTTGTTGATCCTTTTATTCGTTCATCTGCTCATTCATTCATCTGTTCATTAATTCATCCATTAATTAGTTAATTAATTAATTCATTCCTTCATTCCTTCATCCTTTCATCCATTCATTCATTCATTCATTTATTCATTCACTCACCCTTTCCGTCCTTCCTTCCTTTCCTTCATTAATTAATTAATTCATTCATCAATTCATTCATTCATTGATCCTTTCATTCATTAATTCATTCATCCATCCATCCATTCATTCAGTCATTCATTTATTCATTCATTGATCATTTCATCCTTTCATTCATTGATCCTTTCATTCATTCATCTGTTCATCCTTTCATTCATTCATTCATTCATTCATCTGTTCATCCTTTCATTCATCAATCCATTCATTCATTCATTCATTCATCTATTCATTCATTCATTCATTCATTCATTCATCCATATATTCTTTCATTTGTTCATTCATCAATTCATTTATTCATCCATTCATCAATTTATGCAGTCATCAATTTTTTAATCCGCCCATTCATTCGTTCATCTGTTCATTAATTCAACCATTCCTAAAATGGCCCGCTCATCCACTCATTTGTTCATCGATCCATTTATTCAATTATTAATCCATTAATTCACCCCTTCATCTGTTCATCCAATTTTCAATTCATCCATTCATCCGTTCATAGAGAATCACCTTTGAGTGCATCAATGAATGGCTCCCCATCAGGTCCTCTGAAGGAGGTGCCGTCGTCGCCGTCTTGCCGCGGAGCATCAAGCAGCGACGTGTTCCCGCCTGCAGCACACACACACACACACACACACACACACACACTGCTGATTCACACATACTACTGCATCCAGTGCACAGGTGAGCACTGCAGGTGTGTGTGTGTGTGTGTATCACTGACCTCTGTATCCCCCTCCTCCACCGCCTGACATGCAGCCGCCGCCGCCGCCGCCGAAGCCGCCTCTGGTCTGCCAGAGCTTCTGGCAGGCCTGGCCTCCGCGGCCCCCCAGCACCAGGGGCCGGCCGCCCTGGCCGGCGGGAGCGCTGTCGTTCCAGCCGCCTCCTCCGCCTGCGCACAGAAGGTACACACTCATACTGAAAAATTGAGAAAACCGACGCGTTTCTGCATTTCAGGTCGCCGTGACGACCCGGGACACAAACAACCGCCATCTTGGATTGGCCGACCCGCGGAGGAGGAAGAGGAGCAGACAGCCTGTTACGGTGGAAATTGGCGCAGAGGTCAAAGGTCAAAGGATACACCCCCCCCCCCCCCCCCCGGCCAATCAGGACTCAGGCCATCTCTAGGCCCCGCCCCCAACCTGTCTCCACTAATTACAAAAACAGGTGGCTGGGGCTAAAACATGGCCACACACACGCGCACACACACACACACACACACACACACACACACACACACAGACATACCTGCGGCGTAGGATTTCCCGTTGACACCTGGCTGGTTGAGATCGTAGTCCGTCTGCTCCAACTGGGTCTCTGATTGGCTGCTGTAGCCCCGCCCGCCGCCGCCCGCCGCAATGATGAGGGGTGTGTACACGTCCTTTTCCACCTGGGGGGGGGGACAGGGTGATTGTCGTGGTCGCCCGACAGGTGGACACCGTCCAATCACAGCTGACGTACCTGGAATACATAGGTGGCGCCGCCTCCACCGCCGCCGCCACCGCCGCCGCCGTTCCCCTTGCTGGAGTTGAGCAGGGGGCCACTCTGCTCCATGCAGATCTTATTCAGAAACCCATTGGACTAGAACACACACACACACACACACACACACACACAGAAAGGATGAGTGTTTTGAAAGTGTGTTCGGCGGTCACTGATGATCGTTTCAGTACCGTAACCTTGGGGAGGTCACGAACCAATCAGGATGCCGCGTCTCAATTAGGGGCGGGACCTTGGCGGCTGTGATTGACAGGCCTTGGCGAGCGGGTTGGGGGGGGGATTGGGAACTTCTTCCTCGGCCGAACAGCAAGGAGGAGTGTGTGTGTGTGTGTGTGTGTGTGAAGATAACAAGAGCAGCAAGAGCAGGTATTTTCCCAGGATGGGGCCATGATTGCCTCCGGCGCTGTGTGTGTGTGTGTGTGTGTGTGTGTGTGTGTGCGGCTGAAATGACTTCCTGAGTGACCCTTCGGAGAGAATGGATGCCTCTCGCTGTCGCGCCAGCGGCACAAGATGGACCTTAAACAACTTGCTCCGTCTCCGGCGGGCAGTCGGACGCACATGGCGAGCTGCGGGTTGCGCAACAGCGCCCCCTACAGGCCTGGAGTGTCATTACAAACACCGGCTTGTTATTTCCAATCGGCAACTCGATCGGAAGATAATTTGATCGGGATAAAATATCTCTGGACTGATTTGGCGTTAATATTCATTCGTTCATCCGATTGGAGGCGGGGCTTAACCCGTCAATCACGTAGAGACGTCGTCCGTTCACACCGAAGGACGACTCGGGGTCGCCCGGCCGCCGCCGCATGAATCCATTTTGGAAAGTGGCGGTGCTTACGTTGGGGCAGGCGTCCTCCCCCTGCTGGCCCACCAGGATGTAGAGCAGCTGGCCCTTCCTCAGCAGGAAGTCCGCCGAGATGTAGACGCCGTGGGAGCGGCTCCTGTCCAGGACGCTGCGACCGCCGGCGGCGCCGTAGGCGGTGATCCTGCGGGCGAAGCGAGAAAAGCGTGATGAAGATGTGTGGGATGATGCATGTCACAAACACACACACACACACACACACTTCCTTCGCTGCAGCAGGAGACGCTGGTTTCCAAAGCTGCAGGTTTTCTTGCCAAGAAAAAAAGAAGAAAGTGACTAGATTGGTTTTTTCGGGTGCTGATGTTTCTCCTCCCTGGCCGTCGTGGCGTGGAACGCCTGGCGGCGGCGGCGGCGGCGGCCACCTCAGCCGTTCGCCTAATGACTTCTGGGAGATGCAGAGCGTGCGTTCATCTCTGTTGGCTCCGTTTTACCCGCTGAAAGAAAAAGGCGGCGTCCAGGAATCCGCAATTTTCGGTGTTTTCGCTGAAACAAAAGCGAACAAAGACCCCTGCCTGTGATTGGTCCATTGTTCCTTCGCTATTTTGAGGCTCCAGGGTTTTGGGGAGGCTTAGCGCCGCCAGCCACACGCGCACACGCGCACACACTAAATCCAACTAAACGCTGACGTTCAGTTTTTCGCTTGAGCTTCTGAAAGTCTTTGCACAGCGCCGGCCCTTGAGCAAGGCAGCAGATGTGAAAGGGGGAGAAGATCCTTGTAGGTGTTTTTGAGTTTAAACGTTCTTCCCCAAAACATGCACGATCGTGCATTCATTCATTATCTTGCGGTCGGGGTCGTTGGGGGCGGAGCCTATCCCAGCTGCGGCCAATCCCAGGACCACATATGGAGACAAGCGCACCCTCCCATTCATTTCACGGGGAGAACCCAGCCAGGGACCTTCTGAGCTCCACGCCGTGATGGCGGCCCGATAATTAGCAATTAGCCTAAAGAGTAAATAAAAACAGTCTTTGGAGACGTGATCTCTGCAGTGTTTGCCGAGCCACTTCCTGAGAGGTAGATGTTCTAACATCAGGGAGTGCAGAGCAAACAGCGGCCCGCCGCCGCCGCCGCCGCCGCCGCCGCCACGCTCCTGCTTTGTTTGCTCGCTTTAAGGCCGCTGGTGTTAAACCTGCAGCTTATTGCATAATCAGCCCGCGAGCCGTCCTGAGCGGCCGCATCTGGTCAGGCTCCACCGAAATAGGGATTAGGGGCCCTGAACGCCACTCAAATCCACAGAGAGGTACTTAAATACATTCATTCCACGTTCGTGAGAGGGGGCGGAGTCACAGCTGACATCACACTGAGGGGCGGGGCTTAGCTGTCAATCATCCAACCGTTCACTGTCTCAGGAGGAAGATGGAGAGAACCCAGGAAGGCTGGAGAACATCTCGAGAACATAGAGTGAAGCGAACAAGGAGAACGTTTGTAGGTAGAACCGGGTCGGTTCTGCTGACCTGTAGGTTCCGGTTTCGGGGACCCTCCACATCTGGACGCCCCTGAAGGCCCCCTGGGTTCCCACGGTGACGTTTACGTTGCTGTTCCTGTAGGAGTTGTAGCACTGGGTGGGCGAGGGACCTTCGGGTCCGACGGCGCCGCAGGTGTGGAAGATCCATCTGGTGGCTGCGGAGAAGAAGAACATTCCCGCTGAGTTCCTCGGTTGAAGAGAGCCGCCGGTGACGGACACACCTCCTCTCCCGGGTTCCCCGTAATCCCGCGTGTCGCCGCTAATTGGAACCCTCGGCGTAATTAGCATGAGATTAGCCTTGTCAGATGGACGCGGAGCGCCGGCGGTTTAGCAAACACCAAACTCACACTACTTATGTCCCGTTTTTCCAACGGCAGATAAAGTCATTATCGGCATTAAGTGGCCTCCGAGTTGCCGCGGCGACCGTCAGGCAATTACCGTCCCCGTAATTGTTTCCTCCTACAGATGGCGGGCTGATGAGGTCGCTAGGATGCGATGCGAGCGGAGGAGATAGCGGACTGAAATAGCGGTTTTGCGCGTGCGTAGCGTAGCATAGCGCTCTAGGTCCGACCAATCGGAGCACAGCGTGGCGGACATGTTGGAAAAGACAGGAAGTTATTCTCATAACAATAACAACTATTCTTCCAAACTGCACACATGGTTACAGGAGGGGGCGGGGCTTAACCTGAATGGGTCAGCTGTCAATCATCACCCTCTCATTCACACTGATGGACAGTTTGCGGTCGCTGATCGTCTCCAGGCTGGAGAACATGGAAGGAACCCAAACAGATCATGGAGATCCCAGTGAAACCCTCCTGGCGCGTGTTCGTATCCGTCGACCAGCCGGTTTATTGACCAATCAGACGATATCACTTCTTCTCGGATCGATGGAATGTAAAGATTTCCTTTACAACCTTCTGGTGTCGCCTGGAGGGAGAAGGAACTCGTCCATAACGCTGGACTTCCAGAACTCTCAGGTTTTTTCACGTTTGAATGAATGAGTGAATGTTTGTACGCCAGAACGCCCAACGTCAACAATCCGCGTTCGATCCGATGAGATTACGAATCCCGAGTTTGTCCTCCCGTCGGCGGGTCCGACCTTTCATGATGGTTCGGAGATGAAGGACAGGAGCGCCTCTTCGGAGTCTGTTAAAACGATATTATCAGGAACGCGGTAAAAACACCGGCCGCAGTCCGCGAGAGATTCGCGGTACAATCGAGCTGCTTCTGAAAAAGAAAAAAAAAAAAAAAAAAAAAAAGAAACGTCGCGACGTGAGGGGAATGCAGACCCGTCTGGCTCCGGTCCAGCTCCGGTAAACTGATCCCTGCAGTCGCTGTTTTCAACAACAAACACGGAGATGATACAGCCTGGAGACGCCGTCCGGCGGAACAACCGCCGTTGGCTGGTATCCCGTCAGGAATTCACGAGGCGCAAAAAGCAACGTGCTACGGGACGCCATCTTCATCACTTCCTGCTTCAACCGGAGCGGTACTTGGTATTCAGACTGCGCTTGTACTACACATACTACTCGTACTACTTGCATACCGCCTGCAAGTATTGTGTAAGTTTCGGTGCAAAGACAGTGAGATAAATCAATGGCGACCTTGTGCTGGTGCTCGACACAACCGTGATGGATTATAGTTGGAAAAGAAAACATACACACACACACACACACACACACAATGGAAAATAGTGTTGATGTTGTCATCATTAGCCTAAAGATGTATTTTTAGCTTGTCGGCATTAACCTGCAGCTCTCTGTTAGCTTGTAACCTGTTAGCTTGTCATAGTTAGCCTGGAGGTGTGTCATTCATTTGTCTTCATTAGCCTTTGGTGTATTGTTAGCTTATCATCATTAGCCTACGGGTGTATTGTTAGCTTGTCTTTGTTAGCCTTTAGGTATATTGTTAGCTGATCGTCATTAGCCTACAGGTGTATTGTTAGATTTTCTTCATTAGCCTTTCGCTATATTGTTAGCTTGTCATCAGTAGATCAAAAGTGCCTTGCTAGCTTGCCTTAAGGTGTGTTATTTGCTTGCTATCATTTGCCTGGAGATGTAGTTCTAGCTCGATATTGTTAGTGTGATGGTGTATTGCTAGCTTGTCTTCATTAGCCTTTCGGAATATTGTTAGCTTATTGTTATTAGCTTACAGGTGTATTGTTAGCTCATCTTCATTTGCCTCTTGGTTTATTGTTAGCTTATCGTTATCAGCCTACAGGTGTATTGTTAGCTCAACTTCATTTGCCTTTCGGTATATTGTTAGCTTGTCATCAGTGATCAAAGGTGCCTTGTTAGCTTGCTTGAAGGTGTACTTATGGCTTGTCGTTATTAGCGTAGCGTATCGTAAACCCGCCCAAAACTGCACCCTTTACCTCCTTGGGAAAACAGTGGCGTCAATTTAGCATGTTTACCAGCCTCGCTGGGAGCACGAGGAGGCGCCTTGTCTCGTCACCGATGCTGGTAATCATGCTAAATTGACACTCGGGACATTTTTCAGAAAAATGCGAGCGCCCGACGCTGCATCTTGACTAATCAGTGATTTGATTTCAGCGCTAAAGCCCCGCGGCGGCGGCGGCGGCGGCGGTGGCGGCGGCGGTGGCAGCGGCGTTTGCTGCAACGTCAACGGTCCAAAATGACTTTTAGCATCAGGATTGAGCTTCATCCTGTTTTTCAGCCGGGTTTATTTGAAACATCCCGGGATTTCTGGTCGAAACCGGACCGATCGCAGGCCTGGTTTGGCCTCGTCGGAGGACGACCTCGGCTTCTGATTTGGGGCCGAAATGAAGGACAAACAAGGAAAAAAAAAAAAAAAAGGAGTGTGTCGAGAAGCTGCGTTCCCACCTCCCTCCTTCCTTCGTAGCAGAGCACAATTAGCATGCGCCGTCCTGATCTGGTGACGCCCCCACAGAACCCACCCCCCCCCCCCCGGCCCGTCGGCCATTACAGAGATGGATGGAGACTGGCATGTCCGGCCTGGACCTGAATGCTAAGCGCTAAAGCTCACGCGGCGCCCGAGTCCAATTAAGCGTCGGAGCCTGATTTGCGTGTCAGCCTCATATCTGTCTCAGTGACTGATGCCCCCCCAAGCCCCCCCCCCCCCCCCCCCCCCCCCCCCCCCCCCCCCCCCCCCACGCAAATACCCACGGTAGCAACCGGTGGGGGGGCGGAGGGGGTGTTTATGAAGAAGTAAACAACAAAGCTAGAGCTCACATCTCGCGCTGCGCAGCTAATTAGCAGGCATTTAATGGCCAAAACTCATTTTCCATGCGGGGCGTTTGGGGACTGTCTGCCGCTCCCGGGAGCCAATCAGATCCCGCCGTCCCTCGGCGGATCCCGGCGCCTCTCATTCGGTGCCAGCTCGCCGACGGTACCGAAGGATCCCGGGAGCACTTTGTTTCCCAGGCCTGACGTGGAACACCTGAGCGAGGAACGTTAGCCAAGGATGCTAACGGCAAACAGACGCTCAACCGAAACCCGAAGAGATGGGAAGGAAAGGCGGGGGCACTGGTTCAGAGGGGAGGAGACGAGGAAGGAAGGAGGGAGGAGACGAGGAAGAAGGGAGGAGGAGAGGAGGAAGGAAGGAGGGAAGGAAATGAGGGGAGGCAACAAGGGAGGAAGGAGGGAAGGAAACATGGAAGGAAAGAGGGGAGGAGACAAGGAAGGAAGGGGGAAGGAAACATGGGGGAAGGCGGGGGGGGAGGAAGGAAGGAGGGAGGAGATGATGAAGGAAGGAGGGGAGGAAACAAGGAGGGAAAACGGGAGGAGATGAGGAAGGTAGTAGGGAGGAGACAGAAAAGAAGGAAGGATGAGAGGATGAAGGAAGGAGGGAAGGAAATGAGGGGAGGCAACAAGGAAGGAAGGAGGGAAGGAAACATGGGGGAAGGAGGGAGGAGAAGAGGAAGGTAGTAGGAAGGAGACAGAAAGAATGGAAGGAAGAGAGGATGAAGGAAGGAGTGAAGGAAAGGAGGGGAGGCAACAAGGAAGGAAGGAGGGAAGGAAACATGGAAGGAAAGAGGGGAGGAGACAAGGAAGGAAGGGGGAAGGAAACATGGGGGAAGGAGGGAGGAAATGAGGAAGGAAGGAGGAGTGCACTGATCCCGAGGGGAAGAGACGAGGGAGAAAACGAGGAGGGAGGTGATGAGAAGGGAAGGAGGGGAAACGAGGAGGAAAGGAAAGGAGGAAAGAGGAAAGGAAAGGAAGGAAGGAAGGAGGGAAGGAAAGGGGGGAGGCAACAATGACGGAAGGAGGAAAGGAAACATGGAAGGAAACATGGGAGGAGACAATGAAGGAAGGGGGAAGGAAACTACTATGGAAGGTGGGGGGGTGAGGAAGGAAGGAGGGAGGAAACAAGGAAGGAAGGAGGGAAGGAAACAAGGGAGGAGATGAGGAAAGAAGGAAGGGAGGCTGTGATGAAGGGAAGAAGGGCAGATGGAAGGAGACAAAAAAGGAAAAAGGGCAGGAGTCGAAGATAGAAGGAAGGAAGGGAGGAAGGAGACCAGAAGGGAAGGAGTCGAGGAGACAATGGAGGAAGGAGGGGAGGAAAATCTCAACCAATGGAAGCCCAGGAAGCGTGAAGGGTGGCGGCGATTCTTGCAGTACTTTTTCAAAGTAACAATACTTCATTGGAAGTAAAGTCCCCAGGCTGGACCTCCATAGTAACACCATCATTACCTGCCGGGTTGAGTTATAACCTTATTATAACACACTGTCCTTCAGAGGGTTTTCATGTCTCAGCCCAAGACTGAAGACATCGCTTCTTCTTCTTCTTCTTCTTCTTCTTCTTCTTCTTCCCTTAACCGCTTTAAAATGGAGGGCAGGCCTCTCACCGCCGCCGCCAAATTGATTGGCCGGGGCGCCGCTGCTGTGCAAGGCGGCGATAAAAGCCCTTCACGCCGCCCGGGATTGAAAATAAGATCCAGATGAATGCGATTAGGATCCGGAGGGGGGGGGAAGGTGGAGGTGCCGGGTGGAGGTCCAGGCTTCTCATCTCCTGATCTGAACACGTCCGAACACGAGGAACCGACGAGCAACAAGGACCTGACGCGAGGGGCTTCCTTGGAAACGGGATTATCCGACGCTTCCGCGCCGACGCTTGATGTTATTAGCCTGCAGGTGTATCGTAAACTTATTGGCAGTAGCCCGCGGCTCTAATCCTAGCTTTTCAGCATTAGCCTGCAGGATTATTGATAGCTTGTTTTTCTGAGCTTCAGTTGTCTTCAGGTGTTTTGTTGAATTGTTGTCTTTAGCTTGAATGAGTATTCTTAGCTTGCAATCATTAGCCTACAACTGTATCGACAGCTTATCATCATTAGCCTACAGGTGTACTTAAAGCTCGTCGTTGTTAGCCAATGGCTCTACTGTTAGCTTGAAATTATCAGCTTGACTGTATATTGTTAGCCTTCATCATTTTCCTGCTAGTGAATTGGTAGCTTGTCATCATTAGCCTGCAGGTGTATAATTAGCTTGTCGTCATTAGCCTGCAGGTGTATTGATAATTTGTTGTCGTCATTAGCTTCCAAGTGTATAGTAAGCTTGTCGTTGTGAGCTTTTAGGTATATTGTTAGCTTTTTGTTATTAGCCTGCATGTATACTGATGGTTTGTCATCATTAGCCTGCAGGCGTATGGTTAGCTTGTTGTTGTTAGCCTGCAGGTGTATATCTAGCTTGTCATCATTAGCTTGAAGGTGCATTGCTAGCCTGTTGGCATTAGCCAGCAGGCGTATTGATAGTTTGTCATCATGAGCTTTTAGATATATTTTTAGCTTGTTGTTATTAGCCTGCATGTATACTGATGGTTTGTCATAGTTAGCCCGCAGGTGATAGTCAACTTGTTGTCATTAACCTGCCGGTGTATAGTTAGCTTGTCATCATTAGCCTGCATGTGCATCGCTAGCTTGTCGTCATTAGCCCGCAGCTGTATTGATGGTTTGTGAAAGTTAGCTTTAAGGTATATAGTTAGCTTGTCGTCATTAGCCCGCAGGTGTATTGATAGTTTGTCATCACTAGCTCTGAGATATATTGTTAGCTTGTTGTTATTAGCCTGCATGTATACGGATGGTTTGGCCTGCAGGTGACAGTCAGCTTGTCATCCTTAGCTTGAAGGTGCATTGCTAGCTTGTCAGCATTAGCTTTCGTTCCGGGTACCAGGATGTTGAAAGTTGCCGGTGCGAGCTCAGACTCACAGAGGTCGGGTTTCGGGGAGGTGATGGGGGGGCTCCCGGTGGTCGGCGGCGTGGGCCCGACCGGCGGCCTCAGCGGGCTGCTGGCCACGGGCGGGAACTCACCATTTGCTGCAAAAAAAAAAGAAAAAAAAAAATGTTTTAAGATTAATTTTAAAATTGGGCAGGAACCCAACACAGGGACGCGACGTGCGTGAGCGGGACCCAGCTGGCGTGGAGCCGTTCGGACCCCACATTTATGAGAATATTTCGGGACAACTTGAAATTAATCTAATTTGCGTTTCACTTGAAACCAGCCTTTTGATGCTCTGTGTGGCTCCTTTCATGCAGGATGATTAAAGGTGAAATGCGGCGGCGGTTCGGTGGAGAGAAGTGTGTGTGTGTGTGTGTGTGTGGGGGGGGGGGGGGAGGGATTCGCTTGAAGGAATTTTGTAATTTTGGCTTCTGAGCTTAAAAAGCAAGCGGCGAGGTGGGGGATGGGGGCGGGGGTGGAGAAAGAAAAAAAATCTCACCGAAAAATCAATAACCCATTCACCGGCAGCCGTAATCCTCTGATAAATATGACCATCTGAGCGCGTGCGGCGTGCGGCGAGGGTGGGGTGTGAACGCGCAGTGGGTCAAACGCCACAACGGGCTTGGTCGCAGTGGTAAGGGGTGTAAACACCCGTCGTCGGACTTTATAATCCCCCCGCCCCCCCCCCCCCCCCCCGGCAAGATGGCGGAGCGGCCATTCTTATTCCGCCGGCGTCGGCGTGGCGACGGTGCATTGGTATGCTGCTGCGGCGGGTGGCTCAGCGGGTCCAGCAGCAGACCAGCGTGAACCAAAGGGCACGGCGGCAGCCGGCGTGGCTGTCACTGTTCATTAGCAAGCCGCCGCTAGCTACCTGGAGCCCAACGGCAGCTGCCCCAAGGGGGCAGTGGGGGGGAGGGGATGGGGCAACTTGTTAACACCCGGCCATGGAGCTCAAAACATCTCCAGACTGCGGCAGCTCTGAGAAAACACACCGAGCGTTCATATTAACAGCCTCGGTGGCGTGATGTGAGTTACAAGCTAGCTTTTAATAAAAAAAAAAAAAAAAAAAAAAAAGAAAAAAAAAATGCAGTGTGTGTGTGTGTGTGTGTGTGTGTGTGTGTGTGTGTGTGTGTGCCGCCCCCCCCAAGACTATTGATTTCTAACCTGTTAATATGAAAGCGATTAGCATGCACGCAAGCCGCCGCTACCACGTGCGCATAAAACCGTGCAATTTAGAGCGGGCGAAAACAATATCCGCGGGATCACGTTCCAACAAAGTGCTTCTAATTAGACCCATACATCAACCACACACACACACACACACACTTCCAGCCGCACCCCCTGCAGGTGAAGGTGATCGCCATTAACGCAAATACATCTCAGTGCCGGGCAAACGGCAAACAGTTTGAATTAGAACCGACGATTAGACCTCTATTACACGTGTACGACACTGTTATTACTCAGCTATAAGCGAGCGCCGCCGTCTGCAATGGCTATTACAGCTTTACGCACCCTTTCGCCGCCGCCGCTATTGCACAGTTAGTCACTGTTAACGATTGAAGGTTTTACGTCGTTAACAAAGCACACGTGTGTGTGTGTGTGTGTGTGGAAATATATGTCAACACACACACACACACACACACAAGTAAATACGTGGAGACCCTAACACCACCTGGAGGAGAGACGATCCCCAGAGGAACTCTGATGCAAATGGATTAAAATTGTCTCAAATGAAGCCCCCTAACCAATTGGTTGCCGTGGATACGGAGCAGAGGGGACCATTTCCTGTCTACGAGTCCTTCTATCAGGTTCTCCGAATGGCCGCCGTTGAAATTAAGAATTTTTTAAATCTGGATGAGAGGATGAAGAGTCATGGTTCCTCCGGTCAATCAAACACTTTTCCAGTTGACTCCCTGCTGTATGTGTGTGTGTGTGTGTGTGTGTGTGTGTGTGTGTGTGTGTGTGTGTGTACTCACAGGCCAAGAAACAGGACATGCTGAGCGAGAAGTTGCTGATCTGGACGGTGGATCCGGTACCGGGTCCGTCGTCGGCGCTGAACTGGAGCCAGAACCTGCAGAGGAGGAGGAACCCGAGGTTCTCCGATGAAGACACCCGGAACCTTCCGCCTCCCCAAATCCCAAAGACCCCTTTGGGATTTGGGGAGGCGGAACGTCCAACATCTAACGGTCGGGTTCTAAAGCAGAGAACCACCAGGTGAACCCGGGTTCCCTCACATTGAGTTCTGAGAAGGAGGCGCCGCGGCAACCAGGGGAGGAGGAGGGGTCGCCATGGAAACGTGGATGTTTGTTCTGCCATTAGTTACTCCTTTCTTTGAGTGATTGGAGGGAGTGAAAGAGTGACAGGATGAAAGGGTGTAGGGATGAAAGGGTGAGAGAAGATGAAAGGGGATGAAAGGGTGACAAAAATGAAAGGGGATGAAAGGGTGAGAGAAGATGAGAGGGGATGAAAGGATGAGAGAATATGAAGGGGGATGAAAGGGTGAGGGATGAGAGATGGGGAGTGAGAGTGAGAGGGTGAAGAGATTAAAGGGTGAGGGGGTGAGAGATGGGAGGGTGAAGGATGAGAGGGGTGAGAAGGTGAAGGGATGAAAGGTTGAGACGGGATGAAAGATGGGAGTGTGAGAGGGGATGAGAGGGGGGAAAGGGGGGTGAAAGTGCGATTGGATGAAAGGGTGAGGGGATGATAGGGTAAGAGGAGATGAAAGGGGATGAAAGGGTGAGCGTCTGAGGTGTAGGTGGGTGAGAGAGTGAAAGGGTGAAGGGATGGAGGGGTGAGACAGGATGAAAGATGGGAGGGTGAGAGGGTTAGAGCGGGTGAGGGGATGAAAGGGTGAGAGAACACGAAACGAGATGAAAGGGTGATGGATGAGCGATGAGAAGGTGAGAGTGAGAAGGGTGAGACAGTGAAGGGATGAAAGAGTGAGAGGGGATGAATGGGAGGGTGAGAGGGTGAGGGAGGAGGAGGTAAATGTGGGGCGTCTGGCGGAGCATGGATTCCTATCAGAGTGAAAGTGGAACAAAAGGCGGACCTGGATTTATTTATTTATGTGTGTGTGTGTGTGTGTGTGTTTATGTGTATGTGAAGGGCGTGCACGTGGGCTCCTTGGGACGTGCACGCCCCCATGGGATTCATTAACTCCGAGGCAAGAATTAAGATGAAAGCAGAAGGAAAAAAGAGGGTAAACGCTGCAGATCTGTGTGTGTGTGTGTGTGTGTGCATGTGTGTGTGTGGTTCTTACCAGTCTGCCAGCCCGTACAGGGGGAGCGTGACCAGACCCCAGGCACGATCCGGCGGTACCGGTTCATTGGTGGAGCGCCACAGACGGCGGCGCCCGCCGGGGCCGGTGGCGTTCTCCACCATCCACAGGGACAAACCCCCCCGCTGGGGAACCCCGGGACACGTCCAGAACCGAACCTGCGGGGGGGCAGAAACAAGGTCAAGGTCCGGGTCAAGGTCAAACGCAGCGAACCGGGAACCTCGCTGCCGCCGCAGATGCTAGATTAGATCTTCTGAGGAGGTCCGGTCCAGGAAGCCCCTCCGGACCGCTGGTTGCCGGGCAACACATGAAAGCGGAGCTCACATCCCAGAATAATGTCCAGGGGTGGACAGGCTGGACGAGGGGGAGCTAATCTGGAATCATGGCGAGTCTCTGGCCGTTCGCCACGCCGCTGCAAGGCGGTGTTGGTACAACGCTGCCCCCCGCTGGCCAACTCCGGTATTACACCTCCACGGATTAGCGACCTTCAAAAAGTGGACCTTCAAAGAGTGTTTTGATTCGGGGAAATGAAGGAGTGACATTATTGTCACCAGCCTGAAGTAGTTTTGTTAGCTTAGAGGTTTTAGCCAGCAGCTCTGTTTTTAGCTTGTTGTCTTTAGCCTGCTGGTGTTTTGGTAGCTTGTTGTCATTAGCCTTTATAGCCTTTATAGCCTTTAGTGTTTATTGTTAGCTTGTCATCATTTGCCTGAAGGTACAGAGTTGGCAAATTATCATTAGCCTACGGGTCTGGTGTTAGCTTGTCATTGTTATCCTGAAGATGAATCGTGGGCTTGTCACCGTTAGCCTTTAAGTATGTCGTAAGCCGGTTGTCATTAGCCTGAAGGTGTACTGAAGGTGTATTGTTGGCCTGTAACTGTAAGGCTGAAGATGTCCTTTTAGCTTGTAACCATTAGCCCGAGGGTTTTATAGTTAGCTTGTTATCATTAGCCTACAGGTGTATTGTTAATTTGTCATCACCGGCCTAGAGGTACATTGTTTTCTTGTCACTGTTAGCCGGAAGGCATATTTTTTGCTTGTCATCATTTGGCTTTCAGTATATTGTTAGCTTGTTGTAATTAGCCTACAGGTTTTTTGTTAGCATGCCTTCATTAGCCTGACAGTGCATTGTTAGCTTGTCTTCATTAGCCTGAATGTGTATTGTTAGCTTGTAATTGTAAGGCTGAAGATCTGCTTTTAGCTTGTAGTAATTAGCCTGAAGGCGTATTGTTAGCTTGTCACCGTTAGCTTGAAGGTATATTGTTTACTTGCCATTGTTAGCTTGAAGGTATATTTTTATGCTTGTCATCTTTAGCGTGTCTTCATTAGCCTGACGTGCATTGCTAGCATGTCTTTAATAGCCTAAATTCGTATTGTTAGCTTGTAATTGTAAGGCCGGAGACGTACTTTTAGCTTGTCGTCATTAGCCTTAAGGTGTATTGATAGCTTGTTACTGTTAGCTTGAAGGTATATTTTTAGCTTGTCATGTTAGCCTGAGGGTATACTGTACACCTGTCATTGTTTGCCTTTCAGTATATTGTTACTTGTTGTCATTAGCCTACAGGTGAATTGTTAGCTATTATTGTTAGCTTGTCATTTATGGCCTTTGGGTATGTTGCTTTTATTGATTAGCCTATAAAACCTCTGCAAGTCTGAAACGGAAAATCCGCACGGCGGCAGGAAGTGACCCTTCCAGCAAAGCGACGACTCTTCTAGAGCATCCTGGGAGCTCACCGTGCACGGGGAGTTCCTCAACGGGGGCGGGAACAGCGGGCTCCTGAGAGCCGCCGCGCCCCGCTGACCTTTGGGCTCACCGGCGAACGCCATCCCTACAACGCAAACACAAACGGCGGCTCGTCATCCTACGTCCTAATGAATGGGAGGTGATTTAAGGACATTTGAAGCCGTGCAAACAGGAAGTGTGACCCGGGTGTCACCTGACGGCGTGCAGCTCTTCCTGCCGGGCCTGCTTGGCATCTGGGGTCGCCTCCAGGGGGCGCCGCGCCCCGTCACCCACTGCCAGCTGCACTCGCCGTCCTCAAAGGAGCAGTAACTGCCATTCAGGAAGCTTCCTGGGGGGGGGAAATCACAGGACTCAGCATGTGTGTGTGTGTGTAATAAATGTCAGCTGACCACAACACACACACACACTGGACTGCTAGCATAAAAAAAAAAAAAAAAAGGCCGCCACAGTAACGACAGTGTAATAACACAGTATTAACCTCCGGTGGCGCTCAGATCAATCGAGAGGTGGGGGGGGGGGGGGGGCAGTTGACGTCCATAATCCTGTAACCATAGCAACCCCCGTTTCCTGCAGACGTTGCGTAAAACTTCCTGGAAAACCAGCGTGACCTTCCCGGACACAGACAAAGGGACGATTGAGCGTCCGCCGTCGGACGTAAGCCCGGCGTTCTCTGGCTGGACGGCACGTGTCCTCACTTCCTGTCCGTGCACGTCATCGCTAATCACATCAGTTATCCCTTCTTCTCCTGCCCTCATTGCATTAGCACGCTCGGTCCAACTAGCGGTGATCACAGTTCATGCGTTTCCCTCATGGTAAGCTAAATGCTAATGTTTTGTTGCTGAATGCTACAAAATAAAGGGTTTTTTTTCTTCTTCTTTTTCGTATTCTTCTCTTCCTAGTTTCAGTTTGACTCGCTGGACAGGCTATTACAGCGGCCCCTTAAGATACCAATCCCTTTATATATGAATTTTTAAGATAAGAAGCGCGATTGGAGCAAATGCTATCCTTGAAATAGGAAAATGATACGAATACGAGAGCGAGAAAATCAGAAATTCGAAGTACGCGCCGGGCGAAGTCACGCGACTCGAATACGCTTCATGGCGCCGCTCTCACCTTGAAAAACGCCTCGCAGTTTCCAGCGTCCTCGGCCACTTTGTCCAGATAGTTTGCACAGTTCCTATATCTCCCTTGCTTTTTTATATCTTTATATAATTCATATCTTTGTGTTTATTTTATGAATAATCATCACGGGCCCAAAGAAAGCCAAGTTTACAATAACCATGATTTTTCATTTTTATGCCCCTTACATTATTAATACCCTTCTTTTTCAGGGTTTTTCTAGATTAATATCCTTATTTTGTGAGTTTGGGAATTGAATGATTTGTTTTCTGTTATTTTGAATTGGGAAAATTCATTGAAGATATGTAAAAAAAAAATCGACATACGAACCCACGTCTGGAAGAAATTAAATTCTTACTTTAAGGGTATTATTATAGGCATTAATGACGCACTTCATTTGTATTAAAGTGTTATTACAGTGGTATTACATTGTATTAGCCCGGTGTCAAGGTGTTATTACAGAGGTATTCCAGAAGTAGATTTGATCAGTTCCAGTTTAACTGTCTCTTTCCGGGGTTTTTCAGGGATATCTTCAATTTCAAAGAGCTATTTATTAAGCTCTTTTTAAAATAGAGAAGGACATTAGCAGTGATCGTCTCACCCGAACAATTCCGGCGCGTGTCTAAAGCGCTTCATCTTCATTTTTCACGTCACGGACGTTTTCATATTTTTAATTCCTTTTTCCCGACATTCCGATCGGCGTCTCCTCGACCGGCCCTGAACCTCCTCAGATGCTCTTTTTCAAAGGAGACAAAGTCGAACACGAAAAACCAGCCTCTGATTTTCAGCCCTGAAACGAATTGAAAGGAAAGCGGGGATATATTTTTGTTTCCGTGCTCCGTCCCGCCGCCGCCGCCGCCGCCGCCGCCTCTGAGGTCGGCCTGTGATCAACTTTTCTTTTTCCTCCCGGCGCTCTG
The DNA here is from genome assembly GCF_037954325.1 of Fistularia commersonii. Taxonomy (NCBI): domain Eukaryota; kingdom Metazoa; phylum Chordata; class Actinopteri; order Syngnathiformes; family Fistulariidae; genus Fistularia; species Fistularia commersonii. Next base: position 3,403,986 of record NC_141291.1, on the reverse strand, counting down.
ATTCGAGCGATGAGAAGCGTCCCCGCGGGGCGTTCAAAGACGGGGGGAGGAGGCGGAGGCGGGAGTCTCGCAGATTATGGCTTTGGATTCTCACCGGCAGCCACCTCTGATCTGAGTGGCGTTCCTGTGCTGTTAGCGCGCCGTTAGCATGCCATTAGCGTGCCATTAGCGTGTGGTTCGCGTGTTATTCGCGCGTCGTTCGGGACGCGTTCTCGCGTTTGTGCGTCATTCGTATGTTCGGGTGTTGTTAGTGTGTCACTCGCGTTGCGTTGGTGTGTCGGTTGCTGCGCTGTTTGTGTGTCATTGTGGCGTTCAAGTGCCTCCAGTGCGACCTTGGTGTCGCATTGGTGTGTCATTTGTGATGTGTTGGTGTGTGTCCAGGGTGCGTTTGTGTGTCATTAGTATTTCATTCATGTTGTGTTTGTGTGTCATTGTGTTGCATTCATGTGTCTTAGTGTTGCATTGGTGTGTTATTGTGTTGTATTGGTGTGTTATTGTGTTGTGTCTGTGTCTTAGTGTTGCATTTGTGTGTTATTGTGTTGTATTGGTGTGTTATTGTGTTGTATGGGTGTGTTATTGTGTTGTGTCTGTGTCTTAGTGTTGCAATTGTGTGTGTTAGTGTTGCGTTGGTGTGTCTTTGTGTGGCATTTGTGTGTCATTGTTTTGCATTTGTGTGTCATTGTGTGGCATTTGTGTGTCTTAGTGTTGTGTTGGTGTGTCTTGTGTTGCATTTGTGTATCTTAGTGTTGCGTTGGTGTGTCATTGTGTTGCGTTGGTGTGTCTTAGTGTTGCATTTGTGTGTCTAAGTGTTACGTTGGTGTGTCTTGTGTTGCATTAGTGTGTCACTGTGTGGCATTTGTGTGTCATTGTTTTGCATTTGTGTGCCTTGTTTTGCATTTGTGTGTCTAAGTGTTGCATTGGTGTATCACAATGTTGAATTGGTGTGTCTTGTGTTGCATTGGTGTATCTTAGTGTTGTGTTGCTGGGTCATTGTGTTGCATTTGTGTGTCTTACTGTTGCATTTGTGTGTGTTAGTGTTGCGTTGGTGTGTCCTACTGTTGCATTGGTGTGGCATTGTGTTGCGTTTGTGTGTCATTGTGTTGCGTTCATGTGTCTTAGTGTTGCATTGGTGTGTTATTGTGTTGTGTCTGTGTCTTAGTGTTGCATTTGTGTGTGTTAGTGTTGCGTTGGTGTGTCTTGTGTTGCATTTGTGTGTCATTGTGTTGCATTGGTGTATCTTGTGGTGCATTTGTGTATTTTAGTGTTGCATTAGTGTGTCTCAGTGTTGCATTAGTGTGTCTTAGTGTTGCGTTAGTGTGTCTTTATGTTGCGTTGGTGTTTGTTTGGCCGCCAGCGGGAGGCGTCTGGAAGCCGGACGGAGAAGATGTGACATCCACGGCGTCGCCATGGAAACGTGACGGGACGAGACAAACATCTGCAGGGATCAGACCTTCTTCACTGACACCTTCTCAGCTTCTCCTCCTCTTCATCTGCCTCTTCTTTCAAAGCTCCCCCACTGATGAGCCTCGGCTCAGATGAAGAAGGAGATCTGGATAGATCTCATCAGAGGACAGAGATGTGCGCGTGGGTATGTGTGCGCGCGCGCGCGTGTGTGTGTGAGTGTGTGTGTGTGTGTGTGTGTGTGTGTGTGTGTGTGTGTGTGATGCTGTGACATGAAGGCAGGGCTCATTATGGTCTTCGGAAATACTTGACAACCCATTTGTTGATTCTTTCCCGGAATGCGCACACACACGCGCACACACACACACACACACACACACACACACACACACACACACACACACACTCCAGATAATACCCCTGGGTTAACTACTCAGACCAATTATTGCTGATAAGCAGAAGAAAGAAGAACCGCACCTGACTGGGACCCTCCTCCACCCCCTCTTCTTATCTCTACGTATTTTAATAAAGCACCCCCAGGGGACGTGTGTGTGAGTGTGTGTGTGTGTGTGTGTGTGTGTGTGTGTGTGTGTGTGAGAGTGTGAGTGTGTGTGTGTCTGTAGGAGGGGGGTGCAAACAGGAAGCAGATTTATTTTGGTCTCATTAAACAGCTTAAAACTATGACGTCGAAATTAAGAGCAGTAAATGTTACACACACACACACACACACACACATGAACACACCAATCACACACTGAACACACACACATGCCGAACACACAGACACACACACACATTCCGCTGGTGACTAATACATCCGTGTACTTGGCTGCAGCCCCTTTCGACCCAGGGACGAATGCCGTGCGTGTGTGTGTCTGTGTGTGTGTGTGTGTGTGTGTGTGTGTGTGTGTGAGACGTCGGCGTGTACTCACGACACAGGTGGCCTTCGTCGTCGCCATGGGGACAGTCGGGGCTGAAGTCGCAGAGCTTTTGCAACGGGACCCCCGGGCCGTGGTGGCAGTGGTAGCGGCCCTGCAGCGTCACATTGGGGCCCGGTGAGGACGCTGTGGGGGGGGTGGACAGGCATTACTCATGGGAGGAGTGTAAACACACACACACACACACACACACACACACACTCACACACACACACTGTGTGACGACAGACAGGAGCGTCAAAGACGCACAACAAAACAACACCATGACCTAGATATTCCTGCAAGGAGCTACAGAGGTGCATTGCTTTATAGCTGTGTCACACACACACACACACACACACACACACACACACATACACACACACACACACACACACACATACTGGTATCAGTGGTGTCAACAGCTCAATTGTAACTTGGCAAATTTGCATATCTATGCAAATCAGAGGGCTGATATCTGCAGGTTGTAAAGGGGGGAAACACAACGGGACATAAAGGAACACAACGGAACTTGCACAATGGAACTGTGTGTGTGTGTGTGTGTGTGTGTGTGTGTGTGTGTGTGTGAGCGTGTGCATGTATTTTTGTGGTGTGTGTGTCTGTGTTTGGGTTTATATGTGTGTTTATATATGTGTGGGTGTTTGTGTTTGTGGGTGTGTGCATGTATTTTTCAGTTGTGTGTGTGTGTCTGTTTGCATGTGTGTGTGTGTGTGGGTATGTATGTATGTGTGCGCGCGTGTATGTGAGCATGTGCATGTATTTGTGTGGTGTGTGTGTGTGTATATGAGTTAAGGCATGTATTTGTGTGTTGGGTGTGTGCGTGTGTTCGCGTGTGTGTGTGTGTATGTGAGCATGTGCATGTATTTGTGTGGTGTGTGTGTGTGTGGGTTTACATGCATGCGTATGTGAGTGTTTGAATGTGTGTATGTGAGTGTATGCATGTACCGTATTTGTGTGTTGTGTGTGTGTGTATGTGTATGTGTATGTGAGCGTGTGCATGTACTGTATTCGTGTGTTGTATGTGTGTGTGTGTGTTGTGTATGTGAAAGTGCGCATGTATTTGTGTGGTGTGTGTGTGCACATATGTTTGTGTTTCCTTGTTGTGTGTATTCATGTTGTGTGTGTGTGCGTCTGTGTTTGGGTTTACACGTGTGTTTATAGATGTGTGTGTGGTACACACACACATTTGTGATTTGTGTGTGTGTGTGGGTTAACATGTATGCTCATATGAGTGTTTGAATGTGTGTATGTGAGTGTATGCATGTACTGTATTTTTGCGTTGTGTGTGTGCGTGCTTATATTTGGGTTTACATGTGGGCGTATATGAGAGTGTGTGTGCGTGTATGTGAATGTGTGCATGTATTTGTGTGTGTGTGTGTCTGTGTGTGGGTTTACATGTGTACGTATATGAGTGTGTATGTATGTATTTGTATGTTGTGTGTGTTTGCGTTTGTGCATGATTACGTTTGTACATATTTGTGTTTTCATGTATGTGTATGACTGTGTGTATTTGAATGTGTATGTATGCAAGTGCATGTGTGTGTATGTAAGTGTGTGTGTGTGTATATGTGTGTATGTGTGTGACTGTGTGCATATACGTGTGTGTTGCCTTGTTGTGTACATTTATGTGTTTGTGTGTGTTTGCGTGTGTGCATATTTGTGTGTGCATGTATGTGAGCCTTTGTGTGCATGTGTATGTTAGCGCATTTTTGTATGTGTGTGTGTGTTTGTGTGAGTGTGTGTTTGTTCACAGATACCCTTCAATGTGTGTGTGCATATGGGTTCATATGTATGTGGGCATGTGTTTGTGCACATGTGTGTGTTTGTGGGTGTGGACATGTGACTTTGCATGTGTGTGTATGTGAGTGTGTGTGTGTGTGTGCATGTATTTGTGTGTTGCGTGTATGTTCGTGCGCATTTGTATGCGTGTGCGCATTTGTGTGCATGTGTATGAGCGTTTGAATTTGCATGTGTGTTTATGTGTGTGTGTGTATGTAAATGTTTGCATGCATTTGTGTGCATGTGTGCGTCGCACATGTGCATTTCCATGTGTGTGTGTGCATTTGTGTGCATGTGTTTTAGCTTGTGTCTGCACATGTGTGTGTAGACGTTCTGTCATATGTATGAGTTTATGTGTGTGTACACAGGTGCCTTTGCATGTGTGTGTGCACGTGTGCATATGTCTGAGCGTGTGTTTGCAAGTGTGTGTGTGTACACAGGTACCTTTGCATGTGTGCATATGTGTGTGTGTGTGTGTGTGTGTGTGTGTGTGTGTGTGTACAAATGTACCAGCCAGGTTCTGCAGAGAAGCTCCACCAGCGCTGGGGAACCCTGACCTTCTACAGGAACCCTTACATTCTGGTGGAACCCTGATCTCCTAGTGGAACCCTCACTTTCCTGTGGAACCCTGACGTTCTGGTGGAACCCTGACTTTCTTGAGGAACCCTGCTCTTTTAGCGGATCCCTCACTTTCTTGTGGAACCCTGATGTTCTGGTGGAACCCTGACTTTCTCGAGGAACCTTGATCTTTTAGCGGAACCCTCATGTTCTTGTGGAACCGTGATGTTCTGGTGGAACCTTGACTTTCTTGAGGAACCCTGTCCTTTTATACGAGCTCTAAGTTTCTACTGGAACCCTGATTTTCTTGTGGGACCCGGACGTTCTTGAGAAACCCTCACATTCTAGTGGAACCCTGATCTTCTTGTGGAACCCTCACTTTCTGGTGGAACCCTGACTTCCTTGAGAAACCCCGATCTTCTTGTTGAACCCTGACTTTCTTGAGGAACCCTGCTCTTTTAGCGGATCCCTCACTTTCTTGTGGAACCCTGATGTTCTGGTGGAACCCTGACTTTCTTGAGGAACCTCGATCTTTCAGCGGAACCCTTATGTTCTTGTGGAACCCTGACGATCTGGTGGAACCTGCCCAGCAGGTCTGTTCGCTCCGGTTCCAGGTTCTCCACCTCCCTGGTTCTGCAAGGCTGTCAGCCTAAATAAACCCCGCCATCCTTCAGACGCCCTTCGCCGCCTCCCAGCGGCGCCGGGTCACGTGACCCACGGGGTTCCGCCTGAAAAGCGCCGTCCTCCTGAAGCGGGCGGAGAAGTCGCTCTCCACACACACATTAGCATTCGCTGCTAAATAACTAGCAATCAGTGGGAGAGTGCGATCAATAAGCGCCGAGGGAGCGGACGGGGAGTGGATTCCACCTGTTTATCATCGTTAGCGCCGCTTTAGGCGGCGACGGAAATGGATCGGTCGCGTTTGCTCCTCGCCGAACACCAAGGAAGAAGTTTTACGGATATCGCCCGAAATCGAAAGGTAATTACCATGTTGAGAGTTTATTACACAGTTATTACACAGTTTATTACACTGCGATAACTGTGTAATAGCGTTCACGATGAACCCTCACATCTTTTCTGCACCAGCAGCTTCACTCCAACGTCTCCTCCTCCTCCACCTCCCGATGATTGGCTCCCGAAAACTCCCCTCATGAAGAAGCGGCGTCTCGTGGGCTCAAACGCCACGGCGGCCATGTTTATCGGCGTCTCCCGCCAACTTCCTGGAGAGGCGGCGCCCGGCCCGCAGCTGGCAGATGGCAGAACTTCCTGTTACGGCGGCGGGCGGATGAGCTCCGCAGATAAGGCGCAGCGCCGCACGAGCCACTTTAGGGCCAACAAATTGGATTGCTTGTTGGCGCGGTGACTGATGAGATCATTAAAGAGGGAGGCCGCCGCCGCCGCCGCCGCCGCCGCCACCGCCGCCGCCCCACGCCTATTATTTATGCTGTATTGACTCCGCCGGCTTCAGTAATCACAGCCTCACCGCTCGTGAAAACAACCGGCGTGGGGGCGGCGGCGAGGAAATTTCCGGTACCCATTTAAAAAAAGATCATAGGAGTCACAGGGTTCGGGAATCAGATAAACGGGACTTTTCTGGGCGGCGGAGGGATTCTGCACGCGCTCGCCGTCCCGTCCTTCCGGAACCTTTCGGGTAAATAAACCCTTTTTTTTCCGGGTTCGGCAAAACCCGAGAACAATCCCACGCTGTTTGAAAAGATAACCCCCGTTTGTTTCCACGGTAACCCCGGTTAGCATTTTCGGCCGAAGCGCCGATGCTAATTAGCTTCGCTCGCAGGAAGTGCGTCCTTCCACTAAAAGCTCTGGACGTTCTGCCGCCGCACAGGGGACTACTTTTTCAGGCGGAGGGACGGTTTAACTGATGATAACGTGATAGGGAACGGCTGCCGGCGAGCTTGTCGAAAATGTTTTCCCTTCCTTATCCACTTTACCATCAACCTTCCCACACACACACACACACACACACCTATTTCTCACACGCCCCTATTTTCCTATGTTTTGATGACATCAAGGTAGATTATCTCGCCGGCGTCCAGCGGATGATTGTTCCCCGCGACGTGTTAGGAGCCGGACAAACCCGTTATTCACACACACACACACACACACACACACACACACGATAACAACAGAGGCTCTACCGCGAGATAGAAACGATAACGCACAGAAAGGCCGCACTTTCCCGCCGCGTCGATCCACCTGGCGTCAATTTCCTGGTCAGGAGTGGAAACAGGAAGTAGCCAAACGGACGCCGCCGCGCCTCCGAGCTGCGCCACGCGCGATTGGTTCCTAACAAAAAGGATTTCTCCACCTGGCTCGGGGAGCGCCTGACAAACGCCGAGGTGTTCCATCCATCCCATAATAATCCGGAGGTCAAATCGAGCGCGTCGCATCGAGGAGACAAATAAATATATTTATCATTGCAACGCTATAACAGCGTAAGCCTGTTACCATGGAAACACAGCGAGCTCTCAATGAATCAGATGTTTTATTTATTCTTTTTTTTTTTTTTTTTTTTTAGTGTGTGTGTGTGTGTGTGTGTGTGTGTGGGGGGGGGGGTTCCATTCATATTTCCCTGTGAATGTTGAACCAGCGGCAGGAAATTGAATCAGTATTAATCTAATTTCTGGAATTTCCAGGTCAGGGTGGGGAGGGTTTTGGGGGGAGGGGGGTCCACGGTTAATTAAATCAACCCCCCTTTCCGTGCGTGTGTGTGTGTGTATGTGTGTGTGTGTGTGTGTGTGTGTGTGTGTGTGTGAGGGGGACATGTGAGACACATTTATCCCTCCAAAAACAGGAAGCAGGACGGGACCGAACAGGAAGTCAACGCTGTCACATCACACACACGCTCGCAGCTGTAAAATTATTATCATATCGAGAGGCGACATCCCATAATAACGGTCTCCGATGTTTGATGGAGCGCCTGATATATTAACTGATAGTGTATAAACACAGGTTTACAAGAAAAGCTATATTACAGGACTGTCTCAGAAAATTAGAATATTGTGATGGAGTTGTTTTTCTTCTATAATGCAATTAAAAAAAAACAAAAAATACTTTTTCATGATATTCTAATATTTTGAGATAAAATTTTTGAGTTTTCTTAAGATGCAAGCCATAATCAGCAATATTAAAATAATAAAACGCTTGCAATATTTCAGTTGATTTGACATTTTGGTTTTTGTAATTGCATTACAGAAGATAAAGAACTTTATCACGATATTCTAATGTTCCATATAGATACATAAATGTGTATAAATGAATGAAAGGGTGAATGTTTATGTCTCCATGTGCATGAATGAGTGAATTGATATTTAATTCTAGAAGAAGTTTAAATGAGAGGGTGAATGAATGCATTTCTGTAGAGGACATGAATAAGTGAATTGTTATTTTTCTCTTTGCAACATGTGAATGAGAGGATGAATGGTTACACGTCTAAATGCGGATGAATGAGTGAATTGCTGTTTAATTTTAAAAGAAGTGTAAATGAGACGGTGAATGGATGCATGTTTATAGATGACATGAATAAGTGAATTGTTTTTTTTATGCAACATGTGGGTGAGAGGATGAATTCTTACACGTCTAAATCTGGATAAATGAGTGAATTGCTATTTGTCTCAATAAGAAATGTGAATGAAAGGGTGAATGTTTACATCTCCATGTGCATGTATGAGTGAATTGCTAATCTTAAAAGAAGTGTAAATGAGAGGGTGAATGGATGCATTTTTATAGAGGACATGAATAAATGAATTTTTATTTTTCTCTATGCGACATGTGAATGAGAGGATGAATGGCTACACGTCTAAATCTGGACGAACGAGTGAATTGCTATTTGCCTCTGTAAGAAATGTGAATGAAAGGGTGATTGTTTACGTTTATGAGTGAATTTCTGTTTAATTTTAAAAGAACTGTAAATGAGAGGGTGAATGGATGCATTTCTATATATCACATGAATGCGTGAATTGTTGTTTTTTTTTTATCTGTATGTCCGGCGTGTGAACCCCGGCTCTCGGCCAATGAGAGCCGACCTCCGGCCGACCCCGAACGAACGAACGAATGAATCCGGTAGAGGGGGAACGCAGGTTCAGCTCACCCATGGTGCAGTTGGTGGTGAAGTGCGGCTCGATGGTGGCGGTGTCCTCCTGCGGGACCCTCTGGTCGTAGGCGGCGGAGAACCGGAATGGCGCCCTCCCGCGAGCGCCCAGGGTGAGGTGGACCACGGCCCAGCTGCCGAGGAGAGAGAGCAGGAGCAGGATGAGCGCCACCAGGAGACACCAGGGCTGGCAGAGCGAGCGTGGGCGGGGGGTCAGGGCGGGCCGGGGACGCTCCGTCTCGGAGGGAGGGGCGTCCGGCGGGGCCGCCGAGGGGGTCCCCGGCTCCCCCTCCGGTTTCTGCGGGTTCCCCTCCTCCATGGAGGCGTCGGAGCCGGCGGGTCGGCGTTGTGGAGACGAGGAGCGGCGGGAGCGGACTGGCCTCCCCGAGCTTCCGTCGGCCGCCTTTGTCTCCTCCGACCCTGCGCCCCTCCCCCGCTAATTTTATTAAGCAAATCTTGCTGATTTGTTTTTCGCCCTGAACTCGTCACCTCCTCCCGCTTTCTCTTGCCCGTCCGCCTTGACGCGCATTTTCGTCCCCGCCCTCGCCGTTCGCGCATTCTGACGGCAGGCAGGGGGCGCCGACAGGCCGCAACCCAGTACTAGTACTACCACTACTACTAGTGCTACTAGTACTGCCGGGTATTCTTTTGGTTTTCGGGGTGACGGGTCAGCTTACGGAGTAGCAGGGCGGCAGAGCGATTCCCGACAACTCCTAGTGTGTCCGAGTGTCCACACTGAACTCCTAACTGCTCCCCTGGTTCATCCATAAGAAAAATTTTGAAAATTTCCAATTTTTCGTTTTGGTTTCTACGTTTTTATCTTAGTTTTTCCAGGTTTTTTCTTTAAATACACCCTCCTTTACACTTTCCCTATCGTCTCATTTCGGGCGTCTCCCCTTTCACCTCTCCTCCCGCTGCAATACACATTCCTCTACGACAGGCTAACAATAGGCTAACAGCAGGATAACAGTAGGCTAACATCGAGTTAACGATAGGCTTAAAATAGGCAAATAATAAGCTAACAATAGGCTAACAACAGGCTAACAACAGGATAACAGTAGGCTAACAATCGGGCTAACGATAGGCATAAAATAGGCTAATAATAAGCCAATAATAAGCTAATAATAGGCTAACAATAGGCTAACAACAGGATAAGAGTAGGCTAACATCGGACTATCAATAGCCTACTAATAGGCTTCTATTAGGCTAACAATAGGCTAGCAACAGGCTAACATCAGGCTAACAATAAGCTAATAATAGGGTAAACCCCAATTGCCCCACGGGGGTAAATAAAGTTTATTCTGATTCTGATTCTCGTTCACACAGCAGAAGGACAATCCTGACCGCCGCCTCTCTTTGAATCTCGCCTGCAGACAAAGCGTGGGGTAAAATGAACCCTTCTGACCCGACTCCATTAAAAGTAAAAAAAAAAAAAGGAATTGGTTGTTTTTAATGGGATAGAAAAAGAAAGATTTAAATACGAAGCCAGGTAAATATTGGATTATAAGTAGAGTGGTTCCCAACTGAAAGAAAAGTTCAAACGCCGTCGCTTGGCGAACCCTCTTCCGGCTCAGGCTGTGTTAGCGTCTGGCGCTTTAAACTAGCCAGCGAGTTGCCTAGCAACCAGCGGCACGATCGGACGGCTGACGACGAACAGGAAACGGGATACAGGAAACACAGGAAGTGACGGAATCACGTAGATCAAGTGGATTTCAATGAAAGTTTTTCTGGGCTAATTCCGCTGTTTGCCCCAAATATGGTCGCGCTGGGAAATAAGCCCCGCCTCCACCGCGTCCAGCAATATGGTTGTTGTCATGGTAACAAGTCCCCCCCTGATTTCCCGCGACGTCTCATTTCCGCACGCCAGGATTTGCACCTTCGCGTTCCCCACCCTCCTCCTCCTCAGCTCAGAGGTTCTGACCGGACAGGAAGTGAAATGATGGCGCCGAAGAAAATATCTCTAGAGCGGCTCTGGGACGCAAGGCGGGAGGCGGGCGGCGGCGGGAGGAGGGCTGCTCGCCGCCACATCCAAGCACCGCCATTTTTTCTCTGATAACCTTGGTGCGTCACTTCAACGATTAGCGCGCTAATTTAGCAGTAAAGCATATGGCTAACAGCAAATGTGAATGACATGGAAGTGAACCACACAAGCACACACACACACACACACACACACCCACATATTGGTTTCCATCATTGACGATCTGCTGATTATTGCCGATCCCGTAGCCTCTGATTGGACCGCCGCTGCCGCCGTCGCCATCGCTGCCACCCCGTCTGGAATACGACCTGTCGTCTTGCGGTGCCTCGGCCTCAGCACGCCGGCTAATGAGGCTCCCTTCAATTCTTACCAGGAGATGTGTGTGTGTGTGTGTGTGTGTGTGTGTGTGTGTGTGTGTGTGGGTGCTTGTTAGCGAGTGAGCACCGTAACGACATTAGGCCACGGACCCGTCCTGGTTTGTGTTTTTGCAGCGTGCCTCATCTGAAAGGACACGCAGTAAACGGAGTAGATGGAGTACATGGTGCACATGCAGGGGGCGGAGTCACGCTGATGAGGCGGGCTCTGATTGGACACTCTTTAAGACATCAATTCATCCAGTGTGAAACCAAATTTGACTTTCTTTGATTCCCATCCAGAAGACCTCTAGACCAGGCCAGAGTCTTACTGGAGCTTCAGACCAGGAGCCAGTCTTGTTTGGGTCTCCAGACTGGGCCTCAGCCGCGTGGAGTCTTGCTGGACCTCCAGATGAAGCCCCAGACCTGTGGACTCTGGATGAACCTCCAGATGAGGCCCAAGGAGTCTTGCTGGACCCCGAGATCAAGCCCCAGACCCTTGGGGTCTGAATAGACATCCAAACCCGAACCATGAAAAGTTCCTGGACCTCCAGACTGGGACCTCGGAGTCTTGTTGGACCTCCAGACCAGGCCTCAGACCCTTAGAGTCTGGTTGGACCTCCAAACCTGGACCATGAAAAGTTCCTGGACCTCCAGACTAGGACCTTGGAGTCTTGCTGGACCTCCAGACAAGGCCCCAGATCCGTGGACTCCGGATGAACCTCCAGATGAGGCCCATGGACTCTTGCTGGACCTCCAGGCTAGTACCTTGAAGGGTTACTGGATTTCCTGACGAGTTCCAAGACCTGTGGACCTCCACACCAGGCCCTTGGAATCTTGCTGGACCTCCAGATCAGGCCCCAGACTCTTGGAGACTGCTTGGACCTCTAGACCAGGCCTGTGGAATTTTGTTTGACCTCCAGACCAGGCCCCAGACCCTTAGAGTCTGGTTTGACCTCCAAACCTGGACCATGAAAAGTTCCTGGACCTCCAGACTAGGACCTTGGAATCTTGCTGGACCTCCAGATCAGGCCCCAGACCCTTGGAGTCTGTTTGGACCTCCAGACAAGGACCTTGGAGTCCTGCTTGGACAATGAAGACGCTACAAGGTGCTTGTTCTCACTGTCCTGGGTGAAACAACTGCACTTTTCCAGGAGGCCAATGAGGAGACGGGGCTCCACAGACACACACACACACCCACCCACCCACACACACACACACACACGCACACACACACAGTTCATCCAGTGAGAAACCGACTGTCTTCCTTTGATTCCCGCTCAGAAGGAATGCAAACCTCGACTGGAAATGAGGTTAATGTTTGGTGGGGGTGGGAAGGGGAATGAGGAAGGGGGAGCGAAGGGGTGGGTGGGGGTCCCGAGGGTAAACTGACATTGAGATGGGTTTTGAATTTGAAAGAAACCTCCCTCCTCAAATTCAATTAAACCCTATAAGAAATGATGGAGCGGGCCGACGGAGAAGATGATCCGTACCTCAAGCCTCTTTGAAGCTCCACCTCCTCCTCCATCTCCACCCCCTCCGCCCCGTCACATGTTGTTAGCGGTCGTTAGATTTCTGCCTCTGATGGATTCCAGAGACAATTACCGCGGCCAAATCGAATCAGAGGGGCAAACATGAGGGAGAAGCCGCCGAAACAGGAAGTGCGAGATGGATCCGGCCTCTAGGGGGCGGCGACGTGTACCCTGCTGGTGTAGTACTACTAGTTACTGGTACTAGTACTAGTACTACTACCAGCAAGTTTTACTTCAAGGCTACGTCAGGAAACCGATTTGAACTTAAACGTCCCACCAACCGACTGGTCGTATGACCTTCTGCTAGACCTTCACACCAGGCCTTTCTGGTCCGGTTTGAGCTCTAGACCAAGACCGTGGAGTGCGGTCAGACCTCAACACCATGCCCTTGGGGTTTGGTTGGACCGTCTCACAAAGCCCGTGAAATTTGGTCAAACTTCCAGACCACATCCATAGAATCTGATTAGACCTCCATATCTGGTCCTTGAAGTCTGGTTGACCTCCAGACCAGGGCTGGGAGGTCTGGTTGGACCTCTGGACAACTTCCATGCAGACTTGTCAGGCCTCCAGAACAGGCCCCAGACCTATGGAATCTGGTTGGACCTCCAGAACAGACAAGAGGAGTCTTACTGGATCTCCAAACAACGCCCAAGAGCTGTGGAGTCTGGTTGACCCTCCAGACCAGGCCCGTGGAGTCTTACTGGACCTCCATACCAGGCCCGTGGAATCGTTGCTGGACCTCAAAACAAGGACTATAGAGTCTTGCTAGATCTCCAAACGAGGCCCTTTGTGTTTTGGTGAAACTCCAGAATGGGTACATGGGTCTTACTGGACCTCCAGACCAGACTTCAGACCTATGGAGTCTTGCTGGACCTCTAGACCACGTGTTATGGTGTCTTGCTAGACCTCCAAAAAAAGGCCCTTGGAGTCTTACAGGACCTCCAGACCAGACTCGAGACCTATAGAGTCTTGCTTGACCTCTAGACCAGGTGCCGTGGTGTCTTTGAGTCTTGCTGGAATTCCAGACCAGGTACATAAAGTCCTCCTGGACCCCTAGACCAAGTACATGAAGTCCCGTTGGACCTCAAGACCAGAACTCTGGAGTCCTACTGGACCTCCAGCCTCGACAGATCCAGCAAGAGTCGTGGTTGATGAAGAAGCGAAAGGAGCTCGGTGCTTGTTCTCACGCTCCAGCATGAAACGGCCGCGCTCTGGTTTTTCCAGGCAGCCAATGAGGAGACGGGGATACACACACACACACACACACACACACACACACACACACACACACACACACGATGGCAGCTGGGATTAGCGCAGCCTCCCGGTCCATGGAGCAGCTCCAATTAATTACCATCAAAGCGATCAGATATGACAGTGGGGTTTGGCTGCCTGCTTTATCTCAGAGGGTTCTCCGCGCTCGGTTCCACTTGGTGGCCCGACGTTCTGCGCCCAGGAGGAGCTCCGCAGAAGACGGCCGGGCTCAGGTTCCTGTTTATCGTTAGCGACGACGCAGACGCGTCTCCAATTAATCCCCGTCATTTGGAGACATTTAGATCCAACGGAGCGAATTAATATGGAGCTCCGTGGCTGACAACCAGACCGGGTTCTCCACGTGTTCTCCTGCCTGGGTTCTGCACCTGTTCTCCTGCCTGGGTTCTCTACACGTTCTCTTCCTCGGGTTGTGTGTTCTCCTGGCTGGGGTTTCTCCTGGTTCTCCTGTCTGGGTTCTCGACCTGTCCTCCTGCCTAGGTTCTCCACATGTTCTCCTGTCTTGGTTTTCCACATGTCCTCTTGTCTGGGTTCTCCACATGTTCTCCACATCTTTTCCTGCCTGGGTTCTCCACTTGTTTTCCTGCCTGGGTTCTCCACTTGTTTTCCTGCCTGGGTTCTCCACTTGTTTTCCTGTCTGGGTCTCCACATGTTCTCCTGTCTGGGTTCTCCCTGGGTTCTCTTGTCTAGGTTCTCCACATGTCCTTCTGTCTGGGTTCTCCACATGTTCTCCTGTCTGGGTTCTCCCTGGGTTCTCCACATGTCCTTCTGTTTGGGTTCTCCACATGTTCTCCTGTCTGGGTTCTCCCTGGGTTCTCTACATGTTCTCCTGTCTTGGTTCTCCACATGTCCTCTTGTCTGGGTTCTCCACATGTTCTCCACATCTTTTCCTGCCTGGGTTCTCCACCTGTTCTCCTGCCTGGGTTCTCCACATGTTCTCCTGCCTGGGTTCTCCACATCTTCTCCTGTGCTTGGAGAAGATGTCTGTGGAGGAGACATCTTCTCCTCCACATCTTCTCTTGTCTGGTTCTCCTTCTTCCTCCCACAGTCCAAAAGCAGGAGACTACATAGCGCGAAGGTGTGAATGAGAGGGTGAATGGTGGGATGATTGACAGCTGACCCTGTGATTGACAGCTGACCCTGTGATTGACAGCTGACCCTGTGATTGACAGCTGACTCTGTGATTGACAGCTGACCCTGTGATTGACAGCTGACCCCGTGATTGACAGCTGGCCCGTCCGGGTTAAGCCCCTCCCCTTGAACCAGCGCCAGCCTGGATTGGCTCCCGCCCCCCCCGGCATCGCCTGAGCAGCACAAGTGTTATAAATAGTGAATGAATGAGTGAATAATTGATAACCGGCGTTTTAAAATAGAACACGGGCGTGCAGATCAGGTTGGGATGGAACATCCTGCGAGGTTCTACCAGCAGAACCCTGTTCCTCACACTTGTGAGCCCCTCTAGAACCGGCGCCCGGCGCCCCCGGAGTCCGAGCGCCCTGCTGAACGCAGCCGCTGTAAAACTAAAGAAAGTGGAAATGGAAACTGCTTTACATGGTAATGGAATTTCTCCTCTCCTAAGAGACATCGCCACGGGTTACGATCAAGCCAGCTGTTTAAAATCGCGGCCAGCATTTTTTTTTTTTCTTTTCCTCCCATCGGTCGGGGGTGGGGTTGAAATTGATTGAAAACGATGCCGCGTGCAAGAGGGTTTGCAGGGACGCAAGGGAGGTTCGGGTTAGATTCGGCGCTGCTCGGGAAAACTTAGCAAGAAGTCCGCGAATCTGAAGGTGGAGGTGGAGATGGAAGGTACATTTCTAGTGAAGACAAACACAATTCTGGTCCGATCGTCCATTGGATGCAGGTGCTGGACTCATTTCTGCAGTTTCTGACTCAACAGGAAGTGGGTGGCGGGTGGAGGTGGTAGTCAGAAGTAAACATGAGGAATGACCGGATTCGCAGATTCGAGGTTTCACTCCTCGTCCGATAGGCTTTGTCAGTGCTGAAGAACGATGGGGAGCTTCAGAACATTAACCGAAAAGTTTTTGGGCGGGTCTAGGTTTTGTTGTGTAAATTGAAGAGTTGATCTACAAAAACTATTTTCTGCGGAAACTATTTTCTGCAGAACGATGCTTCCACTTACATGAGTTGATGTGCTGCAGTGACGTTCAGTCGGGGGAGGCAGGAGAGGCCGTGCCTCACTTGCCGATCTTGGAAAGAAAAAAATTTAAACTGAGAAAAAGTTAAATTGTTATATTTGTCAGTGATTTGCCCTTGAAAGGTATTTTTCATTAAACTTCACAAGTTTTAGATTTTTTTTTTTTATTCAAAATTGCTGAATATTCACATTTATTGTTCAAATACTGAGAGGAGATTGCGGTGAGTGAAGTGAGGCTGCCGACTGTTGAGCCTCAATGTAGATTGCGGGATGATGGCAGGCTCTGCACTAAGACCCGACTGCTGTCTCTCTTTCTGTTGCTATTAAAAATGTTGCTAGATGAACCACATTTCCAATCTACTGTGATTTTTTTGTCAGCAACTCTATGTGTGCTACTTGTTTCTTGTGCTGAGCGATAGTGAGGCACATCAGTCAGTGCCTCACCAGCCATGAATCTCCCTGCATGTCACTGCAAATCAACTCTTGTATTTACACAACAAGCCACCATAACTTAGACGCGCCCAAAAACCTGCCAGTGATATTGGGAAGCTCCCCATCGGTCATTAGATCTGAAGAAGCCTCTCGTATGAGGGATGAAATGTCTTTAAGTGAGGAAATTCAAGTCCAGTTGCCAAGACAAGAAGATTTCGACAAGAATCCGTCTGAAACGACGAGAACAAGAAGTACCCGAAGAAGTTTAGGACATCGACTTGAACGGGCGATTGAACAAGTGGCCTAGAAGCTGAAAGCCCCACCCCTTCCCACCCCAACGTCCGACGGGAGTCCCAAAATATCGGGAAAAGATGTCGGGCGCGGCGGTCGGGTCAAGATATTTCACCGAGGAAGGGAGGGGGAGTTTTAAATCACAGCCCTGTACGATTCCTCGGCGGTTTAATAGAGGTCAGGCTGAACAAGGAATATCGGCGGGTCATTTGGACTCGGATCAGGAGCCGTGGATGAATTTATAAGGGGAATTAAGGAGCCGGCGGCGGCGGCGAGTTGTGGGGGGGCAAGACGGATGGCGCCGGATAACTTTACGTCCCGGAATTAGACGAACATGAGGGCAATGCATAACGTGAGTGACAGCTCCTCGATAAAAGCCTCATTTCCATGGCCGGGCTTCCTGTAGCCGGCGCCGCGGCTTTCGCTAATAGTTTTCGCTAATGTCCGGAGTACGACTTCCAACCAGGTCGCCGCCTCGGAAGGTTCCCGCCGTGATGAGATGAACGCCGTGGCGTCCGCGGGACCATTAAATCCGATCTGCGCCCGACATCGGTCCACTTTGCATCGAGGCAGAGGCTAGTAACGAGTTCCCGCGCACTACATGCTAGGCTAGTCGTCCATGATGCTAGCCGCTAGCTGGATAATGCCAACACTGCAGGTTGCACAGGCTGTAATCACGAGTGCATCATGTGCACGGTTTAACGTCAGGGTTCCCAAGGAGGGGGCGGAGCCTATCACAGCTGTCCACACACACACACACACACTGACACACACACACACACACACACACACACACACACACACACCAGATGTGACGTAGCGCCCCATAGTGGTGACTATTTCTGCAGGAAAACACCGGGTGTCCCCACCAAGAGAACCCCCCACACACACGCACACACACACGTTGGAAACATTATAGATGTGTCAAAACGGCGAGGGGGCGGAGCAAAGGCAGCCAATGGGAACCATCGGGGGGAATTAGCCCCGCCCCCTTCCCCAACTACCGCTTGTTGATAGGCTCCTGGTCCTTAAAGAGCATGTGCTAACTTGCAGCGGCGGCAGAACCAATCAGCCTGAAGTGGACGGGGGGGGGGGTCAAGTTGGGTCGCCATGGAGACGGCTGCAGACGCCGACTCGGAATAAAAAAAAAAATGAAAAAAGATGCCGGCGGCTCCTTCCTGATGTAAGTGTCTGTTTGCGGCGCTAAATGTATTACCCCCCCGCCCATCCCCCCCGCGATGCTGAGTCGACGGTTCCGGGTTTTCTTGATGTTTCTCATATTTCCCCCGTCGGCGCCGTGGTTACCGGCGGGACGGACGGAACGTTTTTCTTAAATCTTAAAAAAAAAAAAAAAAAAAAAAAGGACGATTCATCCCGATGTCCCCTGTTTCACCCCCGGGGGTGGGGGGGGGGGGGACGGACTCGTGCCGCTTCAGCACTTTCTAGGATGGGGGTGTTAGGGTGTGTGTGTTGCAGGGGTCCTGTCAGGCCCCGCCCCCTCGCCTGGCGGTCGCCACGGTGACACTCAGGGCGTTATCGGAGGTTATAGAGCCTCTCAATGGGGTTTTACTGACTCCTGTAGGGGGAGATAAGCTTATCTGAGTGACGGGCTGCCAACGTTGCCGACGCCATATTGCTGCAGAATCTATAAACCCACACATCAGGCTGGATCCCTGCCGTGTGTGTGTGTGTGTGTGTGTGTGTGTGTGTGTGTGTGGGGGGGTTCTCTTGCTACAGGTTGGTGGGGACACCCTGTGTTTTCATGCAGAAATAGTCACCACTAAGGGGCGCTACGTCACACCTGGTGTGTGTGTGTATGAGTGTGTGTGTGTGTGTGTGTGTGTGTGTGTGTGTGTTTGTGTGGACAGCTGGGATAGGCTCCGCCCCCTCCTTGGGACCCCTGAGGTTAAAACGTGCACATGATGCACTATTGATGACAGCCTGTGAAACCTGCAGTGTTGGCGCTATCCAGCTAGCGGCTAGCATCACAGCGGCTAACCTAGCATGTAGCGCGCGGTGACACTCGCGCATCGTTTTCAGAGTTCGAGCAGAGGGTCCTGGGGGATTTAACGTCGGCCAGTCGGCTCGGGAACGTGAACGCGATGGCGGGCGGCCACTTTGAACAGGCGAGAAGTTCACCAGGCGCTGAAAGGTGACCTCCAGGTTGCCACGACGATGGAGAGGGAAGATGCTGATTCTGTCGAATCAAAATAAACGGGATCAGCAGAAACGCGGCGGGAGGACGGCAGCGCGCAGAGACAGCTGTTCGTCTCCGTAGGAGACGAAGGGGGGAGGAAGCGCCGCCCAAACACGACCACGTGCCAACGAGCAGCACTGCGACACTCCTCCCCTTCTTCCCGTGCGCCGCCGCCGCCGCCGCCGCCACTAAATAATTCACAAAGCGTCGTCTGAAGACGCCGCGGCGACTGAACGATCACATGGTGCTGTCGGAGACCGTCTCGGTTAGCCTGTTCCCGCTAAAGCGTACGAGGAGGAAGGGGCGGGGCATGAGTGACAAAGGGGGCGGGGCTTCCCAGAACTTTTAATAACCCACCGCCACCCTGTAACCATGAAACAGCATATCATTAGGAAGATCACAATGGTGGCGGCGTGGAAGGAGCGCCGCCGCCATTTCGGCTGGAGTCGGCTTACAGAGACATAAATTAATCTGTTTCATTAGTTCGCCTGCTTATCGAAACTGAAGTTTGTGTGTGTGTGTGTGTGTGTGTGTGTGTGTGTGTGTGTGTGTGGGGAGGGGGGTTACTTGAAAGGACCTTGGTCTGGAAATGCATAAAAGGCTGCTTTTCATGTTGAAAGTGGAAGCACGAGGGACGGAGGCGGGAAAATCTGTGGATGTGATATGATTTACTCTGCCGGGGGAGGAGGGGGGGGGGGGCGTGCACGGTCTGCACGTGCACGGTCCGGCCGAGGTCCTGAGAAGATCGATCGGAATACGTTTCGGCCCCGTCGGATGAACGCATGAATAAATGATGGCTACAGTAAGTCAATCGGATCTAACGAGTACTTTCACTACATGTTTACCTTCTGTGTACTTTACTTAGCCTTTGCTGGGACTTTTGAACTTTTATTCCTTTTCTTGGGGGTGGGTTTGCTCCGTCTCCGGCAGAAATGTTGAGACAACGCCTGGTTTGCAGAAAAGCCTGTTCTGCTTTGGGTTTGTTGATAAGGTGCGTGGAATCCCCGTGTTCTCCCGAAATTGTCCAGTTTTACCATCAGATTTCTGCAATTTGTTCATAATTCAACTTTCAGAAAGGGATGGTTGAACTCGACGGCACCTTCTTGACGGTGATACTCGAGTTCCCGTTTGGAAAGCCTCACTCGAGGTCCCGGGAGAAGTTTAAAAGAGCTGCAAGGAGGGCATTGGGTACTCAACAAGTACTTCGCAGAAGTTCTACTGAAGTACCCTATTTTGTGGACCATAAGGCGCATCGTGTTATAAGGCGCACGATAAAACATACGGTATATGAAGCCAAACAAAACAGTCAGTTTAGTCCAAATTCATCAAACTCATGCACAATATGGTGAAGGATGACTTCTGGTTCCCTGTGGTGCGTATAGATCTCGCTATTTCTGGACAGTATGGTTCACAGGGATGCCAAGAGCGAGAAGGACCTCGTCCATGTTGGACTTTTCTTCGGTGATCTTGAAGATGACGAGCGTTTCTTTGTAATCCTTTGTCGGTTGACGCAAGACGGTAGTTCTTGTGCGGATGGAGAGACGACGCCTTTTCGTTTAACAGAAGCACCAAGAAGGATCTCCTTGAAACTCATCGATCTTCATGTCATGTCGCTTGTTGCCTTGAATTGAATGGAGACTGTAAAGAAGCTTCAACTTGTTGTTCCCGCTTCAATAACACACTGTCCAATTTTATCCTCTAATTGTGGCTATCTTGCTTCGTTCCCTTGGAAACTGTTTGGTCTTCTTAACTTCGCAGTTCACTTACTTCTTTCCTCCACTCCCATAGCTTTATGGTATGGGAGTGGTATTTATGTCAAATTCTTTCGCGGCTACATGTCTCTTAACAGGTGCCATTTTTGGGGGTTACAAAAAGAGTTGTAGGTAAGTGTACTATGTACCGTTCTCTAATTGGTTTATGGTTGCCAGAAATAGCGGACACTTGAAGTTACTGTGAGGTTGGAACAATGTTGTATTCCTGCACTGCATCATTAGTTACCCATATCAACCAAGACCGACTTGTCAGGTGGGAACCGTCCGACAATAAATCAAGCGGAGCGGTGTCTCCGCTTCCCAAAGTCGCACTTAAACACTTTTTTTGCAGTGTACCACATAAAATTGGTAGGAGGTCAGTAAGCACAACAAGAGTCCTTACATAAGGCATTGGATTATAAGGTGCGTGGACGATTGTTGAGAAAATATTGAGGATTTTAAGTGCGCCTTTTAGTGTACAAGACTGGTGAGAGCAGCTGGGCTGTATGCTGGAGGATGCAGAGGAAGATGTGGAGGATCTCTTTGGGAGCGACCGGGATGGATAGGATCAGGAAGGAGTCCGTCAGAGGGAAGGCACATGGTAGATGTTTTGGAGAGAAGGTCAGAGAAGCCCGACTGAGATGGTTGGGTCATGGACAGATAGTACAAGAGGAAGACCAAGGAGAAGATTAATGGACGTCGTGAGAGAGGAGGATCCAGAAAATAGGGTTTGATGGAGAAAATTGTTTCGCTGTGGCGACCCCTGAAGGGAAAAGCCCAAAGGAGAAAGAAAGTGCGCCTTATAGTCCAAAAAATGCGGTACGCGCATAAATTACATTTAAAGGTTCAGTGGTTTCATCTTCTCTCTCCACGTTCTCCATCTTCCTCCCCAACTCTTATGAGCAGGATATGAATGAATGAACATGGTGTTTGGGGGGGGGGGTACATGCTTATTACATGCTTGTTACACGCTTATTACATATGCATTACATATGAGTACGCTATGTGATGCAAGGATCACCTTCAGTGGTTCAGTGGAGGTTCTCCTCCTCTAGGATTCCTGCTCTGGAGAAGAACACTGGTGGAGCCACGTTCTCAATGCTTAGAACATTGATCACGAGGTGGAACCACGGTTCTGTGCAACTGCAGAGAACATCCCACCTCTCTGATCCAGTTACTGAGGAGAACTGGGAATTATTATTTTTCTGGCAAGTCATCTGCCGTGTGTGTGTGTGTTTGTGTGTGTGTGTGTGTGTGTGTGTGAGACGAGCAGCTGCAAAATATCTTCATCCTCTACTCTCTATGTAAAACTTTCTTTAAAACATTATGTTGATTTGGACGTGTCGGTGAATCAGAAATGGACCAGGTGTTTCGTCCAGTAACGACGTAGCCTGGAAACCGATGGGGAAGAATTCATGTGTAACAGATGCGTAATACATGTGTAATAAGCGTGTAATAAGCTCCTGCCCTCCTCAACGCTATATTAATGCATTGTCTTTAAATTTCAGGTTGGAATTCAATATCCCTGTTTATTCATTCATGAATCCCTTGCAGGGCTGCAGCCAATCCGAGCTGGTGTTGCACTGGAGGGGGCGGGGTTTAACGCGCTCTGGTCACCTGTCAATCACCCGTGTCCTGGATGAACAGGGATGTTGAATTCCAACCTGAAATTTAAAGACGATTCATCGACATAATGTTGAGGAGGGCAGGCGCTTATTACATGCTTATTACACGCTTATTACACGGTTATTACACATGCATGACACGATCGTTTCACATGAATTCTCCCCCATCGGTTTCCGGGTTCTGTCCTTACCGGACCACACACTCGGTCCATTTCTGATTCACAGAGACCCGCGCTTGTTTTCTTCTTCTTCTTCTTCAATATAATACATTTTGATCTTTATGTATTTGTTTGCTCTTTCACAGGCCTTATGTCACCGCCCCTCCGGCGCACTGATTATCATATAAATTGTGGCCGATGCTCAATAATTCTGCCGACGCGGCTCCGAAAAAGGGACGGGAGGACGGCGGGAACGCAATGCAAGGATGTTACTGGGAGGAGAAATAAAATCAGGCGGACGGAAGCACAACTCTGGCTAGCAACATGCTAGCAACATGTTTTTTTGCAGGTCTTCACAATGTGCGTATGTGTGTGCATGCGTGTCCATACGTGCAGCTGTGAAGGGTTTGGATGACAGTGTGCGTGTGTGTGTGTGTGTGTGTGTGTGTGTGTGTGTGTGTGTGTGTTCTGTCTGACCCCCCCATCCTGGTTTGCATTCAAACCCCGGCTCTGCAGGAGCTCCGGCGCAGCTCGGTGGTGAACGCGGGAAAGCCATAAAGCACCGAGAGGATTTATCGACGACCCCCCTCCCCCCTCGCCGTCAGCAGTAGATTACATGTCAAAAGCGGCACAGTGAGCAGATATTTCAGCCAATGACCACGTGTGTGTGATGCTACTCCGGGAGTGGCATCACACACTCGGGCTGACCCTCCAGCACGTTGTTCTGCAGAGTGATGGCCGACCGTAAAGCTGCCCGACGTCTCCGACGTGAAATGTGGCTACAGAGGAGGCAAAGCAGACCGACGGAGAAATGGTCTCTGCTGTGCGCGCGCACACACATACATATACACACACACACACACACACACACACACACACACACACACACACACCGCGCAGGGTGCTAGTGCTCAAGGGCACTTCGGCATGCAGGGAATTAGCATTATTAGTAATAATAGAATTATGTTACCATTTATTATTGTATACATATATATATGTAATAATCATATAATTTCGTATATTATAAATTATTATATATGTATTATTTACTATATGAGTATAATTACAATATATAATAATTATACATATATATTTATACAATTTATAAAACTGTTATATATATATAGAAAATAACATATACATTTATACATATATATACGTACAATATATGCATATATACATTTATTTATACATATATACATATATATCTTTAAATTATATTATATCACAAAGCAAAGATAAAAAATATATCATGTGATATAATATGTTATGCAATAGACAATAACAGGTGTTATGATATTAGATATGTTTTCATATAATATAATACAATAAATATTGATAATCTGCCGGTGATCCTAAATTAAATACATGATTATATATTAAAAATAATGTGATATAATATGTTCTGCACACATTCATTCGTCTGGTCACTCAGGGGACGCAGCCAATCAGAGGTGTCACTGGGGCAAAGGGGCGGGGCTTAACCTGGAGGTTGTCACCTGTCAATCACAGACCCTCTCATTTTGCTCAACGGCTTTTCTGGACCACGGAAGGAGAACCAGGAGAAAACCTCCAGGAGATCTTCTCCATCCACAACATCAGTGAGTGTGTGTGTGTGTGTGTGTGTGTGTGTGTGTGTGTGTGTGTGTGTGTGTGTGTGTGTTTGATTACAGATAGTTAGCTTAAGTGTTTGTGGCAGCTTGACCTTTCCAATCAGACCGCCGGGCGCTAGCAGGTAATATCCGACGGACGCCACTGAGCGCGCTCAGAAAAAAAAAGATGGAGGTGGAAGAGAAGGTGGAGGGATGGTCTGAGGGACCTGATCTGGGTTCTTCTTCTTCTTCGGGTTCTCCGTTCTCCAGTGGAACCCCCATGTTCTCCTGCTCCTTCTCCACCGTGTCCTCGTCCAATCAGATTCCTGTGACTTCTGCTCCTGGAGGTTCTTTAGTTTAGTAGGTCAGAACCTGGAACCTGGTGATGTTCTGACCTCGAGGAGAACCAGGTTCTCTTTGTGTCACCTTGTTCTCCTCTCTCCAGGTTCTCCAGGTTCCTCCCGCAATCCATGAAGTGTCCAGAACGTTTGTTGAACGATGAGAAGGTTACAATCCGACGGTTGACCGGGTTCTCCGTGTTCTCCTGGTTGGGTTCTCTCCAGGTTCTCCACCTCCATCTTCTTCCCACGGGTCCAACAAGTTGAGTCTGAAGATCAGGCTGAAGCTCGGGTTCCACGTTCTCTCTGTGCGATCTCCTTCCGACCACCTGCTTCTGTGGGAACATTCAGGAAGCGGAAGTTCAGAAGAGCAAAGCGACCTTCAGTATCTTCATCCACGGTTTCATCACTCCGTTCTCCGTCCTGCCGCCATGGCAACAGCGGCGCCGCCAACCTTCTCCGGGGTGTCACCCGGTTGCATCATCTCCCGGCCCGGTTCCTCGCGGAACCTCCGGACGATTTATTTCTATCGCCCGAGGTCTGCCGACGGTTCCTCAGGTCTGAGGAACGTTCCTGGAACGGAGAAGAGCTGAGCAGAGCAGCTGGATGCTTTCACACACCATTAAGTGCAGAAGGGCTTTTTTTATGTATCAGGAATCAAAGTTATCATAAAACCCACAGAAGATGGCAGATGGAGGTGGGTGGAGATGGTTGGGAGTGGGCGGACCTTCTGAGAGTCTCATGTGAGTGAAGATCCGTGAAGCGATCTCCAGGTTTGACAGGTTCCACCTTTGGAGAGGCGGGACGAGAGCTTCCGTTCTCCTTCTTCTCCTCCACCTTTCTCTGTGGGTTCTCCATGTTCTCCTGCTGAGCTTCTCTCCATGTTCTCCTCCTCTTCCTCACTCAGAGACCAATGAGCATACAAGGTTCTTCTGCGGTTCAGATGTCCTCCAGAAAGCAGAGGGATCCTCACAGGTATGAGTGTGTGGAGAACACATCAGATGTCTGAGGAGACAACGGTGTCACACACACACACACCCACACACACACTGAACGCACACACATACACGCACTGAACACACACACCACAGCTTTCACTGAGGTTCCTGGCTACTAATAAAAATCCAATTCATACCATTTGAGATGAGCCCAGAAGGTCAGCTTCCAGTGGTTGACAACCAGTTTAGAGCCCAGCACCTCCATCCAGCACCTCCATCAAGTACTTCCATCAAGCATCTCCATCAAGCATCTCCATCCAGCACCTCCATCAAGTAACTTCATCAAGTTCCACCATCCAACTCCTGCATCCAGCATCTCCATCAAGCATCTCCATCAAGCATCTACATCAAGCACCTCCCCATCCAGCATCTCCATCCAGCACCTCCATCAAGCATCTCCATCAAGCATCTACATCAAGCATCTCCCCCATCCAGCATCTCCATCCAGCACCTCCATCCAGCACCTCCATCAAGCATCTCCATCAAGCATCTCCATCCAGCTCCTCCATCAAGTACCTTCATCAAGTACCTCCATCCAGCACCTCCATCAAGCATCTCCATCCAGCTCCTCCATCAAGTACCTCCATCCAGCACCTCCAATCCAACACCTCCATCCAGCATCTCCATCAAGCATCTCCCCTGTGTTCCCTCCTGGTTCTCCATCTTCCTCACAACGTCCAAAACCACTCAGTAGGTACAATGAGAGGGTGAATGTTTGGATGATTGACAGCTGACCCGTCCGGGTCAAGCCCCGCCCCTAATGATTAGCCCCGCCCCCTGCCTCGGCCAGAAGGAGACGTGGAACCGCGAGGAACCAGGAGGTGGAATTAAAAGAGTAATTGAGTGCTTGGAGATAATGATCACATGCATGAGCGCCGCTCAAGTGGCTGCTACTCGGGGAGGAGGAGGCCATAACCACCATCTGTTCCTCCTCCAGGCAGGAGACCAGCTCAGACCTGCAGACGTGCCTGAGAAGAGGCGGCGGCGGCGGCGGCGGCGGCGGCGAGGGGTCAACCCGTCAAAGTTA